>NC_079191.1:274540493-274875493 GCF_029499605.1 Hyla sarda | reverse complement strand
AAGCCACACCCCATCTCACAAAGACACGCCCACTGTTTAAGCCCAACCCTTTTTATTGTCAAGCCTTTTTTTGCATCGGTCTGGCTTGCAAATCCCGCCCAGTACCATAAAGCCAAGTCCCCTTCTATTTTCAGTTTACAATATCTTCATCACAAATCAGTCCCACCTGATGACAGGATATGTGGTCGGGACATGAGGTCAGGACATGAGGACGGGACATGAGGTCAAGATATTAGGACAGGATATGAGGTTGAGATATTAGGAAGGGATAGGAGGACAGGATATGAGGACGGAATAGGAGGATGGGATATGAGGAAAGGATAGGAGGACGGGATAGCAGGATGGTATATGAGGACGGGATATGGGGTTGGGATATGACAACAATATAAGAGGCTGGGATATGAAGTCAAAAGCTTCCTCCTTTGTTGATTTTCCTCCCCAACAAGGATTAGGAAGGAAAAACTGGGCAATGCCGGGTACTCAGCTAATATATATATATATATATATATATATATATATATATATATATATATATGTATAACTCAACATGTGTGTGTATGTGTGTGTGTGTTTGTGTGTATGTTCCAGCATCACTCCCAAACCTCTAAAGATATTTACATGAAACTTGGCACACATGTTACTTATATGTCAATAACATAGGATAGGTAATTTAACCCTTACCCACCCCCCATTAGCGATAGTCAGGTTTTTATTTAAAGTCCAATTCAAGTCTATGGGAAATATATGTTACTGCATAACTTCCAAACAGCTGGAGATATTTCGATAATACTTGGTCACACGTTACTCACAGTTGAAATGAAGCTGGATGTAGATTCCCTAACCTGTGTGGCTGATGACTCAGACCATATCGGGGAGCGAAGTCTAAGCTGCCGCTTATCTTCACCAGAGCCCGTCGCAAGGCAGGATGGGCTTGCTGCGGCAGGCGACACCTAGGTCGCTACCCCCTACACAGCTCGACCACACAGGTAGCTGGGGTAGGCAAGGTACCAAAGGATAAGGCAGTAGCATAGCCAAACATAGCAGAAGGTCAAGGCAGGTGGCAAAGGTGCGGAGTTTAATAACGTAGCAGAAGGTCTGGATACACTGGTAAGGCTAACAGGCTATAAGGGTCGCTTAATCTCAGGCTAGGGGCACTGAAGATCCAGCAGGGAAGTGTGGGAGGTACAGGGACTTATAATGTGGTGTCAGGTGCAACAACTAATTATGGGCATACTGGCCCTTTAAAATCAGAGCTCTGGCGCGCGCCCTAGGAGATGGGGACGCACGTGCCAGGGCTGAGGGCGGCAGCGGAGTATGGTGAGCGACGGGCTGGGATTCGAATCCCTGCCCCGCCGGCAGTTGGGGATTCAGGGACCATGCGCTCACGGCCGGTGCTTGAGGCCAGAGCATGGTGTGTCACAATAGTGGGGCAAAAAAGTATTTTGGCTGCAACCAATTGTGCAATTTCTCCCCCTTTAAAAAGATGAGAGAGGCCTGTGATTTTCATCATAGGTATTCCTAAACTATGAGAGACATAATGGGTTATATACCCTTTGTTGGCAATGACAAAGGTCAAACGTTTTTTTTAAGTCTTAACAAGGTTTTCACACATTGTTGCTAGTCTTTTTGCCCATTCCTCCATGCAGATTTCCTCTAAAGCAGTGATGTTTTGGGGCTGTCGCTGGACAACACAGACTTTCAACTCTCTCCAAAGGTTTTCTACTGGAGTTGAGATCTAGAGACAGGGCCAGGCCAATCTAAGACCTTGAAATACTTCTTACGAAGCCACTCCTTCATTTCTCAGGTGGTGTGTTTGGGATCATTGTCATGCTGAAAGACCCAGCCATGTTTCATCTTCAATGCCCTTGCTGATGGAAGGAGGTTTTAACTCAAAATCTCACGATACATGGACCCATTCATTATTTACTTGGATCAGTTGTCTTGGTTCCTTAGCAGAAAACAGCCCCAAAGCATGATGTTTCCACCCCCATGCTTCACAGTAGATGATGGTTTGGATGCAACTCAGCATTCTTTCTCCTCCAAACATGACGAGTTGAGTTTTTACCAAAAAGTTCTACTTTGGTTTCATCTGACCATATGACATTCTCCCAATACTCTTCTGGATCATTCAAATGCTTTCTAGCAAACTTCAGATGGGCCCGGACATGTACTGGCTTAAGGAGGGGGACACGTCTGGCACTGCATGATTTGAACCCCTGGCGGCGTAGTGTGTTACTGATGGTAGCCTTTGTTACTTTGGTCCCAGCTCTCTGCAGGTCATTCACTTGGTCCCCTGTGGTTCTGGAATTTTTGCTCACCATTCTTGTGATCATTTTGAAACCACGGGGTGAGATCTTGCGTGGAGCCCCAGATCGAGGGAGATTATCAGTGGTCTTGTATGTCTTCCATTCTTTTTATAATTGCTCCCACAGTTGAATTCTTCACACCAAGCTGCTTGCCTATTGCAGATTCAGTCTTCCCAGCCTGGTGCAGGTCTACAATTTTTTTTCTGGTGTCCTTCGACTGTTCTTTGGTCTTGGCCATAGTGGAGTCTGAGTGTGATTGTTTGAGGTTGTGGACAGGTGTGTTTTATACATATAACACGTTCAAACAGGTGCCATTAACACTGGTAACGAGTGGAGGACAGAGGGGACTCTTAAAGAAGAAGTTACAGGTCTGTGAGAGCCAGAAATCGTGCTTGCTTTTAGGTCACCAAATACTTTTTTACACCATAATTTGCAAAGAAATTCTTAAAAATCAGACAATTAGATTTTATGTTTTTTTATTCTCATTATGTCTTTTATAGTTGAGGTATACCTATGATGAAAATGACATGCCTCTCTAATCTTTTTAAGTGGGAGAACTTGCACAATTGGTGGCTAACTAAATACTTTTTTGCCCCATTGTATTTGTCAAATAAAAATGTATAATAATTAAATTAACCCCTAACCATCCCCCATATGTGAAGGATAGGGTTTTGTTTAAAGTCCCATGCAAGTATATAGGACTTCTGGTGCCTTACTCCACAAGCTCCGCTCTGCTTCTCCTGGTGAATGCGTCAGTCTACCTGGTAAGCCCACCCTCCCTGCATGCCATGTCCGATTTCACAAAGACGCTCACCTTTTAAGCCAAACCCCTTTTATTTTCAGCTTACAATATCTTTACCACAGCGCAGCCCCACCTGAAGATGGGATATGAGGATTAGAAAAGAGGATTAAATATGAGGACAGGATATGGGCATGGGATAGGAGGACGGGATATGAGGATTAGTGTCACAATTCGGCTGGCTGGAGGTGGATCCTCTGTGCCAGAGAGGGATTGGCGTGGACCGTGTCGGCGGACCGGTTCTAAGTTGCTACTGGTATTCACCAGAGCCCGCCGCAAAGCGGGATGGTCTTGCAGCGGCGGTAGCAACCAGGTCGTATCCACCGGCAACGGCTCAACCTCTCTGACTGCTGAGATAAGCACGGTACAAGGGAGTAGACAAGAGCAAGGTCGGACGTAGCAGAAGGTCAGGGCAGGCAGCAAGGATTGTAGTCAGGGGCAACGGCAGGAGGTCTGGAACACAGGCTAGGAACACACAAGGAAACGCTTTCACTGGCACAATGGCAACAAGATCCGGCGAGGGAGTGCAGGGGAAGTGAGGTATAAGTAGGGAAGTGCACAGGTGAAGGTACTGATTAAAACCTCATGCGCCAATCAGTCGCGCACCGGCCCTTTAAATCGCAAAGACCCGGCGCGCGCACGCCCTAAGGAGCGGGGCCGTGCGCGCGGGGACAGCACAGACGGGGAACGGGTCTGGTAAGGGAATCGGGATGCGCATAGCGAGCGAGCGCGTCCCGCATCGCGAATCGCATCCCGGCTGGGAACATTATCGCAGCGCACCCGGTCGGCAGGTCTGACCAAGGCGCTGTGAATAAGAGAACGCTGTGAGCGCTTTGGGGAGGAGCGGGGACCCGGAGCGCTCTGCGTAACAGTACCCCCCCCCCCCTTTGGGTCTCCCCCTCTTTTTGGAACCTGAGAACCTGAGGATAAGACTCTTGTCCAGGATGTTGTCCTCAGGTTCCCATGATCTCTCCTCTGGACCGCAATTCTCCCAGTCAACCAAAAATAATTTTTTACCTCTGACCAAGACGGATGCCAGAATTTCCTTCACCGAAAAAACGTCAGAGGACCCGGAAACTGGAGTGGGAGAAACAACTTTGGGAGAGAAGCAGTTAAGGATGAGTGGTTTAAGGAGAGAGACATGGAAAGCATTGGGAATACGGAGAGAAGGAGGAAGAAGGAGTTTGTAAGAGACAGGGTTGATCTGGCACTTGATTTTGAAAGGACCAAGATAACGTGGTCCCAGTTTATAACTGGGGACACGAAAGCGGACATACTTGGCGGAGAGCCATACCTTGTCTCCGGGGGGAAAAATGGGGGGAATTCTTATTTTCTTATCGGCATGTTTTTTCATCCGGAATGAAGCCTGTAAAAGAGAATTCTGAGTCTCTTTCCATATGGTGGAGAGGTCCCGAGTCACTTCATCAACAGCGGGTAAACCAGAGGGCATGGGAGTGGGGAGGGGGGGAAGAGGGTGACAGCCATACACCACGAAGAATGGGTATAAAGAATTGCTTCGCCAACTGAGGCGCCGAAGGAAGACCTGGAAGAGGGATAAAATGTGCCATCTTGGAGAATCGATCAACGACCACCCAAACAACTGTGTTGCCATGGAATAAAGGTAAGTCAGTAATAAAGTCCATACCAATCTGAGACCATGGTTGTTCAGGAACAGGCAGGGGATGGAGGAGACCAGCAGGCTTCTGGCGAGGGGTCTTGTCCCGGGCACAGACTGTACAAGCCCGCACGAAATCAACAACATCAGCTTCCAGGGTAGGCCACCAATAAAATCGAGAGATGAGTTGGATGGATTTTTTGATACCAGCATGGCCTGCGAGGTGAGAGGAGTGTCCCCACTTGAGAATCCTGAGGCGCTGGCGTGGAGAGACGAAGGTCTTCCCTGGAGGAGTTTGTCTGATGGAAGCTGGAGAAGTGGAGATCAGACAGTCCGGAGGAATAATGTGTTGCGGGGAAGCTTCTACTTCAGAGGCATCTGATGAACGAGAGAGGGCATCAGCCCTAATGTTCTTGTCAGCAGGGTGAAAATGAATTTCAAAGTTAAAATGGGCAAAGAAAAAAGACCACCTAGCCTTGCGAGGGTTCAGCCGTTGGGCAGACTGAAGATAAGAGAGAATCTTGTGGTCAGTGTATATAATAACTGGATATTTGGATCCCTCCAGCAGGTGCCTCCATTCCTCAAGCGACAATTTTATGGCCAGTAGTTCTCGATCACCAATGGAGTAGTTTTTCTCCGCTGGAGAGAAGGTGCTAGAAAAAAACCCACAAGTAACAGCATGCCCGGAAGAATTTTTTTGTAGGAGAACTGCTCCAGCTCCCACCGAGGAGGCGTCTACCTCCAATGAGAAGGGTTTAGATGGGTCAGGTCTGGAGAGTACGGGAGCAGAAGAAAAGGCAGTCTTGAGATGTTTGAATGCGTCTTCCGCTTGAGGAAGCCAGGACTTAGGGTTGGCGTTTTTCTTGGTTAGAGCCACGATAGGAGCCACAATAGTGGAAAAGTGTGGGATGAATTGTCTGTAATAATTGGCAAACCCCAAAAAACGTTGGGTAGCACGGAGTCCGGAGGGGCGTGGCCAATCCAATACGGCAGATAGTTTATCTGGGTCCATTTGTAGTCCCTGGCCAGAGACTAAGTATCCTAGGAAGGGAAGAGACTGACATTCAAAGAGACATTTTTCCATTTTGGCATATAATTGATTGTCCCGAAGTCTCTGAAGAACCATGCGGACATGCTGGCGGTGTTCTTCTAGGTTAGCAGAAAAAATCTGAATATCGTCTAGGTAAACCACAACACAGGTATATAGAAGATCACGAAAAATTTCATTTACAAAGTCTTGGAAGACGGCAGGGGCGTTGCAAAGGCCAAAGGCATAACCAGATATTCAAAGTGTCCATCTCTGGTGTTAAATGCAGTCTTCCACTCGTCCCCCTCCCTGATGCGGATGAGATTATAAGCACCTCTTAAGTCCAGCTTGGTAAAGATGTGGGCGCCTCGTAGGCGGTCAAAGAGTTCCGAGATAAGAGGTAGGGGATAGTGTTTTTTTACAGTGATTTTATTAAGTCTGCGGTAATCAATGCAAGGGCGTAGGGAGCCTTCTTTTTTGGAAATGAAAAAAAATCCAGCTCCGGCAGGGGAGGAGGACTTGCGGATAAACCCCTTTTTTAAATTCTCTTAGATGTACTACGACATGGCTTGAGTTTCCGGAGCAGACGGAGGATAGATTCTGCCCCGGGGTGGAGTAGTACCAGGGAGGAGGTCAATATGACAGTCATAAGGCCTGTGAGGAGGCAAAGTCTCTGCTTGTTTTTTGCAAAAAACATCAGCATAATCCAGATAGGCCTTGGGGAGAACAGATAATGGGGGAACCACAGGGTCTTGACTGACAGTACAGGGAGCCGGCTTAAGACAGTCCTTGTGGCAAGAAGTACCCCAGTTCTTGATTCCCCCGGTGGTCCAATCAAGGGTTGGGGAATGGCGTTGAAGCCACGGTAATCCAAGAAGAATTTCTGAAGTGCAGTTAGAGAGGACCAGAAATTCAATTTTTTCGTGATGGGGTCCGATGCACATTAAGAGGGGTTCCGTGCGGTAACGCACAGTACAGTCCAATCTTTCATTATTAATAGAGTCGATGTAGAGGGGTCTGGCGAGACTGGTCACCGGGATGTTGAACCTGTTGATGAGAGAGGCCAAAATAAAATTTCCTGCAGATCCGGAATCCAAGAAGGCCATAGCTGAGAAGGAGAAGGTAGAAGAAGAAATCCGCACAGGCATAGTAAGACGTGGAGAAGCAGAGTTCACATCAAGAGCTGTCTCACCTTTGTGCGGAGTCAGCGTGCGTCTTTCCTGGCGTGGAGGTCGGATAGGACAATCCTTTAGGAAATGTTCGGTACTGGCACAGTACAGGCAAAGGTTCTCCATGCGGCGTCGTGTCCTCTCTTGAGGTGTCAAGCGAGACCGGTCAACTTGCATAGCCTCCATGGCGGAAGGCACAGGAACGGATTGCAGTGGACCAGAGGAGAGAGGAGCCGGGGAGAGAAACCGCCTCGTGCGAACAAAGTCCAAATCCTGGCGGAGCTCCTGACGCCTTTCGGAAAAACGCATGTCAATGCGGGTGGCAAGATGAATAAGTTCATGCAGGTTAGTAGGGATTTCTCGTGCGGCCAGCACATCTTTAATGTTACTGGATAGGCCTTTTTTAAAGGTCGCGCAGAGGGCCTCGTTATTCCAGGACAATTCGGAGGCGAGAGTACGGAATTGGATGGCTTACTCGCCAACAGAAGAATTACCCTGGACCAGGTTCAGCAGGGCAGTCTCGGCAGAAGAGGCTTGGGCAGGTTCCTCAAAGACACTTCGAATGTCCGTGAAGAAAGAGTGTACAGAGGCAGTGACAGGATCATTGCGGTCCCAGAGCGGTGTGGCCCATGACAGGGCTTTCCCAGACAGAAGGCTGACTACGAAAGCCACCTTTGACCTTTCAGTTGGAAACTGGTCTGATATCATCTCTAAATGCAGGGAACATTGCGAAAGAAAACCACGGCAAAATTTAGAGTCCCCATCAAATTTATCCGGCAAAGATAATCGGAGGCTGGATGCGGCCACTCGCTGCGGAGGAGGTGCAGGAGCTGGCGGAGGAGATGATTGTTGAAGCTGTGGTAGTAGCTGCTGTAGCATCACGGTCAGTTGAGACAGCTGGTGGCCTTGTTGCACTATCTGTTGCGACTGCTGGGCGACCACCGTGGTGAGGTCGGCGACAACTGGCAGTGGGACCTCAGCGGGATCCATGGCCGGATCTACTGTCACGATTCGGCTGGCTGGAGGTGGATCCTCTGTGCCAGAGAGGGATTGGCGTGGACCGTGTCGGTGGACCGGTTCTAAGTTGCTACTGGTATTCACCAGAGCCCGCCGCAAAGCGGGATGGTCTTGCAGCGGCGGTAGCAACCAGGTCGTATCCACCGGCAACGGCTCAACCTCTCTGACTGCTGAATATAAGCGCGGTACAAGGGAGTAGACAAGAGCAAGGTCGGACGTAGCAGAAGGTCAGGGCAGGCAGCAAGGATCGTAGTCAGGGGCAATGGCAGGAGGTCTGGAACACAGGCTAGGAACACACAAGGAAACAGGGCCGCGCGCAGGGCCGCGCGCGCCGGGACAGCACAAACGGGGAACGGGTCTGGAAAGGGAATCGGGATGCGCATCGCGAGCGGGCGCGTCCCGCATCGCGAATCGCATCCCGGCTGGGAACATTATCGCAGCGCACCCGGTCGGCAGGTCTGACCGGGGCGCTGTGAATAAGAGAACGCTGTGAGCGCTTCGGGGATGAGCGGGGACCCGGAGCGCTCGGCGTAACAATTAGAAATGAGGATTAGCTATGGGGATGGGTTATGAGGATGGGATATGAGGTCGGGATATGAGGACGGGATATGAGGTCGGGATACGGGGATGGGATATTGGAACGCGATATGGGGACGGGATATGAGGTTGGGATATAGGGACGGGATATGAGGACGGGATATGGGGTCGAGATATGAGAACAAAATATGAGGACAGGATATGAGGTCGGAATATGAGGAGGGGATTTGGGGTTGGGATATGGGGACAGGATATGGGAAAAGGATAGGGGGACGGGATATGAGGTCGGAATATGAGGTTAGGATATAGGGACAGGATATAGTGACGGGATATGAGGTCAGAATATGAGGAGGGGATTTGGGGTTGGGATATGAGGAGAGGATATTGGGTCAGGATTTAGGGATGGAATATGAGGACAAAAGCTTTCTCAGTTGTTGCTTTTCATCCCCCACAAGGATGAGGCAGGAAAAACTGGGCAACGCCAGGTACTCAGCTAGCGATAAAATAAAGGGTGCCAGTGAAAAGTACAACTTATCTTGCAAAAAAAACAAACCCTAAACAACTAAACAACTCAGGGGAAAAATTAAAAGAAAAAAAAAAAACAAATGGGTCTTACTGCAGTAGTTAATGAGGACAAAAATGGTAAGTCACAAATCAAAGTTCTGGGGGTCTGGAAAGTAACAATCCCCCTGTCTATCAATGCACAGCAGTACCTCCATAGATGCAGCTCTGCTTGGTACTGCTGCCCAGCCACATTCACTTGATGTACTACTGTACCTAGAAAAGCACAAAAAGTACTGTGCAACAAAGATTCAACCCCCTAAGGATGGGTAATTGATGTATATTCCTAAAAACTCTTTACTATGTCAGCACTATTCAAGATCAAGAGTCTTCCTAAAGGGGGTGCAGAGGGTGCAATTGCAGCCAGGAGTTAGAAGCTTGAGGGGCCCATTAGGTCTCTCTCTTTCTTATATAAGGACTAAAATAAAACATGATAGTGTATGTAAATAATATAATAAAATATGTAAATTTCTCATGCATACTTTAAGCAAGTTTGCATACTGGTATAGCTATCAGTATCAAACATTACCTGCAATAACCTCCATAGCATATATTAGTATAGATATAGCGTATATGTGGCAGACCAGGTTACACTTAGTGGCCCTATTATACTTAACTATATAATAACAAGAAAAATGGACTGTGACTTCCTGAGAAAAGACTTAAAGTAATCGCCATTAATGTCACATAAAATTGAGGGTAATTGATTCCTATAGCATCCAGTCTCATCTGCCTGCCATCACATAGTGACATTCAATGACTCAAGCTGCACATCACATTATCTCTGAGACATTTTCACATTGTAAGCTTCTCACAAGCAGTCACACCACAGGTAAGCGCCTCCTCCCCATCAGAATGGACATGCCACTTATTTACATATTAAAGCACTAGAAAGAGCTATTGTCTTCACTTATCTTTACACATGCAAACATCAAAAACTTTGCATTTCTATTTTAGCACATTAACCCCTTAAGGACCCAGCCAATTTTCACTGTAGGACCCAGCCATTTTTTGCACATCTGACCACTGTCACTTTAAGCATTAATGACTCTGGGATGCTTTTACCTATCATTCTGATTCCGAGATTGTTTTTTCGTGACATATTCTACTTTATGTTAGTGGTAAAATTTTGTCGATACTTGCATCGTTTCTTGGTGAAAAATTCCAAAATTTGATGAAAAAATTGAAAATGTTGCATTTTTTTTAACTTTGAAGCTCTCTGCTTAGAAGGAAAATGAATATTCCAAATAAATATTGTTATATATTGATTCACATATACAATATGTCTACTTTATATTTGCATCATAACGTTGACATGTTTTTACTTTTGGAAGAGATCAGAGGGCTTCAAAGTTCAGCAGCAATTTTCCAATTTTTCACAAAATTTTCTAAATCAAAATTTTTCAGGGACCAGTTCTGTTTTGAAGTGGATTTGAAGGGCCTTCATATTAGAAATGCCCCACAAATGACCCCATTATAAAAACTGCACCCCTCAAAGTATTCAAAATTACATTCAAAAGGCTTGTTAAGCCTTTAGGTGTTTCACAGGAATAGCAGCAAATTGAAGGAGAAAATTCAAAATCTTCATTTTTTACACTGGCATGTTCTTGTAGACCCAGTTTTTGGGTAAAAGGAGAGGAATCTTCCTAAAACATGTAACCCAATTTCTCTCGAGTAAGGAAATACCTCATATGTGAAGTGTTCGACGGGTGCAGTAGAGGGCTCAGAAGGAAAGGAGCGACAATGGGATTTTGGAGAGTGAGTTTTTCTGAAATGGTTTTTGTGGGGCATGTCGCATTTAGGAAGCCCCTATGGTGCCAGAACAGCAAAAAAAAAAAAAAAAACACATGGCATACTATTTTGGAAACCACACCCCTCAAGGCATGTAACAAGGGGTCCAGTGAGCCTTAACACCCCAGAGGTGCTTCGCGACTTTTTATTAAAGTTGGATGTGTAAAAGATTTATTTTTTTTTTCCACTAAAATGCTAGTTTTCCCCAAAAATTTAAATTTTTACAAGGGATAAAAGGACAAAATGCCCCCCAAAATTTGTAACCCTATCTCTTCTGAGTATGGAAATACCCCAAGTGTGGACGTCAAGTGCTCTGCTGGCGCACTACAATGCTCAGAAGAGAAGGAGTCACATTTGGCTTTTGAAAAGCGAATTTTGCTAAAATGGTTTTTGGAGGGCATGTCGCATTTAGGAAGCCCCTATGGTGCCAGGACAGCAAAAAAAACACATAGCATACTATTTTAGAAACTACACCCCTCAAGGAACACAACAAGGGGTACAGTGAGCCTTAAAACCTCACAGGTGTTTGACGACTTTTTGCTAAAGTCGGATGTGTAAATGAAAACAGAATTTTTTCACTAAAATGCTGGTTTTCCCCCACATTTTATATTTTTACAAGGGGTAATAGGAGAAAATGACCCCCAAAATTTGTAACCCCATTTCTTCTGAGCATGGAAATACCCAATGTGTGGATGTCAAGTGCTCTGCTGGCGCACTACAATGCTCAGAAGAGAAGGAGCACCACTGAGCTTTTGAAGACAGAATTTGGTTGGAATAGAAGTCGGGGGCGTTTACAAAGCCCCCCCAAAAAATCTGTCAGACACCTGTGGAGCGTAAATGCTCACTGTACCCCTTATTACATTACATGAGGGGTGTAGTTTCCAAAATGGGGTCATATGTGGGGGGGGGGTCCATTGTTCTGGCTCAATGGGGGCTTTGTAAACACACATAGCCTTCAATTCCGGACAAATTTTCTCTTCAAAAGCCCAATGGTGCTCCTTCTCTTCTGAGCATTGTAGTGCGCCAGCAGAGGACTTTACAACCACATATGGGGCATTTTCTTACTCAGAAAAAATGGGGTTACAAATTTTGGGGGGCTTTTTTCCATGTGAAAATTAAAAATTTTGGGTAACACCAGCATTTTAGTGATTTTTTTCATTTTTACATCCAACATTAAAGGGGTAGTCCAGTGGTGAAAAACTTATCCCCTATCCTAAGGATAGGGGATAAGTTTGAGATCGCGGGGGGTCTGACCGCTGGGGCCCCCTGCGATCTCTCTGTATGGGGGCCAGGCTCTCCGGCCAGATAGCGGGTGTCGACCTCCGCACGAAGCGGCGGCCGACACGCTCCCTCAATACATCTCTATGGCAGAGCCGGAGATTGCCGAAGGCAGCGCTGGGTCACCACTGGACTACTCCTTTAATGAAAATTCGTCAAACACCTGTGGGGTGTTAAGGCTCACTATACCCCTTGTTACTTTCTGTGAGGGGTGTAGTTTCCAAAATGGGGTCACGTGTGGGTATTTTTTTTTTTTTGCGTTAATGGCAGAACCGCTGTAAAATCAGCCACCCCTGTGCAAATCACCAATTTAGGCTTCAAATGTACATGTTGTGCTCTCACTCCTGAGCCTTGTTGTGTGCCCGCAGAGCATTTTACGCCCACATATGGGGTATTTCCCTACTCAGGAGAAATTGTGTTACAAATTTTGGGGGGCTTTTTTTCCTTTTAACATCTGTGAAAATAAAAAGTAAAGGACAACACCAGCATGTTAGTGTAACATTTTTTATTTTTTTACACTGACAGGCTGGTGTAGCCCCCAACTTTTCCTTTTCATAAGGGGTAAAAGGAGAAAAAGCCCCCCAAAATTTGTAACGTAATTTCTCCCGAGTACAGAAATACCTCATATGTGGCACTAAACTGTTTCCTTGAAATACGACAGGGCTCCGAAGTCAGAGAGCGCCATGCGCATTTGAGGACTAAATCAGGGATTGCATAGGGGTGGACATAGGGGTATTCTACGCCAATGATTCCCAAACAGGGTGTCTCCAGCTGTTGCTACACTCCCGGCATGCCTGGACAATCAGTGTCTGTCCGTAAATGCTGGGAGTTGTTGTTTTGCAACAGCTGGAGGCTCCGTTTTGGAAACACTGCTGTACAATACGTTTTTAATTTTTATTGGGGGGGGGGACAGTGTAAGTGGGTGTTTATGTAGTGTTTTACCCTTTATTATGTGTTAGTGTAGTGTAGTGTTTTTAGGGGACATTCACACGGGCGCAGGTTTACAGTGAGCATCCCGCTAGAAATTTGCGCTGCGGCGAAAAATTTGCCGCAGCTCATACTTGAAGCAGGAAACTTACTGTAAACCTGTCCGTGTGAATGTACCCTGTACGTTCACATGGGGGGGGGGGGCAAACCTCCAGCTGCTTCAAAACTACAACTCCCAGCATGTACTGATAGACCGTGCATGCTGGGAGTTGTAGTTTTGCAACAGCTGGAGGCACACTGGTTGGAAAACCTTCAGTTAGGTTCTGCTACCTAACTCAGTATTTTCCAACCAGTGTGCCTATAGCTGTGTCAAAACTACAACTCCCAGCATGTACTGATCGCCGAAGGGCATGCTGGGAGATCTAGTTATGCAACAGCTAGAGGTGCGCAACTACTTTTCCCAGCATGCCGAGACAGCTGTTTCGGCATGCTGGGATTTGCCGTTTTGCAACATCTGGAGGGCTACAGATAGAGACCACTGCTCTGTGATCTCCAAATTGTGGACCTCCAGATGTTGCAAAACTACAAATCCCAGCATGCACAGACAGCAAACTGCTGTGTGGGCATGCTAGGTGTTGTAATTTTGCAAGATCTAGAGTGCTACAGTATAGAGATCACTGTGCAGTGGTCTCTAAACTGTAGACCTCCAGCTGTTGCAAAACTGCAAATCTCAGCATGCCCAGCAGCTGTCTGGGCATGCTGGGAGTTGTAGTTTTGCAACAGCTGGAGGGCTACAGTCTCAGACTGTAGCCCTCTAGATGTTGCTAGGCAACTTACCGGCTTCCGTCGGATCCAGGGAGCCGTCCTCTTCTGCCGCACGACATCGCCGCCTGCGTCGATCTCCGCCACCGGTCCCGTTCCGCAGCTTCCACCGACGGGTAAGTGGATCTTCAGCGTTCGGTCCCCGTCGTTTCCCCGTTCTGCCCCGCCTATTGTGGGTGGGCAGAACGGGGAAAACAAAAGTAAACCCCCCCCGCCCCCGATCTTATATTGGTGGTCACGTCTAGACCACCAATATCAGAGATAGGAGGGGTGGCCCCTCTGCCACCTCACTCCTATGGCTACAGGGGGATCGTGGGTGTCTTAGACAACCGCGATCCCCCTTATATTCTGGGTAACCGGGTCACCATAGACCGGTATGACACGGAATCGGCGCAAATCGCAAGTGTGAATTCACTTGCGATTTGTGCCGATCGCCGACATGGGGGGGGGTCTGATGACGCCCCTGGGCATTTGCACGATATCAGCAGTCACCCCAGTCCGGTCCCTGCCCGGCGCGCAGCGGGGACTGAAATTCCCACGGGCATACAGGTACGCCCTGGGTCCTTAAGACCCAGGTACAGAAGGCGTATCCATACGCCCTAGGTCCTGTACGGGTTAAAGTCAAAAACCAGATGGTATTTTAAGTCAAAACAGTAGCTTGTGTCATTATATAGGGCAGATGATTTCATTGTACATAGTTTCCTTTATGTGTAATAAGGATATTTGCTAGTGTTGGAATAATACAGTGGCAATACACTTTCCAGTGTTGCCCTATATAGCATATACATCTGTCAATGGGACAACAGACATTGAAGGAGATTTATCAACAACTGTGCAGAGGAAAATGTGAACAGTTTCCTATAGCAACCAATCAGATCATTTCTTTTATTTTTCAGAGACCTTTTTAAAAAATGTAAAAAGTGATTTGATTGGTTGCTAAGGGCAACTGTACCGCTCTTCCACTACACAGGTTTTGATAAATCTCCTCCATAGACTGTTGTAAATAATAGTATTCATTATTTTTTTTGCAACAAAACAAATTGAAATGTTTCCAGTTCAGGTCTATTGTTCTCCCAGATGCCTTGTTGTCACTTGTACCCTCTACCTCCTTTGCTTAGCATCTAAAGTATGTGTTTGTGAGCCATGTTATGAAAGAGGACTGAACTATTAAGTTAACAAATATGTGATTTCCAATTATTCTTATTATTATCCAAATAATATGTAATATCCTCATAAGTAACTAGCTAAAGAAAACACTGTTCAATATTATCCATGATCTTTAAATCAAATGATATGTGACTGTGCTATATTGTCAGCTACAAGTAACTCAACCAAATACAACTTACATGTTCCTATTGGTGTTCCTGTTCTCTTTATCCCCATAGTATTTACTTAGAGTAGAAACTTGTGTTCCAAGAGTGAAGACCTTCTGTAATTTGGGGCAGGAGGTGTTTTTTGTTCTTACAGTTAGGTCATGGTCCCATCTGTGCAAATTTGGATGAGTACATAAGAGACACTGCTATTTACTGAGATAGAAACATTCTATTGACAGCCCATAAATATACCCAGGTACCTAGTATTGCAAACTCCTCTTGCCAGGACATCAATTAGTTTTAACAGGTCACATCATAAAAAAGAGATATGGTTCATTAACTGAGCACCTTAAGGAACCCCATTTATTTACTTACTGAAAATATAATTTATAAGGGTACTCTGCCCCAAGACATCTTATCAACTATCCAAAGGATAGGGTATAAGATGTCTGATCAAGGGGGGTCCAGCCACCCAGTAATCCTTTGGATAGGGGATAAGATGTCAAGGGGTGCAGTACCTCTTTAATGCTTACTTGTCAATGAAATAAAAAAAAATCACAGTCCTAGGGTTGATGAAAAGGAATTGGGAGAGAGGTTTGCGGCCAGACACTTCTCTCCCCATTCTGTGTCTATGAGACCAGAACGGCCCTTTAGACTAGCAATACAGAGAGAACTTACTAAGCTCATATTTCTTCCATCTCGTTCTCATTTACGATGACTAGGAATGATCGAATCTGATGAATCCGTATTAGTTACTAATTTCAGGAAAAATTTGATTTGTAACTAATCTGAATATCGCCGCGATTCGATGAAACAAATCGCTTCATTAAACTCTATTTAGTGTGGTCCAGAGCATCTAAAATGGCAGATCCACATGTGAGGACATGGAGCAAGGAACTCTGGGAAGGCGGGCATGCGGGTAGACAGGATGACCTTGAATCACATGCACCATGCAGCCTATCAGCAGCCAGCCAGCCAGCCCTGTGATGTCACAGCCCTATATAATCGGCAGCAATCTTGCGGCCAGCCATTCCAGCATTTTATGTCAGAGAGAGCATTTTATTGCAGAGAGAGGTAGAGCAGTGTGTGTGTTGCAAAGAAAAACCGCTTCACAGCACCGATTCACCACAAGCCCAAATCACTGAACAAAAGCACTGACAGGGAAGGGAGAGAGAGAGAGAGAGAGAGAGAGAGAGAGAAAGTACACTTTTGAGTGTACTACACAGCGACTATATACTGCTGCAGTGGGGTGTACAACAACTCTAAAGCTTATAGGGGCCAGTTAAGCTGAGCACTTAAAGCAATTGTCGCCCGCTATTAGTGCATAATAATACTGTACTGGACTGTACTACACAGTCACTCTGTACTGCTGCAGTGGGGTGTACAACAACTCTAAAGCTAATAGTGGCCAGTTAGGCTGAGCACTAAAAGCCATTGTCACCTGCTATTAGTGCATAATAATATTGTACTGGGCTAAACTACACAGCGACTCTGTGCTGCAGCACTAGTGTGTACTACAACTCTAAAGCTAACAGGGCCAGTTAGGGTGAGCACAAAAATTGTCTCCTGATTTCAATGCTTAATACAGATTGTTGTCCTCTCATAAGTGTAACCTGTGCGTAGCTGGTGTACTTTTTTTTTTTTCCTGTCAAACTAATTTAGGCCTATTTACTGTCAAAGGCCAGCCAAAGCTACACACTCATAGTCCTCCTCTCATAAGTGTAAACTGTACGTACACCTACGTGGTGTCCTATATATTTTTCCTGTTAAAATAATTTGGGCCTAGTTACTGTGAAAGCCAAAGCTACACACTTGTTTCTGTAGTCTAATACAGTTTTAAGCGTAGTGGAGTGCACTAAATTTGCAAAATTGCGGTTTTCTTTTCAATTTCCCCACACACATAGTATTTTTTTGGTTGCACCATACGGTAAAATTAGTAATGTCATTACAAAGGACAACTGGTTGTGCAAAAAACAAGTCCTCATACTCGTCTGTGGATGAAAATATAAAAGAGTTAGGATTTTTAGAAGGCGAGGAGGAAAAAAAGAAAACACAAAAATAAAATTTGCTAAGTCCTTAAGGCCAAAATGGGCTGAGTCCTTAAGGGGGTTAAAGAGGTTTTCGTTTTATAATTGATGAAGAGTGACTTGTAAAATTTTTAATAAAATTTTATAGAATTGAAATAAATTATTTCGATACCTAAATGGGTGTTACAGCAAGGCAAAGTGTTCTACACCCCTATTGAGGCTCTCTGTAGGCAATAAATAGTCGTTTTTAATAGTGATTCATGATGTCCATTTAAGACTTTAGACAATATTGATTCTTTTATATGAAGTCACAAGGAATATATACAAGGAACTACTCCTTTTCAGACTGCACATACATTCAAATCCTATTTTCCATAAAAAAATAAATCCATATTAGAATGCTTATTTGTGTTCTTTTTCTGTTGTATTAAACACTACATTTATATTTAATGTTTAAATTCTATTTTCAGCTCTATACCTGTGATAAAGGAGATACTTGCAAGAGTATCATTCTTTTCATATGGATATTACATCCATACACTTTAAAAAGAACTATAATTCCTTATATTTCCTCCTGGTGGTTGGCTGCTACACAAACTATATATTATCTAATCATTAAAAGATTTCCTAGGTCAACTTGACTCAAGTGTTAACATATTAAGAAATAACATTGTGTTTCAACACAGAGCAGTGCACTAAACCGGTAAGAGCAGACAAATAAACTATGCATGGTATTGTTTACCCATAGAGTGACAGATGTTGAGCAAGGACTGTGCTCTATTGTTAAGGATTTGATTGCAGTCTACAGGACAGGTACACACAGAGAGACATGCTATATACAGTACTGACTCCTTATCAAAAGGTACAAGTATCAATCTTTTAAATTACTCTGGATACACTTAAGACTTAATCTGCACATAATGGAAATGATCTATCTTTCTGTACTAGGAAGAAGGAAGAAACCCTATACATAGACTAGAAACTTAGTGGTTTCTATTTATCTACATACCTTACAAATTGCATGTAGCGTAAGTTGTGAGTCATTAAAATTAAAGATCTGGAGTGAGTTAGGCTGCCCATACATTTTTGTCAGCTACACCTCCAGATGCCTATATAAATATATATATATACCCAAAACTAAGGAGGAGGAAGTGAAAAACTCTCAGACCCCTGCAACAGTGAATTGTCTTCCATCGAATCATAGGATCAGGCATGTTAAAATCTAAGGAGGTGCAATAGATAAAGCTTTTGGCACAGCTTCCGCGGCGATCCTATTCACAGGTATCTGATACCATACCGACACTGGAGTCTGTGTGTACTTCGATGGGGTGCTCAATCCAGAAACAAGCAAAGAACGTGGGTACATAGAATGATGGCACTAACCGCAGACTACAGCATGGGAATGGGGACCTCCATTAGCGTGATAGCTATTTTGTCTTCAGACCACTCTCCCACTGTCGTCTGTGCCGGTGTGAAATACCTGGAAGTGACGTCCGTGGGCGTATGCTTCCATTAATCTTTTATATATATATATATATATATATATATAAAACTCAAAGGTGGACATAATCAAGAAGAAGAAAGTCCAGCGCAGCTATTCCAACAGATATGCAGTTTATTTCATGCAAGCAGGACACAAGACAATCGTGGAGGTGACGCGTTTCGGCCGGTGGCAGCCGGCCTTATTCATACGAAACGCGTCACCTCCATGATTGTCTTGTGTCCTGCTTGCATGAAATAAACCGCATATCTGTTGAAATAGCTGCGCTGGACTTTCTTCTTCTTGATTATGTACTGGTGAATCCGCACCTGTCCGAGCTGCAGTCGATCCGTTGTGGGAGAGCTGATTGTGCTTGCTTCTATCATTCAACGGTGGACATGCATCAAAGATTTTACCCCTGTTTTGTGTTTAAATTTTGCACATAAATTTAAACACAAAACAGGGGTAAAATCTTTGTTTTTTTGCGTCTTTTTTTGTGTACATTCTGGTGGAGCATTTCCTCCAGATGTGTAGGTTTCGGTGTACTTTGGAGTGACACACAAATTTAGTACACACAAATTTATTAACTGCAAACATTTCATTTACCCGCAGAAATCTTGTGCAATAACCATATTTTTAACGCAAACATAAGCCATCTTGGACTGCACGTAGCAAGATGCTCTAAGTCATCGATTTCATTTTTCAAAGAGTGGAGGTATGAGGAGATTACTATATTTGCCCGCAATTTATGAAACTCATTGCGCTTGATTGATAAATTTTGCGCTTCTGCGCATAATGTAGAATTAGGCAAAAGGGGTAAACTGCTTCTACCATACACAAATAATGATACATGTCCCCCAAAGTGTGTATGTGTGTATGTATGTTCCAGCATCATGTCCAAACGGCTAAAGATATTAACATGAAACTTGGCACACATGTTACTAATATGTCAAAAACAATCATAGGATAGGTGATTTAACCCTTACTCACCCCCATTTGCCAGGGTCAGGTTTTTGTTTAACGTCCCATACAAGTTTATGGGAAAATATATGTTACTGCATAACTTCCAAACAGCTGGAGATATTTCGATAATACTCAGTCACATGTTACTTATATGCCCACTTAAAATATAGGAAAGTTAATTTAACCCTTAACTACCCCCACTTGTGAGGGTCTGGTTTTTTGTTTAAAGTCCCATGCAAATCTATGGGAAATGTATGTTCCCACATACCTTCCATATGGCTGGAAATGTTTCAATAATACCTGCTACACATATTACTTATATGTCAAATAAAAAGATATGATAGTTAAATAAACCCTTACCTACACCCTTATTTAAAAGATGAGTTTTTGTTTCTGTTTCAAGTCCCATGCAAGAATATGGGACTTCCAGTACCTTACTCCACAGGCTCTGCTCGGTGAATGTGTCAGTCCGGCTTACAAGCCACACCCCATCTCACAAAGACATGGCCATATTTTAAGCCCAACCCCTTTTATTATCTACCCTTTTTGTGCATCAGTCTGGCTTGCAAATCACGCCCAGTCCCACAAAGCCACGTCCCCTTCTATTTTCATAATCCTCTATATAGAAACAGCGTGGGGGTAATGCACTTTTCTATAAATGCCTCAGATGAATGTAGCAACCTTGAATAGCTGCAGATAACTACGGACCCAATATAGCAGTTGAGGTGGTGCTTCTACGTGAGAAAGTTCATATGAATATGTAGTCTTGATTAAGAAAAAAGCACGGAGCACTGACCGTAATTCTGCAGAAGATGTCCTTTATTGGAGATCACAAACCATCCATGTGTACAGGTGGGGAGAGCGGACATCTGCAGAGACTTGTGGGCCTCTATTTTCAGCTTAAAATATTTTCATCACAAATTAGTCCCACCTTAGGACAGGATATGAGGATGGGATATAAGGATGGGATGCAAGGTCGGGATATGAGGACAGGATAGGAGGTCGGGATATGAGGACGGGATATGAGGTTGACACAGGAGGACAGGATATGAGGATGGGATATGAGGAAGGGATATGAGGTCGAGATATGAGGACGGGATATGAGGTCGGAATATGGGGTATGTATATGGGAACAGGATATGGAGACAGGATATGAGGTCAGGATATGAGGACAGGATATGAGGTTGGGATATGAGGTCGGGATATAAGGTCATGATAGGAGGTTGGGATAGGGTATTGAGGGATTGTGGAATGTTGGTATAGAGACTTTCTATATCTATCGCTGCTAGCAAGTAATCATCTTGCCGAGTACATTCCTGAATTTTAGAAGGAAAGTTGTTGGTATCTTTTACCAGTGCATGTATATATAGTGGTGAAGTAACCAGTCAATGTATTTAGACAATGGCTCCATAATCCGGGGGGAGGGGGGGGGGTGGGGGGGGGGATTCCAGCGTTTTATGCACTTTGGGTAAAAAATACCAGCAAGGGAAATTTGAATATTTGGGGAACAATTTGTTAGCTGTTTTGTTACATAAGATGCCCTTTTCCACATATGTTCTTAAGAGGGTTTGAAGTTTAGAGCTATATTTGTGGGTGGGATTTACTTTTGGGTGGGATTTTACTCATAGTAAGTAGGATTTTGTAATTGGCAAAGTGATTCAGTGATATAGTATTTTTCCCTCATGAGTATTATATTCCCCGCCTTCTTATCCGATTTTTTGAAGATGACCAATTTTATTGATGTCAAATGTGTAAGGGCCATCAATTCTTCGGGGAGTAGGTTCGGAGGATCACTCAGATATTGCAGAGCCTTGACCTACTCCAGCACTTTGTGTTGTAAAAAGTCTAATCTACTGCCCGGCACCAAAGGGGGACAAAAGGGGGATCTGACACCTCCAGAGAACGTAGCACCCGAGGGATCATCCGGACCATGAGGGCCAATATCTCCACCCAGTAGTTCTATTAAAGAGCCCAGATATTCTAATTCAGCATCAGGGGGCTAAAACCTAGGGGGAACACAAAAAAACGGACATTCACCCTCCTCACTACTTGTTGACACCCGTTTATTGTGGAATACCCTTTTAGGGTACGTTCATACGTATGCAGATTTGATGCGTAGGATTTTCTGCTGCAGATTTCAATGTAAACAAAATGATTTGGCACAGCTTCTATTTGGAAGTTCCAAATCCTGCACATCAAATCTGCGCAGGATTCTGTATGTGTGAACGTACCGTTAAGGTTCTGTATGGATTTAAATAAGTCCACCTCAAAATCCGCTGCATCGAATTGCTTTGGAAAACAAAATTAAGTCCCTTGGAAAGAACTTCCGAGCATCTTATGTAACAAAACAGGTAACAAATTGTTCCCCAAATATCCAAATTTCTCTTGTTGGTATTTTTTATCCAAAGTGCATAAAATGCTGGACGACACCCCCCCCCCCCCCCCGGACACCCAATGGGGTCCAAGGTGGGGTCCACCATGGAGCCATTGTCTAAATATATTGACTGGTTACTTCATCCACTACATTCACTGGTAAAATATACCAATAACTTTCTTTCTAAAAATCAGGAATGTACTTGGCAAGATGATTACTTGCTAGCAGTCATAGATATAGAAAGTCTCTATACCAACATTACACAATCCCTCAGTATCCAGAGTATCCGCAACATTATATCCAGATCAAACAAAAGCCCCCTGTGTGTTGACTTCATCTGTGATGCCCTCACTTTAATCCTCGCCAGTAACTCTTTCCCCGGCAGTCTGCTGGAAGGGGGCGTGCCAATCCCTGCATGGAGTGGCGTCCGACATGCCCACTCCATGTATCCCATAGGCTGTGGCTTCCTGCGGGGGTCTGAAGACTGCTTCCAGCAGGATGTCGGGGGCCCATTTAGGATAGAGGATAAGTTATTTTTTGCCACACTACTCCTTTAGGGCAAGAAGATGGATGGTACTATTCATATGTTTGTTCAATTTGTTTCTATGCTTCCATACTTTAGTGCAAGTGCCAAAAAGGCTTTTCCAAACCCCTGAAATGCCGAGGGCTGAAAGCTGAGGCCTGAATATCAATCAGGCAGCAACAGGGATGAGCGAGGAGCGTTCCAGCTTTCAAATTGGGAGTGAATTGCAGCTGATAGGTTTCCTTTAATGGCAAACTACTAATGCAGTTCAAATAAAAAACTGATCATTGTCCCTGTTGTCCATCCACAGACCCCACTGCATGTATGTTTGTGTACTAAAGAAAATAAATAAAAAAAAGTTCCCACACATGGTGATGATTGCATTTATTTCTTGTTTAACTGTTAGATTTACATATGCTGCTTTCTATGAATAAGCACCACTGCTGAAGTGGAACACAATTTTCCAACGGGAGCAGCGTATCTCTTAGGAAGGTGGGTATTGGGGCGTAAGATGTAATGCCAGACTCTTTTTCTCTGTGAAGTGTCTTTTATGGAAAATAGTACTAATAATATTAATAATAATTTGATATAACCACTTAAGCTGGCCTTATTATTAGTGGACCTTTCCAACTTAAACAGGATCCATAAATAATGTAATGGTGGCTTCTTTAATAACGTTCAACTGGATTTGAATTTACCAGATCCTTTGTCTGATATAAAGAAAGCCAAACGTGTGAGACATCCTAGTGGTGCACTTGTTTTGGTAGTTGGGGGAGAGGGTTCAAAGGTTTACCAGACTGAATTCTTATGTGTATGGTTAGTATTAGATATTTCTATTTATTTCCCTCAACCCTCTTCATAGCATAAACATATATAAATCAGAATATCCATGGATGAAGTCAGCTTTTACAAATATCTATGCCTAGCTTAATCCTACTACACTATGATTTACTTACAGGGTGAGTAAAAAGTCACTGTGCTCCTATGTTATGTATAACAACACTTCAGGGAACTCTTGTTCAACTGTTCCAATAAGAACTGTCAGAAGTGTTTGCCAAGTAGATAAAAGGTGTAAATTTGTGTCTACATATGAAGCATTTTGAATAAATCTCCGGATAAAGGTAGGACTGTATTTGTATTGTCACGGTTGGTGCACGGTGACTTTTTGCTTACCCTTTAAAATGCTATTTACTGACTGTGAATGTGGTGCTGACTTCCCTAAGAAGAGTTTAAGCTCTAAACTACATCCGGCTTGGCTCACATAGAGTATTTTGGTCTGTATTTTGCTCAGTATTTTTAACCAAAAGCATGGAGCCGACACAGAGAAAAACTAGTGAAAAGATTTGGCACCTTTTTCTGTGTCTGTTCCACTCCTGGTATTGCTTAAAAATACTGAGCAAAATACTGACCAAAATACTATG
Organism: Hyla sarda; assembly: GCF_029499605.1. Classification (NCBI taxonomy): domain Eukaryota; kingdom Metazoa; phylum Chordata; class Amphibia; order Anura; family Hylidae; genus Hyla; species Hyla sarda. Next base: position 274,851,543 of record NC_079191.1, on the reverse strand, counting down.
TGTGAACCCAACCTCAACTAGGAATAGTAGACAGAGACAGCACAGTTTATACTTTTATGAAACATATAACATTTTCATTTAGGGTAAGTGTCATTTTAAATCCCAACTAGAATTTACGTTGTAAAGACTATACAGACTAAATGTCATTATCTTTAGAATAAACAGCTGGACAGAAATTTGTCACAGGCATAAAATATTTATACTTGTTTTGTTTCAGAAGCTGATAATGCATACAAGGTAAAGTGCCAGCAATACTGAATAACCATATACTGGTTATAAGGAAGATGAAAACTACGTCAATGATGCATGAAGAACATTGCTATAGTACAGCATGAGATTCCACCTCTAAAACTGCTGCAAGACACAAACACTGAGGGAGGATTTACTAAGACAGGCATTTTATAAGACAGTCTAAAAATACATTCCTGCTAGTGTAGGACTGCCTGGATTATTTAAGGGGTGCACAGCTCTTGATAAATCCACTCACATGTGCAACATACCAACTTTGAGCAGGTGTGGGTTTGCACGACATCTTTTGTCTGTTAGTTTTAATTATTTGTGGTCAGCACTTCCGTATCATGTGGTGGTGCACGTAGCGAGAAGAAGGAAGGCATCCCGCCGAACCGGGTGCTGTTACATGACACTATGTGAATAAATAGTCACCTTTTCTGCAAAACTGGTGAGTGCTAGGACTTTTTTTATTTACAGTTTAAATTATTTGGCACTCAGGGGTGGCCATGCCCTGTCTACAGTTTGCCCCGTCTATTTGGTGAGTGTGGCAGAGATTCATTTGATGTGTGGCTTTTTATTGATCTGTGCCAGATGCAGAGTTAAAAGTTAAACGTTACAGATGCTGGTTAGCTCAAGGAGCTCATCAGACCCCCGCAACATAATCTCAAAGGTCCGATGAGCTATGATGGCAGCGGAGGGTCCCTCTACCTGCTTCTGGCCACCAGGCTGTATCAGTGAAGCGCCGATCAGACTGTATAATGCTATGCAGGTAAGACCCAATTAAGCAAGGGGTGTTCCTCGAGAAATGTGTTATCTAGTTTGATATGCAATAACAACTCTTTATTTCATTAACCCTGCGGAAAATTAGTTATGTTCCCTACAGGACAGACAAGGTAAAAAGGCGATTTAGTGAGTTACACATAGTATTTGTGTCAGTATTTTTAGCCAAAACCAAAATATTATGTCACAAATAACCCTAATCCATAATGGTGAAATAAGGGGGAGTTATCACAACTGGTGCAAAAAGCTCTACATTATCTTTGCAGTAGTTTTGCTAATTCACATCTGATTTATCAAGACTGCAACTACTACTGAATGTGATGTTTCTTTTTGAGATAAAACACTATTTAATTTTGTAGACTTTTTAAGGACATGTGTCAAGACTGTTTACTCAAGCTTGTGATATTTGATTTGGCAAGGCAAGTTTTGGCAAGAGTAAAACCCGGGCATATGTTCCAAGATTATTCATGGATCTGTCAATTGCCAATTATCTTTTCCTATAAGATTCATATGGGATGAGAATGAAAACATCAATTATACTTACATTGATAGACCTATCTGGTTCTCTAGGTGAATATAAAATGTATCTGCATCAATAAGAAGTTTGATGACTTGCCAGCTAAAGAGCAGATTGCTTTTCCATGAACATGCAGATATTGTGTTTACTTTTCTGTTTCGATGCCCAAATACTTTCTCTCTATATCTGTCTATATCTTGGTTTAAAAAAAAAACAACAACATTGTAATACTTCTATCCATAAGATTTGTTACAGATTTAATTGAAGGGTAGCCCTCTGTCTGGACCCCCTATTTAATAGAGTGGGCAACCACATCAAAGAGCCATACATTGACAGGCCATTGGTTTCATGTGCACCTTGTAATATTTATTTTGAGGACTGGGAGGCCATTCCTATGGAAATTAGTTCATTTCCGGCTATGGATACTACAATTATATTATTTAAAAATTATAATTTTAAGATGAAAAATTTACATCAAGTTTTAAGTAAATCAATATTTTATTTCTCTCTGTAATTACATATAATGGACCATAAAAATTTTTGAATTATATTATCATTACTTATTATTATTTAAATATAATTTTATTTGTAATAAATATTATAGTACTACCCTGCCTTCAAATGAGAAAAGAGGACTTCTGAAGTGGACTGTAAGAACTTCAAATGGTCACCAATCTCCCAACAAAACTTTGCATAGATAGTATATTGAATAGTATATGTGAATGTACTCCCACACACTTCCTTTCATTCTGAAAAAAATAGCTTGATATCAAACTGTATTTACAAGACAGACTAGCAACTCACTGAGAAGTCAAGTTGCATGCTGCCCATATATTTCTATGTTTGTTGTTTTTCTCTTTAATATTCTCAATGTGCTGCATCTCAGACTATGTGTAGATATATAGGTACAGGTTCTCCTCTTCTGTGTGGAATGAATGGAGACGACATTGACATTTGGTTCCACCAACTAGCTCAGAGAAAACTGAAACTATAGGACTTCTTAGCAGAGTAGACAAAGCATGAACTGGCCTTATCCTTGGTTTGTGTCCAGGAGATCTGCCATTCAGTACATTTTTTTCTATTCAGGAATGGATCCTTGTACAATAAACCTTAAAGAGATGACAGTACATGATTCCATTGGTGCTGTGGACTATTCAAAAAATGTATTGAGAGTGGACCATCTGATCTCCGGGGGGCGGGGGGGGGGGGGGGCGGGGGGGGTGGGGGACGCACAATAACAATGTGAAATTCAGGACAAAGTTGATTGCAGCATCTGATCGGGACTATCACATAAAAAAATTGTGCTTTTTTGGTCACTTCAAAGCTGTCGAAAATGGGAGTCAGTTATCTCCAGAAGGGTGAAGTGATTGATACAGCAGACCTGAGCTTCTTTGTATGGATGTTATAGGAAAAAAACACTCTGCATGGGAGCAGGGAGGTGGTGAGTTTATTTATTTTTGGCAATAGGCAACCTGTCCACCTATAATGTGGTACCAACTATATATAGGGGCACCGACTGCCTATAGGGAGGCACTTATCTACCTACTGGGGAAACTATCTACCTAGAGGAGGCACTTATCTACCTACTAGTGGACATATTTACTTACATAGGGCACCTGTATACCTAAAGGGGGCCTCTCTCTACCTACAGTGAGCATCTGTCTACTTACTGGGAACCTGTCTACATATTGTAGGGGCTATCTACTTTTGGAGCCATCTATCTACATACCAGAGAGACCTTCCTACCTATTTGGGGGGATTGACCTACCTATCAAAGGCCATTGTTACGTTTTAGGGCACTATGGGTGGGGAAAAGGTAGGAATAATACAGGAAAAGTGCAGAGCCTATATTTGGCAGATACTGCAGAGAGAAATGTTAAGGCTGGAAGTCATTATTATACCAGAGAAGAAAAGAAAAGAGGACAGCTCCAATCAGAGAAGACGTCATATGTGACTCATCAGATGTAATTGCTCTGTAATCACTTATATGCCCTGTGCCTGTGTAGTACTGCCATTGCACCATTTGCCTAGAGCACCAAAAAGGGACCAAAGTTGTCTGTCCTGGTGCTTATCGCCTTGAAGGTAAATCATATAAAAAATAAGTCATAGACCCCTAGGCATTTTTATGTCAGTCTATAGTGTATGATGAACACTATGCAATGGAAAATGCTAATTTACATGCATGAGCTATATTTCTGTTAACTAATATAATTATAATGCACATTTAGGGCCCATTCACATAGCAGAATTTCCTTGTGGAATTTCCTTAATGACTTTCCTCCAATTTCCATGTGGAAATTCTGCCTGGAATCCTCATGGAATATAAGCCTTATTGATGTCAATGGAAGGTTCTGATGAGGATTATCTTTTGCTTTAAATGGGCACTGTCAGATATAAAAACTTATGATATGTCGTAAAGCATGCAACCAATAGGTTTTGCAATTGCTTTCATAAAAAAAAAGAACTGCCCCCCCTTCCTCTTGGGATACACACTAGTCCTGCTGTGTCCCCTTGTCATCACCTACGTCATGGACCCACTTTATGATTGACAGGTCTGCAGGTCTAAAGCTGCTGCTAGCCTGCTCCTGTGGAGAGAAGGGGGGGGAAGCACACTGCTGCCGTGACTGAGCATGGGACAGAAGACTGAATGAAGGATTTCTTTGTTTAAAAAGTAAGTGTTCCTGTGTGTGTGGATATATATGTATGTATTTATATCTATGAATATATGAAGTGAATGTGTGTGTGTGTTACAGGGGGACCACAATCATATGCTTCCAGCTGTTGCAAAACTACAACTCTCAGCATGCCTGCACAGCCAAATGATGTGTGTTCATGCTGAGAGTTGTGGTTTTGCAACAAGTGGAGGAACACAGCCTGCAGCAAGACTGCTGAAGATCAGTTTTACCAATCATATGCCTCCAGCTGTTGCAAAACTATAACTCACAGGATGTGTGGGCATGCTGGGAGCTGTAGTTTTGCGAAAGCTGTAGGCACATCTTTAGGTCCCCCCCCCCGCTGTACATGAAAAGTTCTCATAGGAAACCATTGATCAATGACTCTGCCGCTTGACTGCTCATGCCTGGATCTCAGGCACTGATGAGTCATTCGACGATCGGACAACAGGAGGCAGGTAAGGCGACCCTCCTGCTGTCCTACATCTGTTCGGGATGCCGCGATTTCACAGCGACGATCCCGAACAGCTCACTGAGCTAACTGGAAGCAGATTACTTTCACTCTAAAGAGTTAATAGCGCACGGCACCACGATCAGTGCCGCGCGCGCTATTAGCCACGGGTCCCGGCTGTTGTTAGAGGCCGGGCCCGACCCGTTATGACACGGGGCCACGCCGTGGCCCCTGCGTTATAGTAAGGGAGAGGACTCAGGATGTACCGATATGTCCTTGGTCCTTAAGGGGTTAAAAGCACCAGTGAGCTCAGACCCCAGGAGGGGTGCTTGTTCTTTAGGTTACTGCACTTATTGCTAATTGTGTTGTTTAATTTATTTCAATAGATGTTTGTTTTTAATTATTTAATCATCTCCAGCAAGTAACACTGAGAGCCTATTAAAATGTTAGTATAAGCTAGGACACAGCAGGAGTTGTATATCCCACTAATATGTAAAAAATGGAACTGGAGCTATGGGAATACAAGGCAAACATGAACCTCTAATAAAACAACAATGAGGAGAGAAAACAATATATTACTAGCAATAAATAAAGCAATATTAATAAAGAACTTTTGTGAAAACATTACTAATCGGGTATCTGAGGTGAAGAAAACATATTAATTGTGTGATGGCCTTCAAATCTTTTCAGGAACGCTAACAGTAATAAAATGATCAATAATGCAATACTTTCTCTAATACTCTTCAAAAAATAAAAGAATGTGTTTTCAAAAATATTTTAGATTATGCACAGGCTCCCCTGGGGGTCACATGTCGTCTCAAAAAGGTTAAAGATATTAAACTTAAGCTCCGTTGCATGAAATTGTGTTTATACAGCACCAACAGTGTATGCTGTACTTTACGGGATTACTGAACAAGGAAAATATAATAACATAACAAATATACAGGATAAGAGCTACCAAAAAATGATGGGGTAGACCATGCCCAAGAAGCTTACAGTAATAATAAAAGGTAGACTAATATCTAAGGTGTATACAAAGGTTTAGTAAGAATATCATACTAATACATCAACTAATTGACAGCAAACTAAGGCTTTATTAGTAAAACATGCTGTTGCATTAGTTTTCATATATTAGCTCAATTATTCATATTTAAAGAGGAGCCTTCAGTACTCCTCACAAGTCTGTTTTGGTATATAATGCTCTTTGTATTCATTATAATATAATTCTAGAGTATATTTTCTCAATACTCTGCGCTATGCCTTTTTTCTTAGTCTTCCCGAAAATGTGTGAATATATTGACAACTGGGCATTGCCATTCTTCTTGTCAAAGCGGCATGTCCATACACAGTATGATACTGCATAACAGTAATGACAAAGTTCCAAAAAAATTCTCTAAAATGATTTTGTTCTGAAAGGAACAGTTACCTATAGTTGCTTCTTGATCATGGGTGAAATATTAAATGCTTTACATACTGGGCCCAGGTTCTGGCAAAATTCCATATAATTATATAAGTATTACTGGTGTCTTAAATCAGTTTAGTTAAAATATTTACCTTATTTGAGTCTTATTCCTCAACATGTTCTCTCAAGGTCTATGGGAACATGTATATATTGTTGCCAACACTTATTTAATGTCTGAAACAGCAACAAGATATTAGGGGAAAAACCTGTAGGAGACCCAAAAAACCTTAAATTACATCATTAGCTGCCATCAGGAAAGTGGAATTGATAGAGAATTGTTCATACAAAAAATAATAAAATAGCAAGGTACAGATTACGCGTTTCGAGGGTAACACCCTCTTCATCAGATCTGATGAAGAGGGTGTTACCCTCTAAACGCGTATTTTATTTTTTTAATAAAGTGGTCCCTGCCGAGGGATCTATGTTTGCATACTACTGTCTCCATTGAATCCTTGGGACAAACATCCGCAGCGCCAGGGCGATAGGTCTTCTTCCTCCTGTTCTCCTTGATACAGTGATTAACTGGCTTGGGTCTTTAACTCCTTAGGGTAGGGCAAACATAGCGCATATACAGTAATTTTCAAGCTGCAAGAAATCTGCTGGACAGTGGGGAATACACAGCACATTTGCTATGAACAGATAAACAGAGCTTCTCCGCCACAGTCCTGTGTGTGCAATAAGGTTTGGAGGCAGGGCCAAGCACCAAAATTACTGTAATGCACGGGCCCACCTACAAACCCTACTGCTCACATGGTACTGTGGCGGGGAAGCATTGTGTGTCTGCTCACATAACAAAATGCACTGCATATTTCCTGCTGCTCTGTGGATTTCTCGTAATGTAAAATATGCTGCGTATTCGTTATGTGTGACCCTACCCGTAGGGGTATAGTGTGTAGTCTGTATTAGTTTAGGGTGTCTGGTGTGCTGAAGAGGGTCATTTCTACAAATAGTGATTTAAATACCACATGTGAGGCCAATGTAAACAGGAGGAACTGATGAATTCCAAATGATGGTCCGCTGGCCCTAACTGGAAGATCTCTCCCGATTTGTGTAAAAGAAGAGATCTGTTACAGAGTCATCAGACCGCCCCAATGACTTACAGCTCCATTCACAGCTGAAGTTACAGCTATGAGCACTCTTAACAGCACACCCCTTGAGAATAAATTATATGTTGTTGTGATTTGGGGCCCTGAAGGTATTTCATGCTGCTCATTATCAATAGAGCATGGATATAGCTCGCTACTATTTCCTTTAACCCCTTCATGACCCAGCCCATTTTCACCTTCATGACCTGGGCATTTTTTGAAAATCTGACCACTGTCACTTTAAACATTAATAACTCTGGAATGCTTTTACTTATCATTCTGATTCCGAGATTGTTTTTTCGTGACATATTCTACTTTATGTTATCGGTAAAATTTCACTGATATTTGTATCCTTTCTTGGTAAAAAATCTAAAAATTTCATGAAAATTTTGAAAATTTAGCATTTTTCTAACTTTGAAAGTCTCTGCTTGAAAGGAAAATGGATATTCCAAATAAATTACATATTGATTCACATATACAATATGTCTACTTTGTGTTTGCATTAAAAAATTGACAAGTTTTTACTTTTGGAAGACACCAGAGGGCTTCAAAGTTCCGCAGCAATTTTCCAATTTTTCTCAAGATTTTCAAAATTGTAATTTTTCAGGGCCCAGTTCAGGTTGGAAGTGGATTTTAAGGATCTTCATATTAGAAATACCCCATAAATGACACCATTATAAAAACTGCACCCCCCAAAGTATTCAAAATGACATTCAGTAAGTGTTTTAACCCTTTAGGTGTTTCACAGGAATAGCAGCAAAGTGAAGGAGAAAATTCTAAATCTTCATTTTTTACACTCGCATTTTCTTGTAGACCCAATTTTAGAATTTTTACAAGGGGTAAAAGGAGAGAAATCACCCTAAAATTGGTAACCCAATTTCTCTTGAGTAAGGAAATACCTCATATGCGTATGTCAAGTGTTCGGCGGGCGCAGTAGAGGGCTCAGAAGGGAAGGAGCGACAATGGGATTTTGGAGAGTGAGTTTTTCTGGGGGGCAAAAGGGTTTTTGGGGGGCATGTCCCATTTAGGAAGCCCCTATGGTGCCAGAACAGTGGACCCTCCCCACATGTGACCCCATTTTGGAAACTATACCCCTCATGGAATTTAATAAGGGGTGCAGTGAGCATTTACACCCCACTGGCGTTTGACAGATATTTGAAACAGTGGACTGTGCAAATCAAAAATTTTATTTTTCATTTTCACAGACCACTGTTCCAAAAATCTGTCATACACCAGTGGGGTGTAAATGCTCACTGCACCCCTTATTACATTCCGTGAGGGGTGTAGTTTCCAAAATGGTGTCACATGTGGATATTTATTGTTTTGCGTTTGTCAGAACTGCTGTAACAATCAGCCACCCCTGTGCAAATCGCCTCAAATGTACATGGTGCACTCTCCCTTCTGGGCCTTGTTGTGCGCCCCCAGAGCACTTTGCGCCCACATATGGGGTATCTCCGTACTCAGGAGAAATTGCATTACAAATTTAGAGGGTCTTTTTTCCCTTTTACCTCTTGTGAAAATGAAAAGTATAGGGCAACACCAGCATGTCAGTGTAAAAAATTTATTTTTTTACACTAACATGCTGGTGTAGACCCCAACTTCACCTTTTCATAAGGGGTTAAAGAAGAAAAAGCCCCCCAAAATTTGTAAGGCAATTTCTCCCGAGTACGGCGATACCCCATATGTGTCCCAAAACTGTTGCCCTGAAATACGACAGGGCTCCAAAGTGAGAGAGCGCCATGCGCATTTGAGGCCTGAATTAGGGATTTGCATAGGGGTGGACATAGGGGTATTCTATGCCAGTGATTCCCAAACAGGGTGCCTCCAGCTGTTGCAAAACTCCCAGCATGCCTGGACAGTCAATGGCTGTCCGGCAATACTGGGAGTTATTATTTTGCAACAGCTGGAGGCTCCGTTTTGGAAACAGTAGCGTACCAGACGTTTTTCATTTTTTGGGGGGAGGGGGGCTGTGTAGGGGTATGTGTATATGTAGTGTTTTTTACTTTTTATTTTAGGTTAGTGTCAGTGTAGTGTAGTGTTTTTAGGGTACAGTCACATGGGCAGAGGTTCACAGCAAGTTTGCCGCTGGAAGTTTGAGCTGCAGCGCAAAATTTGCGCCATCTCAAACTTGCAGCACTCACTGTAAACCTCCGCCCATGTGAGTGCACCCTGTACATTCACATTGGGGGGAGGGGGCAAACATCCAGCTGTTGCAAACTCCGAGCATGCCCTTTGGCTGTCCGTGCATGCTGGGAGTTGTAGTTTTGCAACAGCTGGAGGAACACTGGTTTGGAAACACTAAGTTAAGTAATAAACTTTCAAGTGTTTTGCAACCAAACTTAGTGTTTCCAAACCAGTGTGCCTCCAGCTGTTGCAAAACTACAACTCCCAGCATGCATGGTTTGTCAGTGCATGCTGGGAGTTATAGTTTTGCAACAATTGCAACAGCTGGAGGCACTGAGGTAGGAAACGGACAATGTTTCCCAACTAGTGTGCCTCCAGTTGTTGCAAAACTACAACTCCCAGCATGCCCAGACTGCCAAGGCATGCTGGAAGTTGTAGTTCGGCAATATCTGAAGGATCAGATGTTGCCGAACTACAACTTCCAGCATGCTTGGGCAGTCTGGGCATGCTGGGAGTTGTAGTTTTGCAACATCTGGAGGTCCACAGTTTGGAGACCACTGTATAATGGTCTCCAATCTGTGCTCCTCCGGGACGCAGCGCAGCCGGGACCGCACGGAGGACGCCGGGACCACACGGAGGACGCCGGGACCGCTCGGGACACCGCTCCGACGGGTAAGTGACGCCGGGGGACGGGTCAGGGACACTTAGCAGAGCGGTGTGTGTCCCGATCCCCGTGATCGGCACTCACACACCGCGCTGCTAAGTATTCTGATAGCGAAACGCTGCTATCAGCTAGTCAGATTTGACCAGCTGATAGCAGCGATCGCTGGGGGGGGTGGGGGATGAAACCCCCCGTGGTCGCACGGTAAGATGGCTGGCTATCAGTGATAGCAACCATCTTTCCGGGCGCTGCGGGATGCCGCGAGTAGCGGCAGTAATGTCCATGACGTACCTGTATGTCATGGGTCGGGAACACCTTGCCACCCATGACGTACAGGTATGTCATAGGTCGGGAAGGGGTTAAAATATAGTGACATGGAAAATTATCTTAAAGAATCACTTAAGATTCTAAACAATGTGCTTATAGAAAGGTGATTTATACAATAAGCCATAAGATAAATCATCCATTCTAAGTACAGTTTAGAAAAATAACATCAGCTGTCAATGTTCTATGCCACATGGCCATTATGACAAGGAGGACCAAGTGGCTTCAATCATAATGTATAATCTAAACCCTACGTTCTCAACCTGTGGTAAGTGTGTCTGAGGGGGTACATACTTTGGAGGACATTTATCAATGTTTGCTTATGTATTCCTTTTTTATTTTCATTTTTTCTCATGTGCGACTTATTTATAAACTGGTTTCAGCCTGTTGATAAATTTAAAAAAGTCACACAAAAAATAGAGTAGTTGCACATACGACTTTTTTGTGACAATTTTAAGCAAAAAAAAAAAAAAATGACTTAATGCTTTGATAAATGTCCCCTATGTCTCTAGGTGTATTTATACTGTGCTATTGCTGTGCTTTGAATGTGCAGCACACTGTATGAGTGTAGCCTTGGGTCTACTTCAATGTAATTTATATGAGTTATGGGTTACTTAGATTACAAGCACAAAAAACTGATCTAAACCATCCGTTGCTTGAAGTCTTGCAGTATGAATCAATATTTATGTAAGGAGCCAATTTTACTTAAAAGCTTCCCACTGTATCTGAAAAAGTAGGACTACCTGATGTACATAGTTCAATTTATTAATTTGAAAGAATTAAGTTTTATCTTATGAGATATTACTGCAGCAGGGACTTGTAGAGAGATGATAGTACCCATTAAGGACTCAGCCCATTTGGGCCTAAAGGACTCAGACAATTTTATTTTAACTTTTTCATTTTTTCCTCCTTGCCTTCAAAAAATCATAACTCTTTTAAATTTTCATCCACAGACTAGTATGAGGGCTTGTTTTTTGCACGACCAGAAGTCCATTGTAATTCCATCACTCACTTTACCATAAAATGTATGGCGCAACCAAAGAATACTATTTATGTGGGGAAATTAAAAAGAAAACCACAATTTTGCAAATTTTGGAAGGTTTTGTTTCCCCCTATTTTGAAGACCTATAACTTTTTCATTTTTCTATATAAGCGGTGGTATGAGGGCTCATTTTTTATTGATACCATATTTGCATATATAAAACTTTTAATACTTTTTTAATAAAAATTTTTTGGAATAAAATGTTATAAAAAAAAAGCAGCTATTTTGTATTTTGTACGTTCACGCCAGTCACCGTTCGGTGTCATTAACATTTCATTTTAATAGTTGATATATTCACGCACGCGGCGATACCAAATATGCATATAAAAAAAATTTTTACACTTTTTGGGGGTGAAATAGGGAAAATGGGATAATTTACGTTTTTATTGGGGGAGGGGGGTTTTCACTTTTATTTTTTTTACTGTAATTTTAACACTTTAATAGTCCCCATAGGGGACTAATTATAGCAAACATTCAATTGCTAATACTGTTCAGTGCTATGCATAGGACATAGCACTGATCAGTATTATCAGTCATCTTCTGCTCTGGTCTGCTCAATTGCAGACCAGAGCAGAAGACCCGTGGAAGGCAGCGGAGGCAGGTGAGGGGACCTCCGGCCACCATGCTGGATGATTTGAACACCGCGGCAGCACTGCGGGCGATCTGATCATCCATTCAAAGTGCTGCAATGCTGCAGATGCCGTGATCTGTATTGATCATGGCATTGCGGATGTCCCCAATTACGGGCGGGTCCCTGGCTGCTATCAGCAGCCGGGACCTGCCGTGCATGATGTAAGCATCGCTCCGATGCTCGCGGTTATGCATAGGACATAAATGTACGTCCTGGTGCGTTAAGTACCAGCTCCCCAGACGTACATTTACGTCCTGTGTCGTTTTTTTTTTTTATAAATGAACTGGTGCCAGAAAGATAAACAGATTTGTAAATGATGTCTATTAAAAAATATTTGTCCTTCCAGTACTTATTAGCAGCTGTATGCTACAGAGGAAATTTTTTTCTTTTTGAATTTATTTTTTGTCTTGTCCACAGTGCTCTCTGCTAACACCTCTGTCTGTGTCAGTAACTGTCCAGAGCAGCATAGGTTTGCTATGGGGATTTTCTCTTGCTCTGGACAGTTCCTGATATATGCATCGGGTATCAGCAGAGAGAACTGTGGACAAGACAAAAAAGAAATTCAAAAAGAAAAGAATTTCCTCTGTAGCATACAGCTGCTAATACATACTGGAAGGACAAATATTTTTTTAATGGAAGTAATTTACAAATCTGTTTAACTTTCTGGCACCAGTTGATTAAAAATGTTTTCCACCAGAGTACCCCTTTAAAGACATTGTTACACTTTACTATCACAAGAGATATTATATAGCCCCTGGCTGAAATGATGGAACCCGGCTTTTTTGTTGATAGCAAACATATCACAGATATAACTCAAAACTATTTGTTAAATAGATGAACATTCTGTCTTCATAAAATATCCATCAAACTACTCTCAAACTAATGAAAGGAAATTATTTAATTAATGATACATATTTTTAGATCAAGAAGATGAAAAATATAGAAACATTTAATACCGAAACAAAAAAACATGATGGAATGACCTTGCAATTTGCATTTGTAAAACAAATATGGGAAAAAGTTTAAAAATGTATTTTGCTGACAGAAAGAAAACAAAAAAATAAAACAGGTCCACACAGGAAACTTCTTAAATGAAACAATAGACTAGCATTATAAAGAGAAATTATAAATTATGATTATACAGAAGAAAGGATTATAAAACTACTTTGAAAAGAAAATTCAGCTTTGAGTGTGGCAAAAGATGTTGGTTGTTCCTGGTCTATGCATAAAATTTGGTACACGTATAAATAAAATCTTGAAGGAAAACATATGGGTAGATCAAGGAAGACATAAAGGGACAAGATAGAAAAAGCAAAGTAATATGCCTTCAAAATAAAAACACTGTATGGGCAGAAACAGGAGGAGCAATAGATTGACATATAGAAAAACCAACCAGCACTAACTCCTAAGTAGAGAAAATAAGGCTACAGGGACCTAAAGAGAAGCAATTTATTGAGAGTATATCATTGGGTTAAAGTGAGCAATGAAACATTAATTGGATGAATCACAAATTTTCTTTTCTTTAGGAAAAGCATAGTAACTGAATGACATGGCCAACAAACAGTCTAGATTTCTATTTGTTTGAAAATTTATGGTGGAAATAAAAAAAGTTCATGACTGCAGAGATGATCTTTTAACCGCTCTCCGAGAAAGTTGTAATTGGAATAATGTATAATATTGTTTATGATTAGTGAAATTTTATCTCAAAGAATTCAGGCTGTGATAAAAGCCACAGGGGAAACAACACAGGACTCATTGTGGTTTTCAGAATGTTCAGCGATTAAACAAACATTGGGGCAGATTTTCTAATACTGTCTAATTCTTAAACGGTGGAAAGTTAAACTAGACAGTTTAAAAATGCACCAGGATTATCACAGTGACTCAGGCTGTTTGATAAATGTGTCTAGTCTTAGTTTAGACCATTAGTTGGCTTACTTTGCACCAAAATGTTACACCACAATTTTGGTGCATATAAGCCATGCCTCTTTTCTGTTAAGCCACACCATATTTCCCCTTACTTCGCCCCTTGTTGAGCAAAGCTTTAAATTGTCTTTAATGTGTTGAAAGCCTATGCTAAACGTGGTGCAAATCAAAAGCCATTTTTTAAAGAAAATTGTGCTAGAATCTTGCCATTTGCAACAGTAAATCTGCCCATTATTTTGTGGCATATCTGTGATTTGTGCATTTGCTATAAAGTAAAAAAAAAAGCTGGACAAACATCATCACTGCACCCGATGCCTCCATTCCCTCCAGAACCAGGGAGAGATAGGAGGTTCCTGTTGCAGGTTGGCATTCTCTAGGAAGGCCTCCCTGCAGTAACAGGTAAGGGGTGCTATGCGACCAAGCAGGGCTAGTATAGCCTCTACTCCAGCAATATATCCAATACTAGGATAAGCTGGGTTGCTATCTATATACTGTTTTGTATATCTTTTTGTTTTTGTGTGCCTATATTTTAATTGTACACCAATAAAAGTATGTTTTATGATCTTAGTGTTTTTCCTATTACATTTCAAAACTACACATAGGTCTACATGCATCATTTGCTCCTTCCTATTTTACAAACATCATCCTAGAGTGATGATGACATCATTTTTGCCAGTATTTGTATGCTGTTGTGTCAGCTAATTGTAAACTCGGCCAGTTGTTTTATTAAATATTTAAAATACTAATGACATTATTTAATCTTAATAGTGAAGTAAAAGTTACTACTACTGATACTATTTTACATGTATCTGATTGTCTTTACTCACACTGTAAGTACAGAGAAACGTTTTCAGAGAAAGAAAATCCATATCTTTGATGGCATAGCTTGTCAATGGTGGATCAGGCAGCCCTTCAGTTCTGCTATTCTTCCTATTCGACCCCTCTCTTGCTCTTCCCACCTTTGTTTCTAACTGTCAAGGATAGGACAAGAGGCTTTCTAAACCTACATTTTTTAGCTCTTGATCACCAAGTATGGAGAATAGAGAGTTAGGTCCACCTGAAAAAACATGCAACCAAGAAAGACCAATAAAACATAAAAGAAAGAATATGGAAAACCTGCAAATATCAGCAGATAGTAAAGTCCAAACTGGAAGCATAGCCACATGAGCCTAGAGAGCTGGTTGAGCTGAGTCGTACACTATGACACTTTGTCATGACCTCATTTCACCGAACCCACTACTTTGCACTCCGAGGTCACATGGGACGGTGAAGCACAGGTTGGTGGTTTGTTGGATCCCCCTGGTAAGTTCCATTTGGATAACAAGAGAGAGTCTTTCTCGACTGTCTTAACAACATGTAAGGTATTATCTCGCTGATGAGGAGGTGCACCGGGAATCCCCACCAGTACATTATCTTATGGTCTCTAAAGACCGATGTGATGGGTGCAAGTTCTCTCCTGTACTGTAGTGTTGCAGCTGATAGTAATAGATCTGTTAAGAGAGTCACTTTGCCAAAGTCTCCAAGCAAGGGAGGTGCTTTCCTTGCAGCAATCAGTTCTTCCTTTATGTAGAAGTAATGCAGGCGAGCTAATACATCCTGTGGGATCTCTTCCACTAGATGACTTGGCTTAGGCACCCGGTAAGCACGATCAATAGTGAGATCAAGAGGTGTGCAATTAAGTAACACCAGCTTAATATATTCTTGCAAGAATGACTTAAGAGCTGAAAGAGGCATGGATTCTGGAATCCCTCTAAACTTTACGTTATTGTGGTGGGACCTATCCTCAAGGTCCACCACTTTTGCATGCAGAGTAGTGACTTCTGACTCAAGGTCATAATGTGCATTTATTAGTTCATTATGGGAAGAAGCAAATCCCCCATCTTTTGTTCAGCCCGCTGCACTCTTTGTTTGACATCAGCAATGTCTGCTTTTTGCTGGTGTAAGTGGGCCACATCAAGGTGAATAGATTGATGCAGTGCAACTAGCATATTCTTCAATGCAAAATCAGTCACATGTGCATATTGTGTTGGATGCCTGGCAAGGCAGTCTGTTATGACAGGGAGGTCATGAGCACTCACCTCTGGAGCATCTTCATCCCTAGATGTTTCATGCAGGCGCTGGCGCTGCTTTGCTGGGCTGCCAGACAATGGCGATGCCGGGGCCGAGACAAAGGACTTGTCCCGAAAACTGCCGGAGTTACCGCATCCCGGGAGCACTATCCCAGAAGGGGACAAATGAGGTATGTTTGGCCATGCATTCATGTGTATGGGGTAATCAGAAAGAATAGCTGTTGTTCGTTCAGCTGACAGCTCAGCTAATGAAGGTGTGTAGCCACCTTTAGACTACAACACTGATACACTGTCACATTGTCCTGCTGTACTATAACGTGTGCTTTAAGTAAATATAAGAACATGTAGCAGAGCCAGTGTTTACCATCATCACAACCTATATAATTGATTAGTGCTCACTGGATATCATAAGGAGGTATCATTGATGGTCTTGTTATTGTATAACCACCTTGTCAGGGACCGACCAGGGAATAGGGAGAGTGAGCCCTAAACTGACCCTAAAACCATCTCTCTCTGCCTACTTGCCCATCCACCCTCCCTGAACTAAAGTGCAGGGGACTAAATAAAAACACATACTAAAAAATAGTCGGTAACAGGGATGCCTTGTTACAAATCAGAAAAATGGATACAACAGGATATAATTATAGAACACTGTTCACACTGAACACAATACAGGATAAATTGCAATCCCTTCAGAACATCTCCAGTAGATGCAGGAATAACAATACCCTCTAAGTCCCCATGGGCAGATAACAGGGTTGCCTAAATACACAGGATGTGATATAGAACACTGTTCACACTGAACACAAGACAGGAATAGCAATCCCTCCGAACAGCTCCAGTAGACACGGAGCTAACAGGGATCTAACATAGGACGCTGTTCACATTGGACACACAAACTGGACACTCCACTAACAAAGCAGCCATTAATAATAAATCCAAATAGACTTCTGGCCAGTGGCACACTCCACAGTGAGGTCAGAAGCTGACCCAGTAGGAAAACAGAAATATAAAAAACAGAACTTCATATAAACGGATACAAGAGAAAACACAGTGTGAACAGACACATAGCAAAAAGAACATACAAATCCTAAAACTGACTAAACAAACACAACTTGAAATCTTCTAAGAGCATGCCACATAAAATTGGCTAAAACCAGAAAATACAAATTGCATGCTAAAACAGAGATAGTAGATTAAAAGCTCAAACAAAGAGTGTTTCACCAAGAGCTCCATGCAGCATGTCCAGCATCTTATCAAGTCAGGATATAATGAAGTCAATCACCAGCCCAGAGGCTACACTGGGCTGACATTAAATAGACAGACCCTAGGAGCTATTGGCTAGCAAGCAAAAGGCTATTAATTATTCCCTTACCAGGGAACATAAAACTGTTCACACACAACCAAACCAATAGCTGTGTGTGAACACAGACCAATACAGACATGACACACCTCCAGACATCACAGGCACTGGGTGTTGTAAGTGGCTCCATTGGGAGCCAGTTTGTTTATTACACATATGACCTGGTTATCAAGAATTGCACTAGATTATTATCATTGACCTCCATGCTAATCCTCATCTTATGCTGTAACTATACTGTTTGATCATGGGTCATAAGTGATATGGGTTTAGTGATTTTTTAAATTTCCAGTGTGTCCACTGAAGATCCCTGTCTCCAACCAGGCGAAACACGTTGGGACTGAGTTGTGTTACTTTATTGGTTTGTTTATATCTAGGACTGTATTTGATGCTAAGTAATATATTTTTTTTGTTTGGTAGTTCAAATAGAGATATTATAGAATCATTGGTTCTGTGTGTTACTTGGATTCTATATTTTGGGAATCAGCACAGTGGTATAGTTGTATATTGAACCCATTGGTTATTTTCTTTCAAGATTTATTGTAATTGTGTGGGGCGTCATTTGTTTTAACTGATTTACATTAAAGGTTATGTTTTAGTACTAGTTCTTCATTAAAAAACTATTTTTCTATGAACAGTGCAGTCTTCTTATATCAAAATGTATATATTAGTCATGTGACAGTAATGTATAACCAAGCCAATAAGAGGCTATAGGATGTTATATGCAGAAGACATCAATTGGCAGACCTGTAAACCATATTATTTCATTCTTAGAAAATACAAATTCTTTGGTTAAAGCAATATATTCTCATCATTTATCTGTATACAGTGGCCCCTCAACTTACAATAGCTATAGGTTACAATATTTTCAATATATAGTGGTCTTTCTGGACCATTGTTACTTGAAACCATACTCAACATACACAGCTTCCAGAAGCTCTTTCTTCCCTTTACTTTATCTCTGTTTTAAATTATTTTTATTAAGGTTTTAATAAGACAAATAAGTGTCAGTTGTAACAGTAGAAGAGTGTAAAAGTTACATAAATGGAATAAAGCATACATATATTGTCTATTACTTCATAGGAATCATATATGTGATATAAGTTGCAATGCAAAATACAAAATTGAAAAAACTAAATGAAAAATAGAAAATGAAAGCATAGTGTGAGATAAACACATAACTGTGTGAATTATAATAGTAATCAATTAGTTTGTACCAGATCCTGATAATTAAATCAGATCAAATGTAATGATCATGATTAGTTATCTACTTATTTTTCTTTAATCCTCATTTTTTAACATTTGCAGCTTTAACCTCTTCAGGACGCAGGGCGTATGCATCCTGAGTCCTTAATGGGGTACTCCGGCGCTAAGACAAATTAGTCCTCAAACTGCCCCGTACGGGGAAAAATAAAAAAGTTATAGGGGTCAGAAGATGACATTTTTAAATATATAAATTTTCCTGCATGTAGTTATGATTTTTTTCCAGAAGTATGACAAAATCAAACCTATATAAGTAGGGTATCATTTTAACCATATGGACCTACAGAATAAAGATAAGGTGTAATTTTTACCGAAAAATGCACTGTGTAGAAACGGATGCCCCAAAAAGTTACAACATTTTGTTGTTTCTTAAATATTGTCGCACAATGATTTTTTTCCCCGTTTCGGCGTGGATTTTTGGGTAAAATTACTAATGTCACTGCAAAGTAGAATTAGCGTAAAAAATAAGCCATAATACGGATTTTTAGGTGGAAAATTGAAAGAGTTATGATTTTTAAAAGGTAAGGAGAGAAAAAAGAAAATGCAAAAACTGAAAAACGCTGAGTCCTTAAGGGGTTAAGGGGAGACTCAGCTTCTGGCAATTCCTCCCAACCAAGCGATATGGCGTGAAGATGTATAAACTTTGTGAGAGTACCTCAGGGTGCACTTGCAAGTTTATGGTGTATGAGGGTTGAGATTCCCGTATTGAACCCCAGAATGTCCCCCCACTCTGGGTGTTAGCTGGAAAATCCTTTGGGGTTTGCACCCATTGCTAGATAAAGGTTACCACCTTTACGTGGATAATTTTTATACTAGTATCCCTCTCTTCACATCCCTCACCACCAGATCCACGCTCATTTGTGGGACAGCCCAAAAAAAATGGGTAATGGGACACAGTCAACAGCATTGGGGGTTTGCAGTGGCCTCAAATTGCAGTGCTCTCTCCCCAACTAAGCAGGGTGCGCATTTGAGGTAGCAGAGTTAGTACAGCCACACACATCACATTTCCAGAATGATGATTCAGAGCATAGGGTTTGGGGCGGGCATCATTTTTACTTTCGGGTCATCATTCTGGGAACTGGCATATCAGTATTAAAATTGCAATTTTCATTCCCGCCATAGTACACTTCATCCATTCCTGGAAAGTAGATTTAGGGAACACCTGTCTGTTCCAAATCTCCACTTCACCCCTATACACCTTCCCTAGGGGGTGTACAGTTTGTAATAGGCTCACGTTTGTAATGCCTCACTTTCTTGTGTTTTCCTCTGAATGTATGTAACTGTTAGGTCCGTAAGAAACATCGGCCTCAAATGCGAAGAGTTCTCGCTTATGAGCTCTGTCGCATTTCCAGGCAACAATTCGGAGTCACATGTCAGTTTTTCCCAGGAAGAGGAAGCAGAGTATAGGTTGAAAATTGCAATTTTCAAAAGCTACCCTTCATCCATTCCTGGAAAATAAATTTAGGAAACACTTGGGCATTCAAAATGTCCTCTTTACCCCTATACCCATTCCCCAGAGTGGGTACTTTCTGTAATGGTGTCACATGTGGGTGTTTCATTTTTGTATTCTCCTCTGAATGTATGTAACCGTCAGCTATTGATATGCCATAGGCCACAAATGCAAACAGACCTCTATGATTTCTGAGCCTTGTTGTGCACCTGCCCAACACGTTTCCATAGTCAGGAGAAAAAGACCTCCAAAATATGTAACCCAATTACCCCTTGTGAAAATGTAAAAAGTTGGGTAACCCCAGCATTTTAGTATAAAAAACTTAAATGTTTCAATTTATGGCCTAATTATGGCCTAATTTATGGCTAAATGCAACATGCCCCCCTAAAACCATTTCAGCAAAATTCTCTTAAAAAAAGCCAAATTTTGCTCCTTGTCTTCTGAGGATTGTAGTGCGCCAGCAGAGCACTTATTGTCCACATAATGGGTGTTTTCTTAATCGGAAGAAATTGGGCTTTAAATTTTGGGGTCCATTTTCTCCTATTACCCCTTGTGAAAAAGAAAAATTTAGGGTAACACCATAATTTTAGTGTTAAAAATTAAATTTTCCATTTTCACGTCCAATTTCAACACAAAACCATTGAACACCTGTGACTCACTATACCCCTTATTACGTTCCTTGAGGGGTGTAGTTTCCAAAATAGTATGCCATGTGTTTTTTTTTTGGGCTGTTCTGGCACCCTGGGGGCTTCCTAAATGCAACATGCCCCCCCCCCCCCCCCAAACCATTTCAGCTAAATTATTTTTCAAAAAGCCAAATATGCTCCTTGTCTTCTGAGCATTGTAGTGCGCCAGAAGAGCAATTAACATCCACATAAGGGGTGTTTTCTTAATCAGGAGAAATTAAGCTTTAAATTTTGGGGTCCATTTTTCCTATTACCCCTTGTGAAAAAGAAAAATTTGAGGTAACACCATCATTTGTGTTAAAAATCTAATTTTCCATTTTCACGTCCAACTTCAACGCATAGTCGTCAAACACATGTGAGGTGTTAAGGCTCAATATACCCCTAGTTACGGTCCTTGAGGGGTTAAGTTTCCAAAATAGTATTCCTTTTATTAAATTTTTTGTGCTCTTCTGGCACCATGGGGGCTTCCTAAATGTGACATGGCCCCCAAAAACCATGACAGCTAAATTTGTTTTAAAAAAAATCCAACAGTTGCTCTTTCCTTCTTGAGCCATGTTGTGAGCCCACAGAGTACTTTATGTCAACATATGAGGTATTTCCATACTCGAGAGAAATTGGGCTACAAATTTTGGGTGGCTTTGTCTTCTTATACCACTTTTAAAAATGAAAAAAATGGGGCTACAAGAACATGTTAGTGTAAAAAAAGCAGATTTCGATTTTTCTCCTCCACTTTGCTGCTATTCTTGTGATACACCTAAAGGGTTAACAAACTTTCTGAATGTCATTTTAAATACTTTGAGGGGTTTACTTACTATAATGGGGTCATTGGTGGGGTATTTCTCAAAGAAAGGCCACTAAAATCCACTTCAAACTTAACTGGTCCCTGAAAAATTCAGATTTTGAAATTTTCGTGAAAATTTTGAAAATTGCTGCTATACTTTGAAGCCCTCTAATGTCTTCAAAAAGTAAAAACATGTCAACTTTATGATGTCAACATAAAGAAGACATATTGCATTTGTGAATCAATATATAATTTATTTGGAATATCAATTTTCTAAGCAGAGAGTTTCAAAGTTAGAAAAATACAACATTTTTAAAATTTTCATGAAATTTGGGAATTTTTTACCAAGAAAGGATGCAAGCAACGACAAAAAGTTACCACTATGCTAAAGAAGAATATGTTTTGGCCTGGAATACCCCTTTAATGCTTAAAGCGACAGTGGTCAGATTTGCAAAAAAGGGCTGCATCCTTAAAGCGCAACTGTTATGAAATCTGGGTGCAATAACCTGCACACAGCCTTTGTACTGTGTGCAGGTGGTGGGTATAGCAATGTTTTTACCTGATATATTTGCAGGCTTTCATGGCCTCAAAATCCTTTGATCAAAGCCACTGAGGGTTGCATAGGGGTGGCGCGAGGTACGTGATGCCCCGCCGCCACGCCCACCCCCTGTATGTCAGCACTGGGACCGCTGTGTGATTGACACATAGGTCCCAGTGCATGCGCCCTTCAGCTAATCTAACGTGTGCGCCACTGCGTGTCATCCAGCAAGCGCTCGCTCACCCAGCGAGCGCTCGCTCCCCCTGCCGTCTTCCTCCGCAGTGCTAGCTGGATGACACGCAGCAGCACGCATGTTAGATTAGCTGAAGGGGCATGCGCTGGGACCTGTGTGTCAATCACACAGCGGTCCCAGCACTGACATACAGGGGGGTGGTGGCGGCGGGGCATTGCGTATCTCGCGCCACGCCTATCCGACCGTCAGTGGTTTTGATAAAAGCATTTTTTGGGGTCATGAAAGCCTGCAAATATTAGGTAAAAACATTGCTATACCTACCACCTGCACACAGTACAAAGGTTGTGTGCAGGTTGTTGCACCCAGACTTCATGACAGTTGTGCTTTAAGGTGAAAATGGGCTGAGTCCATAAGGACTGGTTTGTTACTTAGTTTCTGTATGATTACTCTCACTATCCTGCAGGCCAATGTCATATACAAATGCCATTTCTTTAGCTAGTGGGTTCGGATTGGTATTTTATTAGCTTTTTATTGTGGCCTATGTTTTCAGCGGCTTGTGTTTTCAGGTTAGTTAGTTTTGAGGCATTGTGTACTGCCAAGGTAACCCTTAAGTATATGGTAATCCTGGAGATGCTGGAGAAGTCAAAGAAAAACTATTCAGAGGGAAAAAAAGCCACAGATGGTACACTTGTCCAGACAGGTTATTAATTCCGTAATGCGGTCAAGCTTCTGGAAATGTGGTGACCCGGTTGATATGCTTACACATGCATTGTAACTGTTAACCTTACTAAATGGGCTGTATGGAATAAGACTAAAAGAGTAATTTTTTTCAAAAAATCTTGCTAGTTTTGTCTGTGGGCTGTGGTAGTGCAATTTAGCCCCTCTTTTGTTAAATGGCATCAGCTACAATATTAGAAGCAGCTTATGGATGAGTTGCAGTGTTTTTTGGTGTTTTTCCATATCAAGACTTTTTTTTCCCTATCTACAGGTAAGTGGATAACAGGCTAATCAGTAAGGGTCTGACCACTGGGACATCCACCAATCACAAAAATTAATAAATTAAGTTCACAATGCATAAGCTGCCAGTGCTCCTTTTATTCTTTACAGGACCTCCAAACATTGCCGAGTGCAGAGCTTAGCAATGCTTTAAAGCACCATAGAGTATGAATGTGAATGTGAACCCAAATTGATGTGCCCCGATTCATTCCTGGGATAGGGGGTGACTTCTTGAGATGATAATACACCATTAAAGTATTATTATTTCAATTTTCAATCAGCTAATCCTTAAATCTTATCTGAGGCTTCCTGTTTTGTCTGTGGTGATAATAGTCTGAATTCCTCTCAAAGGGAGGGGGGGGGGTGGTTTCACTGTGCAGGTCTCTGCCCCCTCCCTCAGTATGCTGTCTGCTCACATCTCCCTTAACATTAGCAAAACTACAACTCTTAGTTCTCACTGACAGTAGCGGGACACAAGCTGACAGTGGGAGGATTTTTCCTCCAGCTGTGAGCCCTGCGCTCACAGCCGTCAATGAAGGAAGTGTGTCCATGACATTGGTGATGACGCATGGACACAGCAGGACTAGTATGTGTCCAAGCAGGCAGGGGGGGCAGTTGTTTGATTGGCTTTTTCTTCAGTATGAAATACTGACAAATTTTTTCATGAAAGCAATTGCAAAACCTTTTGGTTTTGTATGCTTTACAACATATCAAAAGCTTTTGTATCTGACGGTGCCCATTTAAGGACTTGGCCAATTTTCATTGTTTCCTCCTCCCCTTTTAAATAACCATAATGCTTTCAATTTTGCACCTACAGACCCATATAAGGGCTTGTTTTTTGCATCACCAATTGTACTTTGTAATAATGACATTACTTATTTTATATCAAAATCTGTGGTGAAACCAAAAATTATTATTTGTTGGGCAAAAATTTATAAAAAACACAATTTTTTTTTACTTCGGGGCTTTCGTTTCTACGCAGTGTACATTTCGGTAAAAATGACACCTTATCTTTATTCTGTAGGTCCTTACAATTACAAGGATACCCAACTTTTGTAGGTTTTATTTTATTTTACTACTTACATTTGTTTACTACATGCACCAAAATTTGTATGCCAAAAATTGTCATCTTCTTACCCTTATTACTTTTAAATGTTTCCGTTTTTTTCTGTATACGTTAATAGCTAGAGCTAGAGCTATGTTAGAGCTCATCACGTTTTGATTGTTTTTTATTATTTTTTTATGGTATATGAAGTGACCATAAATGTGCAACTTTTTTGTTTACATGTACGCCATCGACCGTGCAATTTAATTAACTTTATATTTTAATAGTTCAGACAATTACACATGCGGCAATACCATATTTGTCTGTTTATTTTTGATTACATTATTTTATTTAAAAAAAAAATGGGAAAAGGGGGGTGATTCAAACTTATATTAGGGAAGGGGTTAATTTCCTTTTATCAATGAAAATTTTTTTACACTTCTTACTTTTGCAATCTTGTGATAGTATTGTATAGACTGTTCAATGCTGAGCTTTGACTCAACATTGATCAGTTTTATCGGTGCTCTTCTGCTCTAGCCTGCCATGGATGGCTGGGGACATCAGAGCCCCGGTCGGATGGCGAGGAGACAGGTAAGGACCCTCCCGCCATCCACGTAGCTGATCGGGACTCTTGATTTCAGGGCAGATGTCCCGATCAGCTCCGCTGAGCTAAAGGCAATGTTAGATCCCGCATTTAGATGCCACAAGCAACTTTGATCACGGCATCTAAAGGGTTAATGCCAGGCATTGGCCCCAATAGGCAATGCCCGATATTAACCATGGGTCCTGGCTGCTGACAGCAAGCGGGACCCCCGTGTATGAAACGCGCCCTTTGTCTTTAAGTACCAGGACGCAAGAGCACATCTGTACACCCTTCATCCTTAACAGGTTAAAAATGAAATAAAAATAAATTACAATCAGGAAATAGTAACCGATTAGGAAAAAAAGAACATGTATTTGTATCTGGCTCTTATCAGGAAAAGCAATCTGGGTGATACATTCCCTTTTATAGCTTTTTTTCCCCATTTTATTCTCTACAAGAAAAATAAGGCTATGCTCTAGTGCCGAGAGATATGTTTTACAGATCTCTGTATTATGTTTATACTGGTATGAGAGCAATGCATTTCTTAATAACTCATTAACCATAAAAAATTGTTAACTTTACCATTGAGTCCCATATTTTTAATAGTTAGCATATGTTTCCTGTAAAAGGTCCTCTAATCCAATTGGGTGGTATCCATCGCTGTAAAGGGTAAATCTATGTAAGAAACAATTATTCAATTAGCCTACAATTACATAGCCTTATTATCAGGGCAACTCTACAGAACAATATTTCCTTCTAAGTAAATAACTAGAACATCCTGTTCTCTCTCTTTTATTTCTTGCTATTCTCCAACTGAAACCAGGATTTAATAAATGAAAGTGTTTGTCTCATATCAATTACAGTTGTGAGGTGTTTATTAAAGACGCAGCTCGGGGTTTTGTACGTAGATGCTCCCATGAAACATCATTTAGGTACGACAAGAGATATGTTTCCAGGGAAACATGTTTGGACTATTCAGCTGTTCTTCATGCAAGCCATTTTTCATAATAAAGACAGCCATGCGGATTATTTGTTTCTGGAGAGCGAACTTCCTTTACATTGGCTTTTGTTTGTCCTTGCTTTTGTCAGCTCTTAATTGAATTGCAACAGCAATGTAGAAAAACCTTAGACTGCCTCTAATATATAATTCAAAAGATTTATTTTGGAAGGAATTCATAGGGGACATGATTTAAATATTCATATAAGCAGATTATTCCAATGAATGTAATAACTTCCAAGAAAGGACACACTGTTTCTTCAACTTAATGTTTAGTAGAATGCTTTTATTATTATAAGGAGTTCTCAGAATTGCATGTAATACTTTCAGATGTACACTGTGTTACTTTTAGACATAAATAAATTGACAGGGCTGCGGGGTAGATAAAATGAGTACACGCTCTTTCTCCCTTTATCTTCTTTTCTCTCATTACAAGGGGGCTGGCAGACTACTACTATGTCTACAGTTATTGTCTACAATACTGTAATGATGGATTTATAGTGGCACAGTACTGACTATTGTCACGATTCGGCTGGCAGGAGGTGGATCCTCTGTGCCAGAGAGGGATTGGCGTGGACCGTGCTAGTGGACCGGTTCTAAGTTACTACTGGTATTCACCAGAGCCCGCCGCAAAGCGGGATGGTCTTGCAGCGGCGGTAGTAACCAGGTCGTATCCACTAGCAACGGCTCAACCTCTCTGACTGCTGAAGATAGGCGCGGTACAAGGGAGTAGACAAGAGCAAGGTCGGACGTAGCAGAAGGTCGGGGCAGGCAGCAAGGATCGTAGTCAGGGGCAACGGCAGGAGGTCTGGAACACAGGCTAGGAACACACAAGGAAACGCTTTCACTGGCACAATGGCAACAAGATCCGGCGAGGGAGTGCAGGGGAAGTGAGGTATACATAGGGAGTGCACAGGTGAACACACTAATTAGACCAACTGCGCCAATCAGTGGCGCAGTGGCCCTTTAAATCGCAGAGACCCGGCGCGCGCGCCCTAGGGAGCGGGGCCGCGCGCGCCGGGACAGGACCGACGGAGAGCGAGTCAGGTACGGGAGCCGGGGTGCGCATCGCGAGCGGGCGCCACCCGCATCGCGAATCGCATCCCGGCTGGGGGCGGTATCGCAGCGCACCCGGTCAGTAGATCTGACCGGGGCGCTGCAGTAGCGAGGATGTTGCGAGCGCTCCGGGGAGGAGCGGGGACCCGGAGCGCTCGGCGTAACAGTACCCCCCCCCTTGGGTCTCCCCCTCTTCTTGGAGCCTGAGAACCTGAGGACCAGACTTTTGTCTAGGATGTTGTCCTCAGGTTCCCAGGATCTCTCTTCAGGACCACAGCCCTCCCAATCAACTAAAAACTTTTTTTCCCTCTGACCGTCTTGGAGGCCAGTATCTCCTTCACGGAGAAGATGTCAGAAGAACCGGAAACAGGAGTGGGAGAAACAAGTTTGGGAGAGAAACGGTTGATGATGAGTGGTTTAAGGAGAGAGACATGAAAGGCATTGGGAATGCAAAGAGAAGGGGGAAGAAGAAGTTTGTAAGAGACAGGATTAATTTGGCACAAGATTTTGAAAGGACCAAGATAGCGTGGTCCCAGTTTGTAACTGGGGACACGGAAGCGGACATATTTAGCGGAGAGCCATACCTTGTCTCCGGGAGCAAAAATGGGGGAAGCTCTTCTTTTCTTATCGGCAAACTTTTTCATGCGAGATGAAGCCTGTAAAAGAGAATTTTGGGTCTCTTTCCATATGGTGGAAAGATCACGAGTCACTTCATCCACAGCGGGCAAACCAGAGGGCAAGGGAGTAGGGAGGGGGGGAAGGGGGTGACGGCCGTACACCACGAAAAATGGGGATTTAGCAGAAGATTCAGAGACTCTGAAGTTGTACGAGAATTCGGCCCATGGTAGAAGATCTGCCCAGTCATCCTGGCGGGAGGAAACAAAATGCCGTAAATAGTCACCCAGGACCTGGTTAATTCTTTCTACTTGCCCATTGGATTGAGGATGATAAGCAGAAGAGAAGTTTAATTTAATCTTGAGTTGTTTACAGAGAGCCCTCCAGAATTTTGACACGAATTGGACGCCTCTATCTGAGACGATCTGCGTGGGCAAACCGTGAAGACGAAAAATGTGTACAAAAAATTGTTTTGCCAACTGAGGCGCTGAAGGAAGACCAGGAAGAGGAATAAAATGTGCCATCTTGGAAAATCGATCAACGACCACCCAAACAACAGTGTTGCCATGGGATGGGGGTAAGTCTGTAATAAAGTCCATACCAATCAGAGACCAAGGCTGTTCGGGGACAGGCAGAGGATGAAGGAGACCAGCAGGCTTCTGGCGAGGAGTCTTATCCCGGGCACAGACAGTACAGGCCCGCACAAAATCAACAACATCCGTCTCCAGAGTCGGCCACCAATAGAAACGAGAGATGAGTTGCAAGGACTTTTTGATGCCCGCATGGCCTGCGAGGTGGGAGGAGTGACCCCATTTGAGAATCCCGAGACGTTGGCGTGGAGAAACGAAGGTCTTCCCTGGAGGAGTTTGCCTGATGGAGGCTGGAGAAGTGGAGATCAGACAGTCAGGAGGAATGATGTGTTGCGGAGAGACCTCTACTTCCGAGAAATCCGAGGAACGAGAGAGAGCATCGGCCCTAATGTTCTTGTCGGCAGGGCGAAAATGAATTTCAAAGTTAAAACGGGCAAAGAACAACGACCACCTGGCCTGGCGAGGATTCAGCCGTTGGGCAGACTGGAGATAGGAGAGATTCTTGTGATCGGTGTAAATGATAACTGGAAATTTTGATCCCTCCAGCAGATGCCTCCATTCCTCAAGTGCCAATTTAATGGCCAGTAGTTCTCGATCCCCGATGGAGTAGTTCCTCTCCGCCGGAGAGAAGGTCCTAGAAAAAAAACCACAAGTAACAGCATGCCCGGAAGAATTTTTTTGTAGAAGGACCGCTCCAGCTCCCACTGAGGAGGCATCAACCTCCAATAGGAAGGGTTTAGATGGGTCAGGTCTGGAGAGCACGGGAGCAGAAGAAAAGGCAGACTTGAGCCGTTTAAATGCGTCTTCCGCTTGGGGAGACCAGGACTTAGGATTGGCATTCTTCTTGGTTAAAGCCACGATAGGAGCCACAATAGTGGAAAAATGTGGAATAAATTGTCTGTAATAATTGGCGAACCCCAAAAAACGTTGGATAGCACGGAGTCCGGAGGGGCGTGGCCAATCTAAGACGGCAGAGAGTTTATCTGGGTCCATTTGTAGTCCCTGGCCAGAGACCAAGTATCCTAGGAAAGGAAGAGATTGACATTCAAACAGACATTTCTCCATTTTGGCATAAAGTTGATTGTCTCGAAGTCTCTGAAGAACCATGCGGACATGCTGGCGATGTTCTTCTAAGTTGGCAGAAAAAATCAGAATATCGTCCAGATACACAACAACACAGGAATATAAGATATCACGAAAAATTTCATTAACAAAGTCTTGGAAGACGGCAGGGGCGTTGCACAGGCCAAAGGGCATGACTAGATACTCAAAGTGTCCATCTCTGGTGTTAAATGCAGTTTTCCATTCATCCCCCTCCCTGATGCGGATGAGATTATAAGCACCTCTTAAGTCCAGTTTGGTAAAGATGTGGGCACCTTGAAGGCGATCAAAGAGTTCTGAGATAAGAGGTAGGGGGTAGCGGTTCTTTACCGTGATTTTATTAAGTCCGCGGTAATCAATGCAAGGACGTAGGGAGCCATCTTTTTTGGACACAAAGAAAAATCCAGCTCCGGCAAGAGAGGAGGATTTGCGGATAAACCCCTTTTTTAAATTTTCCTGGATGTATTCAGACATAGCAAGAGTCTCTGGGGCGACAGAGGATAAATTCTGCTCCGGGGTGGAGTAGTGCCCGGGAGGGGGTCAATAGGACAGTCATAAGGCCTGTGAGGAGGTAAAGTCTCAGCTTGTTTTTTGCAAAATACGTCAGCATAGTCCATATAAGCCTTAGGGAGACCGGTTACAGGGGGACCCACAGGGTCACGGCAGGGAGTAATGGGAACCGGTTTAAGACAGTCCTTGAAACAAGAAGTACCCCAGCTCTTGATCTCTCCTGTGGACCAATCAAGGGTTGGGGAATGGCGTTGAAGCCACGGTAGTCCAAGGAGAATTTCGGAAGTGCAATTGGAGAGGACCAAAAACTCAATTTTTTCGTGATGAGGTCCGATGCACATTAGGAGGGGCTCCGTGCGGTAACGCACGGTACAGTCCAATCTTTCATTGTTAACACAATTGATGTAGAGGGGTCTGGCGAGACTGGTCACCGGGATGTTGAACCTGTTGATGAGAGAGGCCAAAATAAAATTTCCTGCAAATCCGGAATCCAAGAAGGCCATAGTAGAGAAGGAGAAGGTAGAGGCAGATATCCGCACAGGCACAGTAAGGCGTGGAGAAGCAGAGTTGACATCAAGAACTGTCTCACCTTTGTGCGGAGTCAGCGTACGTCTTTCCAGGCGGGGAGGACGGATAGGACAATCCTTCAGGAAGTGTTCGGTACCGGCACAGTACAGGCAAAGATTCTCCATGCGGCGTCGTGTCCTCTCTTGAGGTGTCAAGCGAGACCGGTCAACTTGCATAGCCTCCACGGCGGGAGGCACAGGAACGGATTGCAGAGGACCAGAGGAGAGAGGAGCCGGGGAGAAAAAACGCCTCGTGCGAACAAAGTCCATATCCTGGCGGAGCTCCTGACGCCTTTCGGAAAAACGCATGTCAATGCGAGTGGCTAGATGAATGAGTTCATGCAGGTTAGCAGGAATTTCTCGTGCGGCCAGAACATCTTTAATGTTGCTGGATAGGCCTTTTTTAAAGGTCGCGCAGAGGGCCTCATTATTCCAGGATAATTCGGAAGCAAGAGTACGGAATTGGATGGCGTACTCGCCAACGGAAGAATTACCCTGGACCAGGTTCAGCAGGGCAGTCTCAGCAGAAGAGGCTCGGGCAGGTTCCTCAAAGACACTTCGAATTTCCGAGAAGAAGGAGTGTACAGAGGCAGTGACGGGGTCATTGCGGTCCCAGAGCGGTGTGGCCCATGACAGAGCTTTCCCAGACAGAAGGCTGACTACGAAAGCCACCTTAGACCTTTCAGTAGGAAACTGGTCCGACATCATCTCCAAGTGCAGGGAACATTGCGAAAGAAAGCCACGGCAAAACTTAGAGTCCCCATCAAATTTATCCGGCAAGGATAGTCGTAGGCCGGAAGCGGCCACTCGCTGCGGAGGAGGTGCAGGAGCTGGCGGAGGAGATGATTGCTGAAGCTGTGGTAGTAGCTGCTGTAGCATCACGGTCAGTTGAGACAGCTGGTGGCCTTGTTGCGCTATCTGTTGCGACTGCTGGGCGACCACCGTGGTGAGGTCGGCGACAACTGGCAGTGGAACTTCAGCGGGATCCATGGCCGGATCTACTGTCACGATTCGGCTGGCAGGAGGTGGATCCTCTGTGCCAGAGAGGGATTGGCGTGGACCGTGCTAGTGGACCGGTTCTAAGTTACTACTGGTATTCACCAGAGCCCGCCGCAAAGCGGGATGGTCTTGCAGCGGCGGTAGTAACCAGGTCGTATCCACTAGCAACGGCTCAACCTCTCTGACTGCTGAAGATAGGCGCGGTACAAGGGAGTAGACAAGAGCAAGGTCGGACGTAGCAGAAGGTCGGGGCAGGCAGCAAGGATCGTAGTCAGGGGCAACGGCAGGAGGTCTGGAACACAGGCTAGGAACACACAAGGAAACGCTTTCACTGGCACAATGGCAACAAGATCCGGCGAGGGAGTGCAGGGGAAGTGAGGTATACATAGGGAGTGCACAGGTGAACACACTAATTAGACCAACTGCGCCAATCAGTGGTGCAGTGGCCCTTTAAATCGCAGAGACCCGGCGCGCGCGCGCCCTAGGGAGCAGGGCCGCGCGCGCCGGGACAGGACCGACGGAGAGCGAGTCAGGTACGGGAGCTGGGGTGCGCATCGCGAGCGGGCGCCACCCGCATCGCGAATCGCATCCCGGCTGGGGGCGGTATCGCAGCGCACCCGGTCAGTAGATCTGACCGGGGCACTGCAGTAGCGAGGATGTTGCGAGCGCTCCGGGGAGGAGCGGGGACCCGGAGCGCTCGGCGTAACAACTATTACTATGGTGATAGTACCCATAGCGGGCATATACAATTACTAGATAATACTAGGAATTAGACATTAGAAGAGATTTCTCACCACATAACAGCAGCTTTATTAATATGAGAGCTGGAGACCCACAGCAGAAAGTTGGTTTTACTAGGGGAAGATGTTGCCTGCTTCTCTGTTTCCCTACAGCAACCACTACAGGGGAAATACAGTATTACCTTTGGCCATGTAACTAAATGTAATATAACGATATACTGGGTCATCCAGAGCAATAGTTGCTGTTTGTCAACATCTCTCTAGCCTAGATCATAGAAAGGGGTCCTGAGTGGGGGCCTTATTTATCCATTCATTAGTCCTAATAGGGCAGACAGAAAAATGCTTTTGAGAAGAGATAACTAACAAGGGGGCTGATACAGGGAGGTTAGGTACAGGGGTTATCCGGTTATTAAAAATGTATCTCTTATCCGCAGACATCCCTGCAGCTGGCATTACTGCCAAGACCCTGCGGGACCTCTGCGATCATATACTTATCCCCTATCCTGTTGATAGGGGATACATTTTTAATAACCAGATACCCCTTTACGTTGCATTTGTTCCACTATGTGACATCCACAGTACAACTGCAGTGACTGCTCTTACTCTACTGCCTTCAGAAATTGATAGAAAATCACTGGAAATTTGGCTGGAAATTTGCATCTCATAATTTACAACAACTTTTGCCAAATTTACTGTCATTGTGCAGTCCAAACCTTATATATAATATATACACAATTACCACACACCTTAACTTTGGGGACACCTTAATAAAAGACAGGATTGTCACCCCTGATCTGGATCCTTCCTGTTTGTAACATCATGGAAATGGAAAAACCTTACTCAGGGAGAAATTGCTTTGATAGGAACCTGGACAGATTACCTTTAGCCTAGGTTTCCATACAGGGTTTTTTCTGGTGTTTTTTAACCCCTTAAGGACTCAGGGTTTTTCCGTTTTTGCACTTTCGTTTTTTCCTCCTTACCTTTTAAAAATCATAACCCTTTCAATTTTCCACCTAAAAATCCATATTATGGCTTATTTTTTGCATCGCCAATTCTACTTTGCAGTGACATTAGTCATTTTACCCAAAAATGCACGGCGAAACGGGAAAAAAAATCATTGTGCGACAAAATCGAAAAAAAAAACGCCATTTTGTAACTTTTGGGGGCTTTCGTTTCTACGTAGTGCATATTTCGGTAAAAATTACACCTTATCATTATTCTGTAGGTCCATACGGTTAAAATGATACCCTACTTATATAGGTTTGATTTTGTCGCACTTCTGGAAAAAATCATAACTACATGCAGGAAAATTTATACGTTTAAAAATGTCATCTTCTGACCCCTATAACTTTTTTATTTTTCCACGTATGGGGTGGTATGAGGACTCATTTTTTGCGCCGTGATCTGAAGTTTTTATCGGTATGATTTTTGTTTTGATCGGACTTTTTGATCACTTTTTATTCATTTTTTAATGGTATAAAAAGTGACCAAAATACGCTTTTTTGGACTTTGGAATTTTTTTGCGCGCACGCCATTGACCGTACGGCTTAATTAATGATATATTTTTATAGGTCGGACATTTACGCACGCGGCGATACCACATATGTTTATTTTTTATTTTTTTTACACTGTTTTATTTTTTTTATGGGAAAAGGGGGGTGATTCAAACTTTTATTAAGGAAGGGGTTAAATGACCTTTATTAACACTTTTTTTTTACTTTTTTTTTGCAGTGTTATAGGTCCCATAGGGACCTATAACACTGCACACACTGATCTCCTATGCTGATCACTGGCGTGCATTAACACGCCTGTGATCAGCATTATCGGCGCTTGACTGCTCCTGCCTGGATCTCAGGCACGGAGCAGTCATTCGTTGATCGGACACCGGGGAGGCAGGTAAGAGCCCTCCCGGTGTCCGATCAGCTGTTCGGGACGCCGCGATTTCACCGCGGCGGTCCCGAACAGCCTGACTGAGCAGCCGGGTCACTTTCACTTTAGAAGCGGTGGTCAGCTTTGACCGCCGCTTCTAAAGGGTTAATACCGCACATCGCCACGATCGGCGATGTGTGGTATTAGCCGCGGGTCCCGGCCATTGATTAGCGCCGGGACCGACGCGATATGATGCGGGATCGCGGCGCGATCCCGCTTCATATAGCGGGAGCCGGCGCAGGACGTAAATATACGTCCTGCGTCGTTAAGGGATTAAGAAAACTTAATCTGCAGTTTAGGAGCCAAAGCCAGAAGTGGATCCAGTAGGAGGGAGAAGTATTAGTCCTTCCTTAATATTTCCCATTCCTTCTGAATACATGTCTGGATTTGGCTCAAAAACTGTAGAGGAAGTTTTCCGAAAAACACCAGAAAAAAACCTGTGTGGAAATCTAGCCTTAAAGTGGTGCTGACATACATGAGACCTAGCTGCAAATCCACTGCAGACCCCATTGA
Organism: Hyla sarda; assembly: GCF_029499605.1. Classification (NCBI taxonomy): domain Eukaryota; kingdom Metazoa; phylum Chordata; class Amphibia; order Anura; family Hylidae; genus Hyla; species Hyla sarda. Next base: position 274,817,060 of record NC_079191.1, on the reverse strand, counting down.
AGTCAGTTGGGATTTGTGGTGGTCTTTTAAAAGTGAAGATTCCGCTGGTAAAAATCTGCCATGGAAGGCCCGCTGAGAGCCTGCCCCTTTCCAACTAGCGGGAAACACGCTGTGAGTTTGAAACACAATAGGCTCGCGTGAATACACTCTAATACAATATTCTTCCATGCATCACAGCACAGCGGGTGTTACTCATCACATCATAGAACAAATGTATATGTATTGTGCAATAGATTTGCCATAGAGCATAAGTTACAGTGGCCCACATTTTATATGGCTGCTGCATCAGAATTTTGGTTCCAAATGACTCAAAATTGTGGCACACCTCTGTTAACACACTTTATTATGCATAGTCCAGTAAAATGAGCCTTATCCAAAAAGGTAGTATGGATAATCAGGAAAGGGATGAGGCATAGATGAAAAGGGCATGACCTACAATGTGATGGCATATGCCAACATTTTTATGCATTATTTATGCCTACAGTTAACTAATTGATGGTACAAACTAGTCAATGTGCAATGTGCCATTCACATAGGACTTTGGCGCAATATGGCCATTCAACTTCCTATGGGATAATTCACACAAACAATGGTGTCATAAACATGGCAGAGTAAACTGCCAAATTACTATTGTTGTTTGTTTATTTTTTACCAAACATACACATAGTAAGCTTCTGAACAGTGGCAAATGATCGGCTGAGCTTGTCCAAAGACTGGGGAAGAATTATCAAACTGTCTTATAGTAGAGAATCTTACTAAAGGTGAATGTTGACAATTGCTTATTTGGCTGGGTGTTTTGTTGCAGACTTTCTGCTGCTGATTTTCCTACCCGTTGAAGTCAATGGGTAGAAAAATCAGCAGCAGAAAATCTGCAGCAAAATACATAGGTGTGAACGTACCCTACGAGTGCTATAAATCTCCCCCCAGAGTTCTTTTCAGCATCCGTCAGTAGCATGGTCAATAGTGCTTTTGGCAGATATAAGTGGTCATTACAAATGATAGTTTGTGCATAATTTATAGATAACCATTATCTTATGTGTAAGGCCAGCCTTAGACTAGACAGTCTACAAATGCAGCCTGAGCCATTGTGATCAATCTGGCTTCTTTGTATTCTTTCCTTCTAAGTTTGCACGATGAATCAGACAGTTTTAGTAAATTTGCTTTAGCGTGTTAACTATAATTTATTTAGGATAAGGGGAAATGTATCATTCCATGTATATATTCTGTTGTTCTTATAACAGATAAGAACTGTGTATGGCTTGCGTACAAGCTACTCATTTATAGACTGTTTAAGCAACGCTTTTCCAATCATTCTTTCTTTTTACCAGCTGCCACTAGCATTACTATGTGGGAGATTTATTAAAACCTGTGTATAAGAAGAAGAATGGGCAAGTTGTCCATAGAAAGCAATCAGATTCCTTCTTTCATTTTTCAGAAGCCTTTTGTTAAAATGGAAAAAGCAATCTGATCTCCCCAATCTCCCCTATGTGCATTTGAAGCAATGTATTGCATAGCACTTTAGCAAGAGTCACTTTACTATAAATAGATCAGTTACCAGTGGTGAATACTGTGTAAGGCTGGGTTCACATATATCTGGCATAAATCTCAACGCAACTGATGCTGCAACTGATGACAATGTGCATCAGTTGTCATTGCATCTGGCATCCATTGCTTCTGGCATCGGACAAGGGAATGCAGCAAGCTGCGTTCCCCTGTCCGGTGGTGTCCGGCTTGTCCAACCATCCGGCATCAAAATAGGGACGCTAGATGACTGTGAACTGTCCTATTCAAATGAATGGGATCAGTTCCAGCATCAGTTTCCCTCCAGTGCACGCCAGAGGGAAACTATGCTGGACACCTGATATATGTGAACCCAACCTTATTTATGGTTGATATTAATATGGCTACATAACTTCTTACATAGGTACTGCCCTCTGTGTTTTGCACTGACACTATCTGAACACCTTGTATATGATTTTCATGTATTTAACATGTAATTATTATTTTGTGGCTACTAAAACATATTTTACTTTTAATATGAGTCAACCTATAAGTGTGGAAAACCACACAGAACAGTGAATTTGTCCCAATGTAAATAATTTACTTTCAATAGTTTTTTATTGGTTTTAAAACATAAAAGAAACAAGTAACCACAGTGTTACATAAACATATATCAGCAAGTATTTCGACGCTGTCATCTTCCTGTATCCCCCAACTGTTTGGGGCCAGGTGCACACAAATTACAGAATACAACATTAACAGTGTACAACAAATCTGTCCGTCTTTTTTCCTCTATCATAACATACTGGGAAGCCTTCACTGCTGTTTCAATCTTCATTTTCAAGTCGTGCTGTGCTACTTTTAGGAACATGTGTCACAATGGGCTTAAATGCTAATTTCTATAGTTTGTAAAGGTGTATGTCAAAGATATGTTTCTTAGTAGGCATCTATATTCTGGTATCCCCAGTAGGAGGCTCTCTCCCTGCCCCTTATGCTAGAAAAACTCCCTGAATCAACTTTTATGCTGTAAGCAGATGCTGCCCAACCCGACCATCTGATATGGAATTTAGCTAACGATCCCGAACCTCTGGCCAGTGTGTATTCAAACGCATAGGTCATATTAAGTCTATCTACTACCATTGTGCGTGTAGGTATCGAGTCAGTCTTCCAGCATCTAGTCAGTGCTATTTTTGCTATTATACAAAAAATACAAAAGAAATCCCTCATTGCATGCGGTATTTCATGCACACCTATAAAAAGGAGTACCAGCTGTGGAGACCAATGCACCCTAGCTCTCTGAATCTCTGTCAACAGTGCTCTGCAGTCCTCCCAGAATGGTTTTATGAGAGGGCATTTCCACAGTATGTGGACCAATGTTCCTTTCTGGTCGCAGCCCCTCCAACATGTATTAGTAGAGCCCGGATAGGCTAACGCTACTTTGTCCGGCGTGAAATACCATCTTAAAATGGTTTTGTAAGCTGATTCTATGTGTGAGGAACACTGCAGAGCCCTGTGAACACCTCGGAAAGCCCCCTGCCATTCCCCAATTGGTATAACAATGCTCAAGTCTCTCTCCCACAGTCTAAGCGGGTAAGATTTATTGCAAGTGTTCGTTTGAGTATATAGTAAAAATAGTGGTGAGAGCCCCTTTATCTGAGACGCTAAATATGTAAGGGTGGCAGGATTCATGGAGATCTGAGTCGGTTTTAATGATCCCAGAAAATGACGAATTCTAAGAAATTTATAAAAATCAGTGCTAGGTAGATTGTACTTCTTCTGTATGTCCCCAAATGTCATTAGTCCATACCCCTCATATAGCTGTCCAATTGTGTTAATATTTGCTTTGATCCAGTTTGACAGGTCTATATCTCGTATGGAAGCTTGAACAAACGTCAACGGTAGGCTCAAGGGGCTCATGTCCACCTGGCCTTCCACTTTCGATAGGTAACTGGACCACGCTCTCAGAGAGGCGCGAACCATAGGGTTACGGACAGTCGGGACCTCTACATTCCATGCTGGTGTGTATAAAACGTCATGCAGTGAAAATGGATCAACCGATAGACTCTCTATCTTCACCCAAGGGGGGGGGGGGGGAGGACGACCACCAATGCCGCAAGAAGGATACCAATGTGGATACATAATATCCTTTTATATCTGGAGATCCCAGACCTCCCGCTAATTTAGATTTGGCCATAATAGCTGCATTTAAGCGAGGTTTCTTACCGGCCCAAATAAATCTAGAGAGAATAGATGTGGCCTTCCTAAAAAAAGATTCTGGTATGTGAATTGGCATCGTGCGGAATAAATACAGTAGCTTCGGCAGTAAAAACATCTTGAACGCTGCTATGCGGCCCATCCAAGATATCTCCATCGAAGAGTATTTATGTACTGCAGAGGTCAAGTCCGATAATAGTGGTTCATAATTTAGAGCATATAAAAGGGAGTGTGGCGAAGCCAAATTGACTCCCAGGTATTTAATGCTATTTGGGCACCATTCAAAGCTATATGTAGACTTCAAGGACTGCATAATACAAGGTGAAAGATTCAGTGGGAGTGCTTGCGTCTTGTTTGTATTTAAATGATAATAGGAGAGCACTCCATATTCCTCTATAGTTTTCATGACCTCCGAGAGAGAGGACAGTGGGTTGGTCAGGGATAGTATAACATCGTCTGCATATAAAGAAATGAGGTGCGAAACACCAGCTATATCTACTCCAGATATATTATCGTTTAACCTAAGGGCCTGGGCCAGGGGTTCAATGGACAGGATGTATATTAGAGGGGAGAGGGGGCAGCCCTGTCTCGAGCCATTTGTGATAAAAAATTCCCTAGATAGGGAACCATTTGCCAATAATCTGGCTGTGGGACAGGAATAAAGAGAGGAAATAGCAGTGAGAATAGGACCTACGATACCCATCTGCTGTAGGACCGAGAAGGCAAACGACCAACGGAGTCGGTCGAATGCCTTCTCGGCGTCCAGGGCCAGGACCAAAGCCGGGGTGCCCTCAATTTCTAGATTATAAAAAACATTCAGGAGCCTACGTGTGTTATCCGACGTTTGTCTTCCAGCTACAAAGCCTGCTTGGTCTGAGCTAATTATGGAGGGTAATACAGCAGCCAGTCTAGAAGCTAAAAGCTTCGCTAAGATCTTTATATCTTGATTTAATAAAGATATAGGGCGATAGTTTTGCGGTGCATCTACAGATTTACCGGGCTTTGGTAGAGTGGTTATAAGGGCCTGTAAATTTTCTCTGGGTAATTTCCCAGTCAGCATAGCTGTCTGGCAGAATTTAAGCAGATATGGGGATAAATGTATAGCGTATTTTTTATAATATAAGCTAGAGAAACCATCAGGTCCGGGTGCTTTCCCTACTGGTAAAGATCTTATGGTATCTAACAGTTCCTGATGACTAATCTCCACATTAATAGCCTTTATTTGTCCCTCTGTAAGAGAAGGCAAGTTTAATTTAGCCAAATAATGTTGAATAGCTGGCATTGGGTCAGTCTCAGGCAATGCCTGATCTCCTAAATTATATAAATGGGAATAAAAGGTTGCAAAACCATCTGCAATGTCAGCCGGGGTATATAACTTAGTTTGCGAAGTGGGGTGTATTAGGAAGGGTATTCGGGATTTAATTTGTCGTTTTTTAAGTCGTTGGGCTAGCAGCTTACCTGCTTTGTTATCTTGAGCATAATAACGTGCTTGTAACTTTCGGTGTGCTTTTTCATATGTGTGTAAAAATAAACTGTGAAGTTCCTGCCGTATAGAGAAAAGAGAAGAAGCAGTTAATGTGGAAGGAGAGGAAATATTCTCCCGTTCCGCTATTTGTAGGCGGGACAAGACATCTTTTAGTTTACTATCTCTTAGTTTTTTTAGTATGGAACTGTATTTAATACAGAGACCCCTAATAACTGCTTTATGGCAGTTCCAGAGGGATATAGGACTGTCTACCGTATTATCGTTTATGTGAAAATATTCAGTTATATCTTTTTCAAGCCTTCCAGAATATTCACAATGTGATAATAAAAAAGGGTTAAGTCGCCATGAGTGTGCACGGGGGGAGGACATAGTGTCTTTCAATTCCATGGATATAGCTGCGTGGTCCGACCACTGAATAGTTTCTAAAGTAGTACCCGTAACTGAATTTAGTAAAGATGCATCAATCAAAAACATATCCACTCTAGAATAAGAATTATGTGCAGCTGAATAGAAAGAAAACGATTTGTCTGTGCCATGTTCAATTCTCCATGGGTCATATAATTCCCTCTCCCATGCCCACCTGGCCAGAACTGAGGAAGACGCTCTAGTATGTGAAGTAGTGTCTAGAGCGGGATCCCACACTGAATTGTAGTCTCCCCCGAGTATCAGTGACCCCCACGTTTGTTTCATTATCCTCCTGTAAAGTGAATTGAGAAAACCCAACTGTCCTGCATTAGGAGCGTATAATGAGACCAAAGTCAACGGGATATTATTAATCGTGCATCTCAAAATGACATATCTACCTTTTGTATCAGTGTAAACTTCTTTTAGCTGGAAAGCCACTGTGTTTTTAATTGCTATCAAGGAACCCCTGGACTTAGTTTTGTAGTGAGATTGAAAAATATGTGGATAAGCTGAGTGCTTCAGTCTAAAGGCGTCCCCTGAAAGCAAGTGCGTTTCCTGAGCAAATATCACATCACTTCTGAGCGCCTGTGCCTCTTTCCAGAAATATGAACGTTTACAAGGTGTATTAAGCCCATTAGCATTGATACTACCAATGCGGATCCCCATTGGACCAGCATAATTCAGCTATATAATTAAGTTGAGTGCCTAGGTAACGGGGAGGGGTGTGTGTCTCCCAGCCAGCACCCACACCCCTACAGTGCAGAAGCAAAGCATCATTAACGAAGGTATGAGCAACATTTAAGCGACTTAGACAGAAAAAAACTTTCACCGTAAAGAAAAACATAAAATAAGGAAAACACACGAGCCATAGGCCCAACTCAGAAGAGCCCAAAAAACGAAGTAGGGCAACAGTCCAGTCCGAAGCCATAAGTGGACCTACACAGCCCTCCCGAACCTGCAGATAGTAAAATGATTTCAGTCACCAACTTCAGCTAGGCCACAGCCCATTCTTTTCGTAACTTGGGAGCCGAGTTGGTAGATCTAGGTGGTCTGCCTTGTATTGGAGGTAAGTTCCATGATGAGAGGAGAGATTGTCCTTCGGACGCTGAGCGAATGACATGAGTTTTATTATCCCTTCGTACCAACAAACGAGCAGGAAATCCCCATCTGTATGCGATATTTGCTGACCGGAGGGCCAGAGTGATGGGTTGCAATAGGCGTCTCGCTTGCATTGTTGCCGCTGACAGATCTGCATACACTGCCACCTGATGGTAGGGGGCAGGGAGTCCATTATTTTTCCTAGAGTACTCCATAATTTTTTCTTTTATGGTAAAAAAATGGACCCTTGCCAATATATCTCTTGGGACCGATTCGTCCAAGTGGCGGGGTTTAGGTATCCGATGAGCTCTGTCAACCTCCAGCTCCTGAGGTGTACAATCTGGTAGCACAGTTTGGATTAAGGAGCGTACATATGAAGGAATGTCCATAGGCTGTATCGACTCCGGGACCCCTCTCAATTTAAGGTTGTTGCGACGACTCCTGTCCTCCAGGTCAGCTATCTTTTCTCTTAGCATTACTACCTCCTCCTCCAACTCTGTATGGGAGTCTATTAGTATGTTGTGAGATTCAGAGAATTCCTCCATCTTGTTTTCAAGGTGATCTATCCGCCCACCGAGTTCATCTATTGTGCTGTTCAGTGGGGATATTGTTTTTTGCATGTCATGTAAAAAGGTCTGCCTCAGTATTAGTAGCATATTTTTCATGGCAGTGTCTGTCAGTGGCGCTCCAGACACCTCCAGTGAGCCAAGAGCACCCAGTTCCTCCACCTCCCCCTCCTTAGCGTCCAGCAAGCCCTGTACCTCAGCTCTGGGTGATGTGGAAGCTGCCTCCTGCGATGAGCCGAGTTCTGGTGTCGCAGCTGGAGGAGGGGAGGCCGGATCCAGCAGTGCAGGCCCCGCTCCTCTTCCATGCAGGCTCCCCGTACGGAGCGCCGGGCTTTCGCGGCCGCCATCCTCTGTGTGGTTCCTCTCCCCGTTCTTTCCTGCCAAAGAGCTGTGCAGCGCCGGGTCTGACGTGGATCTGCGGGGAGGCAGCTCAACCTGTGTGCGAGGTGGGTCCGGAGAGCGGGGCCGCGATGTTGCTGCGAATGTCCCGGAGTCGGCGCCATCTTGCTCCCTCCGCTTGCTTCTAGTGAAGCTGAATTTAGCTAGAGTCTCTTGTCGTGCGATCCTTTTTCTGCGGCCGGACATGCTGGGTGATGGTTCCCCACTCTTTGAACCAAAAATGATCGTGGTGACCGCTTGTTTAGTTGCTTTTTCGGGCTACAGGATCGGAGCTCCTATGCTATGCAGCCATCCACTCCGGCAGCCAGACCACGCCCTCCCAATGTAAATAATTTATAACAAGCGTAATCACATATAAAAATAATTTTATTGAGATGTTGATTAAAACATGCATATATGTATAAAATACAGAATCAATTCATAAAAAAAAAAATATATATATATATATATACACGTAAAGTTTGAAAATACCAATGTAAAATATAATTTATAAGGTGGATACTGGGGTGAGGGAGCCTATGTACCAGTAAGAGTAAATATAAACAGTATGACAGAACTGCTGGTAAGCTGCAATTGTAATAATAATAGGATTGCTGTCACGATGCCGGCTGGCAGGTAGTGGATCCTCTGTGCCAGAGAGGGATTGGCGTGGACCGTGCTAGTGGATCGGTTCTAAGTCACTACTGGTTTTCACCAGAGCCCGCCGCAAAGCGGGATGGTCTTGCTGCGGCGGTAGTGACCAGGTCGTATCCACTAGCAACGGCTCAACCTCTCTGGCTGCTGAAGATAGGCGCGGTACAAGGGAGTAGACAGAAGCAAGGTCGGACGTAGCAGAAGGTCGGGGCAGGCAGCAAGGATCGTAGTCAGGGGCAACGGCAGGAGGTCTGGAACACAGGCTAGGAACATACAAGGAACGCTTTCACTGGCACAATGGCAACAAGATCCGGCAGGGAAGTGCAGGGGAAGTGAGGTGATATAGGGAAGTGCACAGGTGAAGACACTAATTGGAATCACTGCGCCAATCAGCGGCGCAGTGGCCCTTTAAATCGCAAAGACCCGGCGCGCGCGCGCCCTAGGGAGCGGGGCCGCGCGCGCCGGGACAGGACCGAGGGAGAGCGAGTCAGGTACGGGAGCCGGGGTGCGCATCGCGAGCGGGCGCTACCCGCATCGCGAATCGCATCCCGGCTGGCAGCAGAATCGCAGCGCCCTGGGTCAGTGGATCTGACCGGAGCGCTGCAGCGGAGAGAGTGTAGCGAGCGCTCCGGGGAGGAGCGGGGACCCGGAGCGCTCGGCGTAACAGTACCCCCCCCCCTTGGGTCTCCCCCTCTTTTTAGGGCCTGAGAACCTGAGGAGCAGACTTTTATCTAGGATGTTGTCCTCAGGTTCCCAGGATCTCTCTTCAGGACCACAACCCTCCCAGTCCACTAAAAAAAAAGTTTTCCCTCTGACCTTTTTAGAGGCTAAGATCTCTTTGACAGAGAAGATGTCCGAGGAGCCGGAAACAGGAGTGGGAGAAACAGATTTGGGAGAAAAACGGTTGAGGATGAGTGGTTTAAGAAGAGAGACGTGAAAGGCATTAGGGATACGAAGAGAAGGAGGAAGAAGAAGTTTGTAAGAGACAGGATTAATTTGACACAAAATTTTGAAAGGACCAAGATAGCGTGGTCCCAACTTGTAGCTAGGGACACGGAAGCGGACATATTTAGCGGAGAGCCATACCTTGTCTCCAGGGGAAAAAACGGGAGGAGCTCTTCTTTTCTTATCCGCGAACCTCTTCATGCGTGAAGAAGCCTGTAAGAGAGAATTTTGGGTCTCTCTCCATATAATGGAAAGGTCACGAGAAATTTCATCCACAGCGGGCAGACCAGAGGGCAAGGGGGTAGGGAGGGGGGGAAGAGGGTGACGGCCGTACACCACGAAAAATGGGGATTTGGAGGAAGATTCAGAGACTCTGAAGTTATACGAGAATTCGGCCCATGGAAGGAGATCTGCCCAGTCATCCTGGCGGGAGGAAACAAAATGTCGCAAATAATCACCCAAGACTTGGTTAATTCTTTCTACTTGTCCATTGGACTGGGGATGATATGCAGAAGAAAAATTTAATTTAATCTTGAGTTGTTTACAGAGAGCCCTCCAGAATTTAGACACAAATTGGACGCCTCTATCCGAGACGATCTGCGTAGGCAACCCGTGAAGACGAAAAATGTGTACAAAAAATTGTTTAGCCAACTGAGGCGCTGAAGGAAGACCAGGAAGAGGGATGAAATGTGCCATTTTGGAGAATCGATCAACGACCACCCAAATAACAGTGTTGCCACGGGAAGGGGGTAAATCAGTAATAAAATCCATACCAATCAGAGACCAAGGCTGTTCGGGGACAGGCAGGGGATGAAGAAAACCAGCGGGCTTCTGGCGAGGAGTCTTATCCCGGGCACAGATAGTGCAGGCTCGCACAAAGTCCACAACATCCGTCTCCAGAGTCGGCCACCAATAGAAGCGGGAGATGAGTTGCACAGATTTCTTGATGCCCCCATGACCAGCGAGATGGGAGGAGTGACCCCATTTGAGGATTCCGAGGCGTTGGCGTGGAGAAACAAAGGTCTTTCCTGGAGGAGTTTGCCTGATGGAGGCTGGAGAAGTGGAGATCAGGCAGTCAGGTGGAATGATGTGTTGCGGAGAGAGTTCAACTTCTGAGGCATCCGAGGAACGAGAGAGAGCATCGGCCCTAATGTTCTTATCGGCAGGACGAAAGTGAATCTCAAAATTAAATCGGGCAAAGAACAGAGACCACCGGGCCTGGCGAGGATTCAGCCGTTGGGCAGACTGGAGGTAGGAGAGGTTCTTGTGGTCGGTGTAAATAATAACTGGAAATCTTGATCCCTCCAGCAGATGCCTCCATTCCTCAAGTGCTAATTTAATGGCTAGAAGCTCTCGATCCCCGATGGAGTAGTTCCTCTCCGCCGGAGAGAAGGTCCTAGAAAAAAAACCACAAGTGACAGCATGCCCGGAAGAATTTTTTTGTAAAAGAACAGCTCCAGCTCCCACTGAGGAGGCATCAACCTCCAATAGGAAGGGTTTGGAAGGGTCAGGTCTGGAGAGCACGGGAGCCGAAGAAAAGGCAGACTTGAGTCGTTTAAAGGCGTCTTCCGCTTGAGGAGGCCACGACTTGGGATCGGCATTTTTTTTGGTTAAAGCCACGATAGGAGCCACAACGGTAGAAAAATGTGGAATAAATTGCCTGTAATAATTGGCGAACCCCAAAAAGCGTTGGATAGCACGGAGTCCGGAGGGGCGTGGCCAATCTAAGACGGCAGAGAGTTTGTCTGGATCCATTTGTAGTCCCTGGCCAGAGACCAAATATCCTAGAAAAGGAAGAGATTGGCATTCAAACAGACATTTCTCAATTTTGGCATAGAGTTGATTGTCACGAAGTCTCTGAAGAACCATACGGACATGCTGGCGGTGTTCTTCTAGATTGGCAGAAAAAATTAGGATATCGTCCAGATATACAACAACACAGGAGTATAACAGATCACGAAAAATTTCATTGACAAAGTCTTGGAAGACAGCAGGGGCGTTGCAGAGGCCAAAGGGCATGACCAGATACTCAAAGTGTCCATCTCTGGTGTTAAACGCCGTTTTCCACTCATCCCCCTCTCTGATGCGGATGAGGTTATAGGCGCCTCTTAAGTCCAATTTAGTAAAGATGTGGGCACCTTGGAGGCGATCAAAGAGTTCAGAGATGAGGGGTAGGGGGTAGCGGTTCTTAACCGTGATTTTATTAAGACCGCGGTAGTCAATGCAAGGACGTAGGGAGCCATCTTTTTTGGACACAAAGAAAAATCCAGCTCCGGCAGGAGAGGAGGATTTACGGATAAAGCCCTTTTTTAAATTTTCCTGGACATACTCAGACATGGCAAGAGTCTCTGGGGCAGAGAGAGGATAAATTCTGCCCCGGGGTGGAGTAGTACCCGGGAGGAGGTCGATAGGGCAATCATAAGGCCTGTGAGGAGGTAGAGTCTCAGCTTGTTTTTTGCAGAAAACATCCGCGAAGTCCATATAGGCCTTAGGGAGACCGGTTACTGAGGGAACCACAGAGTCACGGCAAGGGTTACTGGGAACCGGTCTTAGACAGTCCTTGGAACAAGAGGGCCCCCAACTCTTGATCTCCCCAGTGGACCAATCCAGGGTTGGGGAATGAAGTTGAAGCCAGGGAAGTCCAAGGAGAATTTCCGAGGTGCAATTGGGGAGGACCAAAAGTTCAATCCTCTCGTGATGAGATCCGATGCTCATTAGAAGGGGCTCCGTGCGGAAGCGTATGGTACAGTCCAATCTTTCATTGTTTACACAATTGATGTAAAGGGGTCTGGCGAGACTGGTCACTGGGATGTTGAACCTGTTGACAAGAGAGGCCAAAATAAAATTTCCTGCAGATCCAGAGTCCAAGAAGGCCACGGTAGAGAAGGAGAAGGCAGAGGCAGACATCCGCACAGGCACAGTAAGACGTGGAGAAGCAGAGTAGACATCAAGGACTGTCTCTCCTTTGTGCGGAGTCAGCGGACGTCTTTCCAGGCGGGGAGGACGGATAGGACAATCCCTCAGGAAGTGTTCGGTACTAGCACAGTACAGGCAGAGGTTCTCCATGCGGCGTCGTGTCCTCTCTTGAGGTGTCAGGCGAGACCGGTCGACCTGCATAGCCTCCACGGCGGGAGGCACAGGAACAGATTGCAGGGGACCAGAGGAGAGAGGAGCCGAGGAGAAGAAACGCCTCGTGCGAACAGAGTCCATATCTTGGCGGAGCTCCTGACGCCTTTCGGAAAAACGCATGTCAATGCGAGTGGCTAGGTGAATAAGTTCATGTAGATTAGCAGGAATTTCTCGTGCGGCCAGAACATCTTTAATGTTGCTGGATAGGCCTTTTTTAAAGGTCGCGCAGAGGGCCTCATTATTCCAGGACAATTCTGAAGCAAGAGTACGGAATTGTACGGCATACTCGCCAACGGAAGAATTACCCTGGACCAGGTTCAACAGGGCAGTCTCAGCAGAAGAGGCTCGGGCAGGTTCCTCAAAGACACTTCGGACTTCCGAGAAGAAGGAGTGTACAGAGGCAGTGACAGGATCATTGCGGTCCCAGAGCGGTGTGGCCCATGACAGGGCTTTTCCGGACAGAAGGCTGACTACGAAAGCCACCTTAGACCTTTCAGTGGGAAACAGGTCCGACATCATCTCCAGATGCAGGGAACATTGGGAAAGAAAGCCACGGCAAAACTTAGAGTCCCCATCAAATTTATCCGGCAAGGATAGGCGTAGCCCAGGAGCGGCCACTCGCTGCGGAGGAGGTGCAGGAGCTGGCGGAGGAGATGACTGCTGAAGCTGTGGTAGTAACTGTTGTAGCATAACGGTCAGTTGAGACAGCTGTTGGCCTTGTTGCGCTATCTGTTGTGACTGCTGGGCGACCACCGTGGTGAGGTCAGCGACAACTGGCAGAGGAACTTCAGCGGGATCCATGGCCGGATCTACTGTCACGATGCCGGCTGGCAGGTAGTGGATCCTCTGTGCCAGAGAGGGATTGGCGTGGACCGTGCTAGTGGATCGGTTCTAAGTCACTACTGGTTTTCACCAGAGCCCGCCGCAAAGCGGGATGGTCTTGCTGCGGCGGTAGTGACCAGGTCGTATCCACTAGCAACGGCTCAACCTCTCTGGCTGCTGAAGATAGGCGCGGTACAAGGGAGTAGACAGAAGCAAGGTCGGACGTAGCAGAAGGTCGGGGCAGGCAGCAAGGATCGTAGTCAGGGGCAACGGCAGGAGGTCTGGAACACAGGCTAGGAACATACAAGGAACGCTTTCACTGGCACAATGGCAACAAGATCCGGCAGGGAAGTGCAGGGGAAGTGAGGTGATATAGGGAAGTGCACAGGTGAAGACACTAATTGGAATCACTGCGCCAATCAGCGGCGCAGTGGCCCTTTAAATCGCAAAGACCCGGCGCGCGCGCGCCCTAGGGAGCGGGGCCGCGCGCGCCGGGACAGGACCGAGGGAGAGCGAGTCAGGTACGGGAGCCGGGGTGCGCATCGCGAGCGGGCGCTACCCGCATCGCGAATCGCATCCCGGCTGGCAGCAGAATCGCAGCGCCCCGGGTCAGTGGATCTGACCGGAGCGCTGCAGCGGAGAGAGTGTAGCGAGCGCTCCGGGGAGGAGCGGGGACCCGGAGCGCTCGGCGTAACAATTGCATACACCAAAGAAAAAAATATAATGAAGCTATAACCAGGAGATATGTGCAAAAAAAGTAATAAATGTGCAAAAACGCATAGGACAACACACTCCACACAAAGGCCAAAAGACCAAGAGTGAATAAAAAAATGATACAGTTAAAAAATGACTGTTGGTGAAAAAATCAATAAAAAAATGGTGATGAATCACAACAGACTGGTGAAATACAAAAGGGGTATATAAAGTGCAAATGTGTGTGAATATAACAAATAAAGGCATAATTAAAGAACCCAGTAGTGAATTGATAAATAAATAATATCTGGGTGACCATATAGGGTCTTAGCAGCAGTGATGGTGATTAGCAGCAAACAGGTAATAACCAATAGGGTAACTGTCACGATGCCGGCTGGCAGGTAGTGGACCCTCTGTGCCAGAGAGGGATTGGCGTGGACCGTGCTAGTGGACCGGTTCTAAGCCACTACTGGTTTTCACCAGAGCCCGCCGCAAAGCGGGATGGTCTTGCTGCGGCGGTAGTGACCAGGTCGTATCCACTAGCAACGGCTCACCTCTCTGGCTGCTGAAGATAGGCGCGGTACAAGGGAGTAGGCAGAAGCAAGGTCGGACGTAGCAGAAGGTCGGGGCAGGCAGCAAGGATCGTAGTCAGGGGCAACGGCAGAAGGTCTGGAAACACAGGCAAGGAACACACAAGGAACGCTTTCACTGGCACTAAGGCAACAAGATCCGGCAAGGGAGTGCAAGGGAAGTGAGGTAATATAGGGAAGTGCACAGGTGAAAACCCTAATAGGAACCACTGCGCCAATCAGCGGCGCAGTGGCCCTTTAAATCGCAGAGACCCGGCGCGCGCGCGCCCTAGGGAGCGGGGCCGCGCGCGCCGGGACAGAACAGACGGGGAGCGAGTCAGGTAGGGGAGCCGGGGTGCGCATCGCGAGCGGGCGCTACCCGCATCGCGAATCGCATCCCGGCTGGCAGCGGGATCGCAGCGCCCCGGGTCAGAGGACGTGACCGGAGCGCTGCAGCGGAGGGAGTGAAGCGAGCGCTCCGGGGAGGAGCGGGGACCCGGAGCGCTCGGCGTAACAGTACCCCCCCCCTTGGGTCTCCCCCTCTTCTTGGAGCCTGAGAACCTGAGGAGCAGACTTTTGTCAAGGATGTTGTCCTCAGGTTCCCAGGATCTCTCTTCAGGACCACAACCCTCCCAGTCTACTAAAAAAAAATTTTTCCCTCTGACCTTTTTGGCAGCCAAAATTTCCTTGACCGAGAAGACGTCCGAGGAGCCGGAAACAGGAGTGGGAGGAACAGATTTGGGAGAAAAACGGTTGAGGATGAGTGGTTTGAGAAGAGAGACGTGAAAGGCATTAGGGATACGAAGAGAAGGAGGAAGAAGAAGTTTATAAGAGACAGGATTAATTTGACACAAAATTTTGAAAGGACCAAGATAGCGTGGTCCCAACTTGTAGCTAGGGACACGGAAGCGGACATATTTAGCGGAGAGCCATACCTTGTCTCCAGGGGAAAAAACGGGGGGAGCTCTTCTTTTCTTATCCGCGAACCTCTTCATGCGTGAAGAAGCCTGTAAGAGAGAATTTTGGGTCTCTCTCCATATAATGGAAAGGTCACGAGAAATTTCATCCACAGCGGGCAGACCAGAGGGCAAGGGGGTAGGGAGGGGGGGAAGAGGGTGACGGCCGTACACCACGAAAAATGGGGATTTGGAGGAAGATTCAGAGACCCTGAAGTTATACGAGAATTCGGCCCATGGAAGGAGATCTGCCCAGTCATCCTGGCGGGAGGAAACAAAATGTCGCAAATAATCACCCAGGATCTGGTTAATTCTTTCTACTTGTCCATTGGACTGGGGATGATATGCAGAGGAAAAATTTAATTTAATCTTGAGTTGTTTACAGAGAGCCCTCCAGAATTTAGACACGAATTGGACCCCTCTATCCGAGACAATCTGCGTAGGCAACCCGTGAAGACGAAAAATGTGTACAAAAAATTGTTTAGCCAACTGAGGCGCAGAAGGAAGACCAGGAAGAGGGATGAAATGTGCCATTTTGGAGAATCGATCAACGACCACCCAAATAACGGTGTTGCCACGGGAAGGGGGTAAATCAGTAATAAAATCCATACCAATCAGAGACCAAGGCTGTTCGGGGACAGGCAGAGGATGAAGAAAACCAGCGGGCTTCTGGCGAGGAGTCTTATCCCGGGCACAGATAGTGCAGGCTCGCACAAAGTCCCCAACATCCGTCTCCAGAGTCGGCCACCAATAGAAGCGGGAGATGAGTTGCACAGATTTCTTGATGCCCGCATGACCTGCGAGATGGGAGGAGTGACCCCATTTGAGGATTCCGAGGCGTTGGCGTGGAGAAACAAAGGTCTTTCCTGGAGGAGTCTGCCTGATGGAGGCAGGAGAAGTGGAGATCAGGCAGTCAGGTGGAATGATGTGTTGCGGAGGGAGATCAACTTCTGAGGCATCCGAGGAACGAGAGAGAGCATCGGCCCTAATGTTCTTATCGGCAGGACGAAAGTGAATCTCAAAATTAAATCGGGCAAAGAACAGAGACCACCGGGCCTGGCGAGGATTCAGCCGTTGGGCAGACTGGAGGTAGGAGAGGTTCTTGTGGTCGGTGTAGATAATAACAGGAAATCTTGATCCCTCCAGCAGATGCCTCCATTCCTCAAGTGCTAATTTAATGGCTAGAAGCTCTCGATCCCCGATGGAGTAGTTCCTCTCCGCTGGAGAGAAGGTCCTAGAGAAAAAACCACAAGTGACAGCATGCCCGGAAGAATTTTTTTGTAGAAGAACAGCTCCAGCTCCCACTGAGGAGGCATCAACCTCCAATAGGAAGGGTTTGGAAGGGTCAGGTCTGGAGAGCACGGGAGCCGAAGAAAAGGCAGACTTGAGTCGTTTAAAGGAGTCTTCTGCTTGAGGAGGCCAGGACTTGGGATCAGCATTTTTTTTGGTTAAAGCCACGATAGGAGCCACAATGGTAGAAAAATGTGGAATAAATTGCCTGTAATAATTGGCGAACCCCAAAAAGCGTTGGATAGCACGGAGTCCGGAGGGGCGTGGCCAATCTAAGACGGCAGAGAGTTTGTCTGGATCCATCTGTAGTCCCTGGCCAGAGACCAAATATCCTAGAAAAGGAAGAGATTGGCATTCAAACAGACATTTCTCAATTTTGGCATAGAGTTGGTTGTCACGAAGTCTCTGAAGAACCATACGGACATGCTGGCGGTGTTCTTCTAGATTGGCAGAAAAAATTAGGATATCGTCCAGATATACAACAACACAGGAGTATAACAGATCACGAAAAATTTCATTGACAAAGTCTTGGAAGACGGCAGGGGCATTGCACAGTCCAAAGGGCATGACCAGATACTCAAAGTGTCCATCTCTGGTGTTAAATGCCGTTTTCCACTCGTCCCCCTCTCTGATGCGGATGAGGTTATAGGCGCCTCTTAAGTCCAATTTAGTGAAGATGTGGGCACCTTGGAGGCGATCAAAGAGTTCAGAGATGAGGGGTAAGGGGTAGCGGTTCTTAACCGTGATTTTATTAAGACCGCGGTAGTCAATGCAAGGACGTAGGGAGCCATCTTTTTTGGACACAAAGAAAAATCCGGCTCCGGCAGGAGAGGAGGATTTACGGATAAAGCCCTTTTTTAGATTCTCCTGGACGTATTCGGACATGGCAAGAGTCTCTGGGGCAGAGAGAGGATAAATTCTGCCCCGGGGTGGAGTAGTGCCCGGGAGGAGGTCGATAGGGCAATCATAAGGCCTGTGAGGAGGTAGAGTCTCAGCTTGTTTTTTGCAGAAAACATCCGCGAAGTCCATATAGGCCTTAGGGAGACCGGTTACAGGAGGAACCACAGAGTTACGGCAAGGGTTACTGGGAACCGGTTTTAGACAGTTCTTGGAACAAGAGGACCCCCAACTCTTGATCTCCCCAGTGGACCAATCCAGGGTTGGGGAATGAAGTTGAAGCCAGGGAAGTCCAAGGAGAATTTCTGAGGTGCAATTGGGGAGGACCAAAAGTTCAATCCTCTCATGATGAGATCCGATGCTCATAAGAAGGGGCTCCGTGCGGAAACGTATGGTACAGTCCAATCTTTCATTATTTACACAATTGATGTAGAGGGGTCTGGCGAGACTGGTCACCGGGATGTTGAACCTGTTGACGAGAGAGGCCAAAATAAAATTTCCTGCAGATCCAGAGTCCAAGAAGGCCACAGCAGGGAAGGAGAAGGCAGAGGCAGACATCCGCACAGGCACTGTAAGACGTGGAGAAGCAGAGTAGACATCAAGGACTGTCTCACCTTTGTGCGGAGTCAGCGTACGTCTTTCCAGGCGGGGAGGACGGATAGGACAATCCCTCAGGAAGTGTTCGGTACTAGCACAGTACAGGCAGAGGTTCTCCATACGGCGTCGTGTCCTCTCTTGAGGTGTCAGGCGAGACCGGTCGACCTGCATAGCCTCCACGGCGGAAGGCACAAGAACAGATTGCAGGGGACCAGAGGAGAGAGGAGCCGAGGAGGAGAAACGCCTCGTGCGAACAGAGTCCATATCTTGGCGGAGTTCCTGACGCCTTTCGGAAAAACGCATGTCAATGCGAGTGGCTAGGTGAATAAGTTCATGTAGATTAGCAGGAATTTCTCGTGCGGCCAGAACATCTTTAATGTTGCTGGATAGGCCTTTTTTGAAGGTCGCGCAGAGCGCCTCATTATTCCAGGACAATTCTGAAGCAAGTGTACGGAACTGTACGGCATACTCGCCAACGGAAGAATTACCCTGGACCAGGTTCAACAGGGCAGTCTCAGCAGAAGAGGCTCGGGCAGGTTCCTCAAAGACACTTCGGATTTCCGAGAAGAAGGAGTGTACAGAGGCAGTGACGGGGTCATTGCGGTCCCAGAGCGGTGTGGCCCATGACAGGGCTTTTCCGGACAGAAGACTGACTACGAAAGCCACCTTAGACCTTTCAGTGGGAAACAGGTCCGACATCATCTCCAGATGCAGGGAACATTGGGAAAGAAAGCCACGGCAAAACTTAGAGTCCCCATCAAATTTATCCGGCAAGGATAAGCGTATCCCAGGAGCGGCCACTCGCTGCGGAGGAGGTGCAGGAGCTGGCGGAGGAGATGACTGCTGAAGCTGTGGTAGTAACTGTTGTAGCATAACGGTCAGTTGAGACAGCTGTTGGCCTTGTTGCGCTATCTGTTGTGACTGCTGGGCGACCACCGTGGTGAGGTCAGCGACAACTGGCAGAGGAACTTCAGCGGGATCCATGGCCGGATCTACTGTCACGATGCCGGCTGGCAGGTAGTGGACCCTCTGTGCCAGAGAGGGATTGGCGTGGACCGTGCTAGTGGACCGGTTCTAAGCCACTACTGGTTTTCACCAGAGCCCGCCGCAAAGCGGGATGGTCTTGCTGCGGCGGTAGTGACCAGGTCGTATCCACTAGCAACGGCTCACCTCTCTGGCTGCTGAAGATAGGCGCGGTACAAGGGAGTAGGCAGAAGCAAGGTCGGACGTAGCAGAAGGTCGGGGCAGGCAGCAAGGATCGTAGTCAGGGGCAACGGCAGAAGGTCTGGAAACACAGGCAAGGAACACACAAGGAACGCTTTCACTGGCACTAAGGCAACAAGATCCGGCAAGGGAGTGCAAGGGAAGTGAGGTAATATAGGGAAGTGCACAGGTGAAAACCCTAATAGGAACCACTGCGCCAATCAGCGGCGCAGTGGCCCTTTAAATCGCAGAGACCCGGCGCGCGCGCGCCCTAGGGAGCGGGGCCGCGCGCGCCGGGACAGAACAGACGGGGAGCGAGTCAGGTAGGGGAGCCGGGGTGCGCATCGCGAGCGGGCGCTACCCGCATCGCGAATCGCATCCCGGCTGGCAGCGGGATCGCAGCGCCCCGGGTCAGAGGACGTGACCGGAGCGCTGCAGCGGAGGGAGTGAAGCGAGCGCTCCGGGGAGGAGCGGGGACCCGGAGCGCTCGGCGTAACAGTAACTAGCGGCAACCAAAGGAGCAGCAAAGATAGTAACTAGCAGCTGGCGAAAATGATAAGAAGTAAAAGTAAAGGAAACAAGAGACTTTAGTATCAGCTGGCACAGGACTCACCCCAGTCCACCTCCACAACCCTGACACGTTTCGCCGGAAGCGTCTTTGTCGAGGATGTTATAAGAGGATGTTATTTACTCTTTCTTTACTCTCTTTACTCTCTTAGCTTGAATGTTAAGATATACTTAAAAGTAGAGTGCATTCATGGGAAGGATACTGATGTCGGAAAAATTTTCCTCAACTAAGAGACATGCACAGAAAATTTGCAACAATTTCACATCTGACCTCGATCGTACTGCATTGATAAATTCCCAATAACATTTTTAGTTAACATTATATTTTTTTGTACTATAAAAAGCACTTTTATACAAGAATAAATCTTGCTAGAAACTTGCCTTAGAATATAATGGCATTTCCAGAATGATAATTTACATGACAAAGTTAGAAACTACATTTCTTGGGGCTTGTTGCATTTCCTATTAGACACACTGACATGTTTTACTGTTGCGTTCTACCTATTGACCTCAGTGAATGAAAATGTGGAATAAAAATAATCCATTAAATATTTCCTCATATTGCAAAAATGCAGCCAACAATGACTATAAAAAGCAGGTTTTATGTTGTGTGTTGTTGTTCTCTTTTCCCATAAAGGAATGAATTGTGTGTAGATGGCTTCATACTACAAGTTTCATCAACCCCCTCTGCAAAATACCCATTATGTAAACCTAAGGACTGGTCTTAGCTCATCCACCTGGTAAAATCCATCCTATATTGATCATTGCTGTATTGTACAGCTCACTATATTATCATCACGAAACGCAGAGTGTCATCTAAGGAAAACCCCATCATTTTCATGAAGCTCTCATGCATGCAGTTGTCATGGGAAATTATTATTGTGTTCCTCATTCATTTCTTGCTTTCACTTTCCATTTCATCTCTACAGGCTGATAATGTATGTAACAGAGGAAGCATAACTAAAAAATACCTGAAAAAACCCACTGTACATGACTTTATACAAAGCAGAAGATCCTTTGTGTGAGGCAATGATAACCTTACAGATATAGAATATGTAAATGTGTGTATTCTAGAGTACACGCCTTGCCTTGCTTGTACATAGAGGTATGGTATGGGAAGGAAATAAATGGGCCCTTTTCTTCTAAATTCTTCCATTTAAAAGCAAGTCTGATAATACTGATATTACCACAGAAAACCTCACTGGGGCACTTTATCAACATGCTATACCAAAGTAGTTCCTAATTTTTGGAAACATAGCCAATGGAATCCTGCCATATGAAACAATCTCTTATATTAGTCCATTTATATTGTGCCTTAAAGGGGCACTCCGCCCCAGACATCTTATCACCTATCCAAACGATAGGAGATAAGATGTCTGATCGCAAGGGTCCCGCCACTGGGGACACCCACAATCTCAGCAGCGGCACCCTGCTATCACTGGCTTGATGATGGGGCAATGCAGGGGATGGTGCATCGTGACATCATGTCTCCACCTCTGTGATGTCACGCCCCGCCCCTTAATACAAGTATATGGGAGAGGGCGTGATGATCACCACGCTCCCTCCCATAGACTTGAATTGAGTGGGCGGGATGTGACATCACGGGGGGCGGAGCTGTGATGTCACGATGCTCCGTCCCCTGCATTGCCCCGTCATCACGCACAGAGCCAGTTTGCTCTGTAGTGATGACGGCAGGGTGCCGCTGCAGAGATTGCGGGGGTCCCCAGCGGCGGGACCCCCGCGATCAGATATCTTATCCTCTATCCTTTGGATAGGTTGGATAGGGAATAAGATGTCTGGGGCGAAGAACCCCTTTAAGAACTAGAAGGAACCAACTAGCCACATAAATTATTGTAGTTAAACACAGTCTGACTACTGTACATTGAAAAGTTACATAACTTTTGATGATACATTGTATTCAATTTTCTCACCATTTCCAAGATCACTGACTGCTGTCAGTGAGTTAAACCATTCTAGTTTATGTATGTATTCTGTAAACCTATAAAAATAACCTTCAACTGACAATTGTGCTTGGCGTTTTAAAGGGAACCCATCATCAGTTTTATGCTGCCTTTCAGCACGATAAAGGAACACATCAAAATCCACAAAAGTATGGCTTCAGCAGAAGCAGATTAACATTTTGGAGTGACCTAGCCAAAGCCCAGACCTCAATCCAATTGAACATATGTGGGGTGGTCTGAAGAGGGCTGTGCACAGATGTCTTCGCAATCTGACAGATTAGGAGTCCTTTTGCAAGGAAGAGTGAGTAAATGTTGTTTTGCAATTGAATTGTTCACTTTATAGGTCACATGGAAGGTGAAAAACGTTTTGACATGGTTTATCTTTGTCTAATTTTTTAAAGGAAAACTGACAAGCTGTCCACCCAATACTGGGTTATAGTGTCCACCAATCTGGGTTATAGTGCAGGTGAACAGAAAAACAATGTATTACTTACCTTCCAAGGCATGGCCTCCACTGGTAGAATGCTAATTACGTTTAGTGCGCAATGCAGGAGGCTGCCGTCTTGCCGAGCTTCCTTGACTCCATGTATTAGGTTTAGTGCGGGTGAACAGCCTGTCAGTTTCCCTTTAAACTGGTACTCAAGTGGAAAACATTTTTTTTAATCAACTGGTGCCAGAAAGTTAACCCCTTAAGGACTCAGCCTATTTTCATCTTAAAAACCCGAGCATTTTTTTGCACATCTGACCACTGTCACTTTAAAGGGGTACTCCAGTGGAAAACATTTTTTTTTAAATCAACTGATGCCTGAAAGTTAAACAGATTTAGAAATGACTTCTATTAAAAAATCTTTATCCTTCCAGTACTTTTTAGCAGCTTTATGCTACAGAGAAAATTCTTTTTTTTTATTTCTTTTTTGTCTTGTCCACAGTGCTCTCTGCTGACACCTGATGCCCATATCAGGAACTTTCCAGAGCATGAGAAAATCCTCATAGCAAACCTACACTGCTCTGGACAGTTTCTGACATGGACAGAGGTGTCAGCTGTGGACAAGACAAAAAAGAGATTCAAAAAGCAAAACATTTCCTCTGTAGCATACAGCTTCTAATAAGTACTGGAAGGATAACGATTTTTTAATAGAAGTAATTTACAAATTTAACTTTCTGGCACCAGTTCATTTAAAAAAAAGTTTTCCACTGGAGTACCCCTTTAAGCATTAATAACTCCAGAATGCTTTTACTTTTCATTCTGATTCCAAGATTTTTTTTTCATACATATTTAACATTATGTTAGTGGTAAATTTATCTTAGTGGTAAATTTTCGTCGATACTTGCATCATTTCTTGGTAAAACAAAAAATTCTAAATTTGATGAAAAATTTGAAAATGTTGTATTTTTTTTAATTTTGAAACTCTCTGCTCATAAGGAAAATGGACATCCCAAATGAATTATATATTGATTCATATATACAATATGTCTACTTTATGTTGGCATCATAAAATTGACATGTTTTACTTTTGGAAGACATCAGAGGGCTTCAAAGTTCAGCAGCAATTTTCAAATTTTTCACAAAAATTTTCAAAATCTAAATTTTTCAGGGACCAGTTCAGTTTTGAAGTGGATTTGAAGGGCCTTCATATTAGAAATACTCCATAAATGACCCCATTATAAAAACTGCACCCCCCCCCCCCCCCCCAAAGTATTCAAAATGACATTCAGTAAGTGTGTTTAGGTGTTTCACAGGAATAGCAGCAATGTGAAGGAGAAAATTCAAAATCTTCATTTTTTACACTTGCATGTTCTTGTAGACCCAGTTATTGAATTTTTACAAGGGGTAAAAGAAGAGAAATCACCCTAAAATTTGGAACCCAATTTCTCTCGAGTAAGGAAATGCCTAATCTGTGGATGTTAAGTTCTCTTTGGGTGCATTAGAGGGCTCAGAAGGGAAGGAGCGACAATGGGATTTTGAAGAGTTTTTCTGAAATGTATTTTGGGGGGCATGTAACGCTTAGGAAGCCCCTATGGTGCCAGAACAGCAACCCCCACCCCACATGACACACTTTTTAGGAAACTAAACCCCTCAAGGAACATAACAAGGGATACAGTGAACCTTTACACCCCACAGGTGTTTGATGAATTTTCACTGAATATGTAAATTAAAATATTTTTTTTTCACTAAAATGCTGTTCTTTCCACAAATTTTTACATTTTTACAAGGGGCAATAGGAGGAAATGCCCCCACAAATTTGTAACCCCATCTCTTCTGAGTATGGAAATACCCCATGTGTGGACGTCAAGTGCACTGTGGGCGCACTACAATGTTCGGAAGAGAAGGAGTCACATTTGGCTTTTGGAAAGCAAATCTTGCTGAAATGTTTTTTTTTTGGGGGGGGGCATGTCACATTTAGGAAGCTCCTATGGTGCCAGAACAGCAAAAAAAAACTCCACAAGGCATACTATTTTGGAAACTACACCCCTCAAAGATCATAACAAGGGGTACAGTGAGCCTTAACACCCCACAGGTGTTTGACGACTTTTCTTTAAAATTATATGTGTAAATTAAATTTATTTTCACTAAAATGCATTTTTTCTCCTAATTTTACATTTTTACAAAGGGTAATAGGAGGAAATGCTCCCCCAAATTTGTAAGTGTGTAAATACCCCATCAAGTCAAGTGTGGGCTTTGTAAACGCATATGGCCTTCAATTCCAGACACATTCTCTCTCCAAAAGCCCAATGGTGCTCCCTCTCTTCTGAGCATTGTAGTTCTCCCGCAGAGCACTTTTTATCCACATATGGGATATTTATATACTCAGAAGAAACGGGGTTACAAATTGTGGAGGGCTTTTTTCCTTATACCCTTTGTGAAAATGAAAAATGTGAAATAACACCAGCATTTTAGTGAAAAAAAAAGCAAATTTTTCATTTTCACATCCAACTTTAACGAAAATTCTTCAAACACCTGTGGGGTGGGTGTTGAGGCTCACTATACCCTTTTTACGTTCCATGAGGGGTTTAGTTTCCAAAATGGGGTCACATGTGGGTGTTTTTTTTGCATTTATGTCAGAACTACTGTTACGACCTGCCACCCCTGTGGAAATTACCTTTAAATGAGCTCCTGAGCCTGGTTGTGTGCCCGCAGAGCATTTTACGTCCACATATGGGGTATTTCCGTACTCAGAAGAAATTGTGTTACAAATTTTGGGGGTCTTTTTCCTTTTATTTCTTGTGAAAAGGAAAAGTACGGGGCAACACCAGCATGTTAGTGTAAAAAATTAAAAAAATTCACAATAACATGCTGGAGTAGACCTCAACTTTACCTTTTCATAAGGGGTAAAAGGAGAAAAAGCCCCCCAAAATTTGTTAGGCAATTTCTTCCAAGTACGGAAATACCCCATATGTGGCCCTAAACTGTTGCCTTGAAATACGACAGGGCTCCGAAGTGAGAGAGAGCCATGCGTATTTGAGGCCTAAATTATGGATTTACATAGGGACGGACCAGGATGCAAGAATTACACTTGCCTACGATACCAAAATTACCTAACGGCAGTGTTTCCCAAACAGGGTGCCTCCAGCTGTTGCAAAACTTCCAGCATGCCTGGACAGTCAATAGCTGTACGGCCACACTGGGAGTTGTTGTTTTGCCACAGCTGGAGGCGGGGGTTTTAGGGATATGTGTAATTGTAGTCTTTTACTTTTTATTTGGTGTAGTGTTTTTAGGGTACATTGACATGGGCAGGGTTTCACACGAGTTTCCCGCTGGGAGTTTGAGCTGCAGCGAAAAATTTGCTGCATCTCAAACTTGTAGTAATAAACTCATTGTAAATCCCTGCCTGTGTGAATGTACCCTGCACATTCACATGTACCAAACCTCCAGCTGTTGCAAACCTACAACTCACAGCATGCCCTTTGGCTGTCCGTGCATGCTGGGAGTTGTAGTTATACAACAGCTGGAGGCACACTGGTTGCAAAACACTGAGAGTTTGTACTTAACTCAGTGTTTCACAACCTGTGTGCCTCCAGCTGTTGCAAAACTACAACTCCCAGCATGCATGGTCTGTCAGTGCATGCCGGGAGTTCTAGTTTTGGAACAGCTGGAGGCACACGAGTTGGGAACCACTGAGTTAGGAAACAGACAATGTTTCCCAACCAGTGTGCCTCCAGTTGTTGCAAAACTACAGCTCCCAACATGCCCAGACAGCCGAAGGGCATGTTGGGAGTTGAAGTTATGCAACAGCTGGAGGAGAACAGTTTGGAGACCACTGTGTAGTGGTATCCAAACTGTAACCCTCCAGATGTTGCAAAACTACAACTCCAAGCATGCTGGGAGTTGTCGTTTGGCAACATCTGAAGGGTCAGATGTTGCCAGACTTCAACTCCCAGCATGCCTGGGCAGTCTGGGAATGCTTGGAGTTGTAGTTTTGCACAGGGCTGTTTGAAGGAATTTGGGGGCCCCAAGCAAAATAGACATGGAGGCCCCCCCTTTCATCCCCTCCCCACCTTACGCACGCAAAGCCTACAGGAACCACAGCATAGCCATACAGTTTAACCCATACCCCCCCCCCCCCAGTAGGCATGTAGTACCCCCAGATAAACCCCCTCCCCCCAGTAGGTAAGTATCACCCCCAGATTAACCCCCTCCCCCCAGTAGGCATGTATTACCCCCATTTAACCGCCTCCCCCCAGTATGCAGGTAGTACCTACGCAGGTAGTACCCCCAGATTAACCCCCTCCATCCAGTAGGCAGATAGTACCCCCAGATTAACCCCCACCCCCCAGTAGGCAGGTAGTACCCCCAGATTAACTCCCTCCCCCTAGTAGGCAGGCAGTATCCCCAGATTAGACACCCCCAGTAGACAGGTTGTACCCCCAGATTAACCCATTCCCCCAAATAGGCAGGTAGTACCCCCAGATTAACCCCCTCCCCCAGTAGGCATGTAGTACCCCCAGATTAACTCCCTCGCCCCCAGTAGGCAGGTAGTACCCCCATATTTACCCCCTCCCCAGTAGGTATGTTATGTAGTACCCCCAGATTAACCCCCCAGTAGGCAAGTAGTACCCCCAGATTAACCCCCTCCCCCCAGTAGGCAGGTAGTACCCCTAGATAAACCCCCTCCCCCCAGTAGGCAAGCATTACCCCCAAATGAACCCCCCTCCCCCAAGTAGGGCATGTAGTACCCCCAATTAACCCCCCCCCCAGTATGCAGGTAGTACCCCCAGATTAACCCCATCCCCCCAGTAGGCAGGTAGCACCCCCAGATTAACCCCCTCCCCCCAGTAGGCAGGTAGTACACCCAGATTAGCCCCCTCCCCCCAGTAGGCAGTAGTATCCCCAGATTAGACCCCCCTCCAGTAGACAGGTAGTACCCCCAGATTAACCCACTCCCCCCAGTAGGCAGGTAGTACCCCCCAGATTAACCCCCTGCCCCCAGTAGGCATGTAGTACCCCCAGATTAACACCCTTCCCCCCCAGTAGGCAGTAGTATCCCCAGATTAGACCCCCCTCCAGTAGACAGGTAGTACCCCCAAATTAGCCCACTCCCCCCAGTAGACAGGTAGTACCCCCAGATTAACCCCATCCCCCCAGTAGGCATGTAGCACCCCCAGATTAACCCCCTTCCCCCCAGTAGGCAGGTAGCACCCCCAGATTAACTCCCTCCCCCCCAGTAGGCATGTTATGTAGCAGCCCCAGATTAAGTGAACCCCCAAGGGGTTGTCTCAGGACCCCCCCAGGCATTGTCACGGGATGCCTGCTGAATGATTTCATCAGGCATCCCAGTCTGGTCCCCACTCGACGAGCAGCGGGGATCGGCAATATGCCCTTCATCCTTAAGTGGTTAAACAGATTTGTAAATTACTTCTATTAAAAAATCTTTATCCTTCCAGTACTTATTAGCTGCTATATCCTACAGAGAAAGTCCTTTTCTTTTTGGATTTCTTTTTTTTCTGTCCACGGAGCTCTCTACTGACACCTCTGTCCATATCAGGAACTGTCCAGAACAGGAGAAAATCCCTATAGCAAACCTCTCCTGCTCTGGACAGTTCCTGATACAGACAGTGGTGTCAGCAGAGAGCACTGTGGACAGAAAAAAAAGAAATCCAAAAACAAAAGAACTTTCTCTGTAACATACAGCCGCTAGTAAATACTGGAAGGATAAAGATTTTTAATAGAAGTAATTTACAAATCTATTTAACTTTCTGGCACCAGTTCATTAAAAAAATAATAATAATGTTTTCCACTGGAGTAGCCCTTTAACATCACAAAAACCTAGCATTTTAATAGGGTGTGTAGACTTTTTATATCTACTGTATATTTTTACTGCATGTCCAGCAATAGTCTTCTATATTATACAACATGAATTTCAAACATGTTGTTTATTTTCAGCTTGTGAGATATTTGCTGTTGAGTGTCCAACAAATATCAATTAACGTGTTCAGTTAAAAGTGTCCAAATAAGTTTTTATACAGTATGGGGTCTATGTGTTGATTCACATAGCACTTTGTAATTTCTTGAAGAGTAATACCTATTAGGAAATTATTTACAGGGGCTTAGAAGACTACCCCCTTATCCGGATCAGATTTTCTATGACAGATTTTCAGTTCCACGTTTATTAGCATTCTATCGGAAGACCATTCCTCATAAAAGACCACTTTTTTGTGCAGATTTGGGTGGTCGGGTTAAAAAAAGTTTCACTGGGTATTTTACAAATAATTGTGTGTTCTGATATTGTTGCTATGTTTCATTGCAATTGACATATAATGCAGTTCTTACACATCACTTACATTTTATTGTTTAAGCAACATGTTAAATAAAACTCATTTAATAAAAAGTGAGAAGTTCTGAAAAAATGCACACTGCTCCCTGCTTTATTACCTTGCCTCAGTTCATACGTTCTTATTTCATGTACTTAAGTGCCAAATCTCTCACCTTTTACATCTGCTTGAATTCTCCAAGAACTATCCAACCATGTGTGATCACCCATCAGTCCATGACTACCTCCTTGGTTAAAAGAGTTTTTCTTTCCTTTTCATGATTACTTAAAGGGAATCTATGATGACATCAATGTAAATTTGCTCATATTAGTTGTTGGACGACTTTTCATGGGGACCTTTAGAGGGGCTTAATTATCTTTAATGAGTGTTTTAATTCACAGCTTAGAACCTTAATAATGCCGACATATTCCACCAAAAATTGAACATTTTAATTGTTGACCATCATAACTGGAAGGCTCTGTTCACATCTCCATGCGATCCTCAGTCGCAGATTCCATCAAATTTGATTGAAAGAATAGCACTGCATGCTATTCTATTTTTTTTTAACTTTAAATGTAGAAACCATAAAGGAACCTGATGGACCCCATTATTAACCAATTGTATTCATCATACTGCTAATCTGGCAATGCTCCGCTTCAATTTCTTTGCAAATGTTAAAGTGTAACCGTTATTTCAGAAAACTTTTAACATATCATAGAGGCATGTCAAAAGTTTTTACCAGTGGAGGTCTGAGTGCGGAAACCCCTACTGATCATTAGAACCAGCAGAGAGAAGCTTGCGGTTGAATGCAACTTCTGCCTACTGTTCCGCACTCACGATAGTTGAGACTTTTTATGGAGCCGGCCTTTAGTGAGCATGTGGCAGAAGGATAATGCAGCCCTCTCAGCCCCCCACTTCTGCTGGTTCTAACGATTGGTGGAGGTCTGGGCAACTAGACCACCACCAATTAAATCTTTTGACTTGTTGCTATGGCATGTCAAAAGTTTACTAAAATGACAGTTATACTTTAACCCCTTAACGACCAAGGACATAAATGTACGTCATGGTGCGGCGGTACTTCAGGCACCAGGACATACATTTATGTCCTGTACATGACCGCGTGCATTGGAGCAATGAACGAGTCATGTTCGGCAGTTCCCGGCTGCTGAAAGCAGCCAGGGACCAGCCGGTAATGGCTGACATCCGCGATCGCATGGATGTCTGCCATCAACCCCACAGATGCCTTGATCAATACAGATCACGGCATCTGCGGCAGCGCGGCCTCCGCCGCCTTCATCTGCTCTGATCTGAGATTGAGCAGACCACTGAACAGTATTAGCAATCAAATGACTGCTATAAATAGTCCCCTATGGGGACATAAAAAGTTAAAAAAAAAAAAAAAAAAATGTAAAAAAAAAAAAAGGGAAAAATCCCCTCCTCCCAATAAAAAATTTAAAATGTCCCTTATTCCCATTTTCCCCCAAAAAAGTGTAAACATGTTTTTATTTATAAACATATTTGGTATCACCACATGCATAAATGTCTGAACTATTAAAATATAATGCTAATGATCCCGTACAGTGAATGGCGTGAACGTAAAAAAAATGCAGCTTTTTTGTTACATTTTATTTTTTTTTAAAATATACACAAATGTGGGATCAATAAAACATACAGATCACAGCGCAAAAAAATTTGCCCTCATACCACTGTTCATGTTACGCCGAGCGCCCCGGGTCCCCGCTCCTCCCCGGAGCGCTCGCTTCTCTCTCGCTACCGCAGCGCTCCGGGCAGCTCCACTGACCCGGTGCGCTGCGATACCGTCTCCAGCCGGGATGCGATTCGCGATGCGGGTAGCGCCCGCTCGCGATGCGCATCCCGGCTCCCATACCTGACTCGCTCTCCGTCTGTCCTGTCCCGGCGCGCGCGGCCCCGCTCCTTAGGGCGCGCGCGCGCCGGGTCTCTGCGATTTAAAGGGCCACTGCGCCGCTGATTGGCGCAGTGGTTCCAATTAGTGTGTTCACCTGTGCACTCCCTATTTATATCTCACTTCCCCTTCACTCCCTCGCCGGATCTTGTTGCCATTGTGCCAGTGAAAGCGTTTCCTTGTGTGTTCCTAGCCTGTGTTCCAGACCTCCTGCCGTTGCCCCTGACTACGATCCTTGCTGCCTGCCCTGACCTTCTGCTACGTCCGACCTTGCTTCTGTCTACTCCCTTGTACCGCGCCTATCTTCAGCAGTCAGAGAGGTTGAGCCGTTGCTAGTGGATACGACCTGGTCACTACCGCCGCAGCAAGACCATCCCGCTTTGCGGCGGGCTCTGGTGAAAACCAGTAGTGACTTAGAACCGATCCACTAGCACGGTCCACGCCAATCCCTCTCTGGCACAGAGGATCCACTACCTGCCAGCCGGCATCGTGACAGTAGATCCGGCCATGGATCCCGCTGAAGTTCCTCTGCCAGTTGTCGCCGACCTCACCACGGTGGTCGCCCAGCAGTCACAACAGATAGCGCAACAAGGCCAACAGCTGTCTCAACTGACCGTGATGCTACAGCAGCTACTACCACAGCTTCAGCAATCATCTCCTCCGCCAGCTCCTGCACCTCCTCCGCAGCGAGTGGCCGCTTCCGGTCTACGACTATCCTTGCCGGATAAATTTGATGGGGACTCTAAATTCTGCCGTGGCTTTCTTTCCCAATGTTCCCTGCACTTGGAGATGATGTCGGACCAGTTCCCTACTGAAAGGTCTAAGGTGGCTTTCGTAGTCAGCCTTCTGTCTGGAAAAGCTCTGTCATGGGCCACACCGCTCTGGGACCGCAATGACCCCGTCACTGCCTCTATACACTCCTTCTTCTCGGAAATTCGAAGTGTCTTTGAGGAACCTGCCCGAGCCTCTTCTGCTGAGACTGCCCTGTTGAACCTGGTCCAGGGTAATTCTTCCGTTGGCGAGTACGCCGTACAATTCCGTACTCTTGCTTCAGAATTATCCTGGAATAATGAGGCCCTCTGCGCGACCTTTAAAAAAGGCCTATCCAGCAACATTAAAGATGTTCTGGCCGCACGAGAAATCCCTGCTAACCTACATGAACTCATCCATCTTGCCACTCGCATTGACATGCGTTTTTCCGAAAGGCGTCAGGAGCTCCGCCAGGATATGGACTTTGTTCGCACAAGGCGTTTTTTCTCCCCGGCTCCTCTCTCCTCTGGTCCCCTGCAATCCGTTCCTGTGCCTCCCGCCGTGGAGGCTATGCAGGTCGACCGGTCTCGCCTGACACCTCAAGAGAGGACACGACGCCGCATGGAGAATCTCTGCCTGTACTGTGCCAGTACCGAACACTTCCTGAAGGATTGTCCTATCCGTCCTCCCCGCCTGGAAAGACGTACGCTGACTCCGCACAAAGGTGAGACAGTCCTTGATGTCTACTCTGCTTCTCCACGTCTTACTGTGCCTGTGCGGATATCTGCCTCTGCCTTCTCCTTCTCTACTATGGCCTTCTTGGATTCCGGATCTGCAGGAAATTTTCTTTTGGCCTCTCTCGTCAACAGGTTCAACATCCCAGTGACCAGTCTCGCCAGACCCCTCTACATCAATTGTGTAAACAATGAAAGATTGGACTGTACCATACGTTTCCGCACGGAGCCCCTTCTAATGTGCATCGGACCTCATCACGAGAAGATTGAATTTTTGGTCCTCCCCAATTGCACTTCCGAAATCCTCCTTGGACTACCCTGGCTTCAACTCCATTCCCCAACCCTGGATTGGTCCACTGGGGAGATCAAGAGTTGGGGGCCCTCTTGTTTCAAGGACTGCCTAAAACCGGTTCCCAGTACCCCTTGCCGTGACTCTGTGGTTCCCCCTGTAACCGGTCTCCCTAAGGCCTATATGGACTTTGCGGATGTTTTTTGCAAAAAACAAGCTCAGACTCTACCTCCTCACAGGCCTTATGATTGTCCTATTGACCTCCTCCCGGGCACTACTCCACCCCGGGGCAGAATCTATCCTCTGTCCGCCCCAGAGACTCTTGCTATGTCGGAGTACATCCAGGAAAATTTTAAAAAAGGCTTTATCCGTAAATCCTCCTCTCCTGCCGGAGCCGGATTTTTCTTTGTGTCCAAAAAAGATGGCTCTCTACGTCCTTGCATTGACTACCGCGGTCTTAATAAAATCACGGTAAAGAACCGCTACCCCCTACCTCTTATCTCTGAACTCTTTGATCGCCTCCAAGGTGCCCACATCTTTACCAAACTGGACTTAAGAGGTGCTTATAATCTCATCCGCATCAGAGAGGGGGATGAATGGAAAACGGCATTTAACACTAGAGATGGACACTTTGAGTATCTGGTCATGCCCTTTGGCCTGTGCAACGCCCCTGCCGTCTTCCAAGACTTTGTTAATGAAATTTTTCGTGATCTCTTATACTCCTGTGTTGTTGTATATCTGGACGATATCCTGATTTTTTCTGCCAATCTAGAAGAACACCGCCAGCATGTCCGTATGGTTCTTCAGAGACTTCGTGACAATCAACTTTATGCCAAGATAGAGAAATGTCTGTTTGAATGCCAATCTCTTCCTTTCCTAGGATACTTGGTCTCTGGCCAGGGACTACAAATGGATCCAGACAAACTCTCTGCCGTCTTAGATTGGCCACGCCCCTCCGGACTCCGTGCTATCCAACGTTTTTTGGGGTTCGCCAATTATTACAGGCAATTTATTCCACATTTTTCTACCGTTGTGGCCCCTATCGTGGCTTTAACCAAAAAAAATGCCAATCCCAAGTCTTGGCCTCCTCAAGCGGAAGACGCCTTTAAACGGCTCAAGTCTGCCTTTTCTTCGGCTCCCGTGCTCTCCAGACCTGACCCATCTAAACCCTTCCTATTGGAGGTTGATGCCTCCTCTGTAGGAGCTGGAGCGGTCCTTCTACAAAAAAATTCTTCCGGGCATGCTGTTACTTGTGGTTTTTTTTCTAGGACCTTCTCTCCGGCGGAGAGGAACTACTCCATCGGGGATCGAGAGCTTCTAGCCATTAAATTAGCACTTGAGGAATGGAGGCATCTGCTGGAGGGATCAAGATTTCCAGTTATTATTTACACCGATCACAAGAATCTCTCCTATCTCCAGTCTGCCCAACGGCTGAATCCTCGCCAGGCCAGGTGGTCTCTGTTCTTTGCCCGATTTAATTTTGAAATTCACTTTCGGCCTGCCGATAAGAACATTAGGGCCGATGCTCTCTCTCGTTCCTCGGATGCCTCGGAAGTTGAACTCTCTCCGCAACACATCATTCCTCCTGACTGCCTGATTTCCACTTCTCCAGCCTCCATCAGGCAAACTCCTCCAGGAAAGACCTTCGTCTCTCCACGCCAACGCCTCGGAATCCTCAAATGGGGTCACTCCTCCCATCTCGCAGGTCATGCAGGCATCAAGAAATCTGTGCAACTCATCTCTCGCTTCTATTGGTGGCCGACTCTGGAGACGGATGTCGTGGACTTTGTGCGAGCCTGCACTGTCTGTGCCCGGGATAAGACTCCTCGCCAGAAGCCCGCTGGTTTTCTTCATCCTCTGCCTGTCCCCGAACAGCCTTGGTCTCTGATTGGTATGGATTTTATTGCAGACCTACCCCCATCCCGTGGCAACACTGTTGTTTGGGTGGTCGTTGATCGATTCTCCAAGATGGCACATTTCATCCCTCTTCCTGGTCTTCCTTCAGCGCCTCAGTTGGCTAAACAATTTTTTGTACACATTTTTCGTCTTCACGGGTTGCCCACACAGATAGTCTCGGATAGAGGCGTCCAATTCGTGTCAAAATTCTGGAGGGCTCTCTGTAAACAACTCAAGATTAAATTAAACTTTTCTTCTGCATATCATCCTCAATCCAATGGACAAGTAGAAAGAATTAACCAGGTCTTGGGTGATTATTTACGACATTTTGTTTCCTCCCGCCAGGATGATTGGGCAGATCTTCTACCATGGGCCGAATTCTCGTATAACTTTAGAGTCTCTGAATCTTCCTCCAAATCCCCATTTTTCGTGGTGTACGGCCGTCACCCTCTTCCCCCCCTCCCTACTCCCTTGCCCTCTGGTTTGCCCGCTGTAGATGAAGTGACTCGTGATCTTTCCACCATATGGAAAGAGACCCAAGATTCTCTTTTACAGGCTTCATCTCGCATGAAAAAGTTTGCCGATAAGAAAAGAAGAGCTCCCCCCATTTTTGCTCCAGGAGACAAGGTATGGCTCTCCGCTAAATATGTCCGCTTTCGTGTCCCCAGTTACAAACTGGGTCCACGCTATCTTGGTCCTTTCAAAGTCTTGTGCCAAATTAATCCTGTCTCTTACAAACTTCTTCTTCCTCCTTCTCTCCGTATTCCTAATGCCTTTCATGTCTCTCTTCTTAAACCACTCATCATCAACCGTTTCTCTCCCAAATTAGTTTCTCCCACTCCTGTCTCCGGTTCTTCTGACGTCTTCTCAGTGAAAGAGATACTGGCCTCCAAGACGGTCAGAGGAAAAAGGTTCTTTTTGGTGGATTGGGAGGGCTGTGGACCTGAAGAGAGATCCTGGGAACCTGAGGACAACATCCTAGACAAAAGTCTGCTCCTCAGGTTCTCAGGCTCTAAGAAGAGGGGGAGACCCAAGGGGGGGGGTACTGTTACGCCGAGCGCCCCGGGTCCCCGCTCCTCCCCGGAGCGCTCGCTTCTCTCTCGCTACCGCAGCGCTCCGGGCAGCTCCACTGACCCGGTGCGCTGCGATACCGTCTCCAGCCGGGATGCGATTCGCGATGCGGGTAGCGCCCGCTCGCGATGCGCATCCCGGCTCCCGTACCTGACTCGCTCTCCGTCTGTCCTGTCCCGGCGCGCGCGGCCCCGCTCCTTAGGGCGCGCGCGCGCCGGGTCTCTGCGATTTAAAGGGCCACTGCGCCGCTGATTGGCGCAGTGGTTCCAATTAGTGTGTTCACCTGTGCACTCCCTATTTATACCTCACTTCCCCTTCACTCCCTCGCCGGATCTTGTTGCCATTGTGCCAGTGAAAGCGTTTCCTTGTGTGTTCCTAGCCTGTGTTCCAGACCTCCTGCCGTTGCCCCCGACTACGATCCTTGCTGCCTGCCCTGACCTTCTGCTACGTCCGACCTTGCTTCTGTCTACTCCCTTGTACCGCGCCTATCTTCAGCAGTCAGAGAGGTTGAGCCGTTGCTAGTGGATACGACCTGGTCACTACCGCCGCAGCAAGACCATCCCGCTTTGCGGCGGGCTCTGGTGAAAACCAGTAGTGACTTAGAACCGATCCACTAGCACGGTCCACGCCAATCCCTCTCTGGCACAGAGGATCCACTACCTGCCAGCCGGCATCGTGACAGTTCATAGATCGTCAAAATAGAGGGATTTTAAATGTACTAATTTGGTTTAAAAGTTTGCGATTTTTTTAACAATAATAGAAAAGTATTTATCATTTTAATCGTATTGACCCACAGAATAAAGAACACATGTCATGTTTACTGTAAATTGTACGCCATGAAAACAAAACTTTCCACAAATTGCGGTTTTCTTTTTAATTTCCTTACACAAATAGTATTTTTTTGGTTGCACCATACATTTTATGGTAAAATGAGTGATGTCATTACAAAGGACAACTGGTCATGCAAAAAACAAGCCCTCATACTAATCTGTGGATAAAAATATAAAAGAGTTATGATTTTTAGAAGGCGAGGAGGAAAAATGAAAACGCAAAAATAAAATTGTCCTGGTCCTTAAGGTCAACATGGGCTTGTTCCTTAAGGGGTTAAGAGCACATTAGCAGATATTGTTTCCTATAAAATTTCTGTGACTCATAGCCTTAAAATAACTTTGCAAGTGTCAAACTGATTCATAAAACAAAATAACAATTTAAAAATGTAGATCTTAGGTTCCCAGATGCCAGTTTTCCAGCATAAGGCTTAGTACTTTTATATTACTATTACTTTATGATCACACAGTCTATTGACCCTTAATCATATCTCAGTTGAATCTTTGTACACTGAAGTACAGCTATTCTTTGGCATGTAGAGAGTTTGTGTGTACATCAGATATTCTATGTGAACTCCTAAGGAAACAGCTGCCTGTCACATGGCTTTATCAATATCAGCCTTGTCTTTTACATTCCATTTTGGGTTTGTTGGTGCTAACAGCTGATTTTACAAATATTTCCACTCGGATGAAATATTTCTTTCTTTTATCATTTTTTATCATCCAATGCTACTAATAGAGATGAGCGAATCGAAATTGACGAACCCGAATTCACTACAAATTTCAGGAAATATTCCATTCACAGTGAATGCGAATATCGCTTCATTAAACTTCATTGACTGCGTTCCAGGCTCCAGGGCATTTAAAATGGCAGATCCACATGTCAGTACATGGGGCAAGGAATGCTGGAAAGGCGGGAAGGGAAGTAGGCGGGATAACCCTGAATCACATGCAGGATACAGCCTATCAGCAGCCAGTCACCCCTGTGATGTCACAGCCCTATATATTCGGCAGCCATTTTGTGGCTCGTCATATCATTCATTAGTACATACAGACAAGAAGGACATCGCTATGTGTGTGTTACACAGAAAAGCTCATTCCAGCAGCATTTCACCTTTTTTAAGTGTACTGAAGTGCATTTTTCTGCCCTAATAAGTGCATAACTGCATACCACATACGTACATCTAAGTAGTGTACTATTTTGTACCTATTAATCTGTCAAGAGCCTAGATACTGTGAAAGTCCAGGCAAAAGTAATCATCGGCTGGTATTTTACTAAAATGTTTTTTTAACTTCTTCAGGACACAGGGCGTATGGGTACGCCCTGCATTCCAAGTCCTTAAGGACCGAGGGTGTATCCATACGCCCGTGGGAAATCCGGTCCCCACTGCTAGCTGGTTGGGGACCGGAGCCGGATGCCTGCTGAAATCATTCAGCAGGCACCCCGGCACATCGCCCAGGGGGGTCCTTAGACCTCCCCCCATGTCGGCGATCGGAGAAAATCGCATGTCAATTCACACATGCGATTTTCTCCAATTCCGGGCTGATCGGGTCTCTGGGGACCCGATCACCCAGAAAATATGGCTGATCGGAGTTGTGAGCAACAGCCCCGATCAGCCTAAGGGATAGGAGTGAGGTCGCAGAGCTGCGATCTCCTCCTATCCCCTGCCATTAGTCAGAACGGAGTTCTGACCAATGGCAGCGCAGGACAGGGGTTGCCATGGCAACCCCCAGTTCTGCCCGCCCCTGGATGTCGAGGGGATCTGGGAAGAAGATGGTGGCCGTACCTGCAGGAGAAGATGCCTGGGGACCCGGGATCTTCTCTGGAGCCTGCTTGATACTTGCTCAGGTAGGGAATCGACGGTAGGGGGGGGGGTAATTGAAAGTGAAAGTAAAACGATCTTTACTGTGGCAACCACAAGGAAGGCCAAACTGCAACTCCCAGCATGCCCAGACAGCCAAAGGCATGCTGGGAGTTGTAGTTTTGCAACATCTGGAGGGTCACAGTTTGGAGACCACTGTTACAGTGGTGCCCAAACGGTAGCCCTCCAGATGTTGCCAAACTACAACTCTCAGCATGCCTCAACTGCCCAGGCATGCTGGGAGTTGTAGTTCTGTAACATCTGTCCCTTCAGATTTAGCAACTTTCATAAAATTTTGGAAAATTGCTGCTCTACTTTGAAGCCCTCAAATTTTTTCAAAAAGCAAAAATATGTCCATTTTATGATGCCAACATAAAGTGGACATATTGTATTTGTGAAGAAAAATTAAATTTATTGTGAGTATCCATTTTCCTTACAATTAGAGAGCTTCAAAGTTAGAAAAATGCAAAATGTTCAAAATTTTCATGAAATTTGGGGATTTTTCACCAAAAAAGGATGCAAGTAACGCCGAAAATTTACCACCAAAATAAAGAAGAATATGTCACAAAAAAACTATCTCAGAATCAGAATATTTGGTAAAAGCGTTTTCGCGTTATTAATTCGTAAAGTGACGGTGGTCAGAATTGCAAAAAAGGGCTCAGTCCTTAAGGTGAAAAAGGGCTGCGTCCTTAAGGGGTTAAGCATACTGTGCCGCATTTTTCAGCCTTAAAAGTGCATACCACATACCTACATCTAAGTGGTGTACTATTTTGTGCCTGTTAATCTGTCAAAGGCCTACATACTGTGAAAGGACAGTCAAAAGTAATCACCGGCTGGTGTTTTACTCCAATACCTTTATTAAGCGTACTGTAGCGCATTTTTCTTCTCTCATAAGTGCATATCACAAACCTACATTTAAGTACTCTTTTAAACTAGTTAATCTGTCAAGGGCCTAGATACTGTGAAAGTCCAGGCAAAAGTACTCACTGGCTAGTGTTTTTACTCTTTTTTAAGTGTACTGTAGCGCATTTTTCATAAGTGCATATCACATACGTAAATCTTAATAGTGTACTATTTTGTACCTGTTAATCCTCAATTTAAATTAAAAAATCTTAAATTTTAATGGTCTCCTCATGCTCCTTTAAACTCCAGGCTGTGCCATTCAGACACTATATGGTCTCCTCATGCGTCAGCCAACTCCAGGTTGTGCCTTTCAGCCACTATATGGTCTCTTCATGATTCAGCCAATTCCACTCTGTGTAATTTAGCCAATATATGGTTTACTGATGCTGCTGGGACTGGGCCTAAAACTTTTTATGGTAGCACTAGCTACCATAAACAATTTAAATTTCAAAATTCCTATTTTAATCATAAGTGCATACCACATACGTACATTTAAGTAGTGAACTATTTTTACCTGTTGATCCTCAATTTAAATTTAAAAATCTTAAATTTAAATTTAAAAATCTTAAAATTCAATGGTCTCCTCATGCTTCTGTCAACTCCAGGCTGTGCCATTCCGACACTATATGGTCTACTCATGCTGCTGCCAGCTCCAGGCTGTGTCATTCAGCAACTTTATGGTCTCCTTATGCTGCCAACACCTCCACGCTGTGTCATTCACCCACTATATGGTCTCCTCATGCTGCCAAAACCTCCAGGCTGTGTCATTAAATATATGGTTTACTGATGCTTCAGCCACCTCCAGGCTGTGCCATTCATCCAATATATGGTTTACAGATGCTTCAGCCACCTCCAGGCTGTGCCATTGATCCAATATATGGTTTACAGATGCTTCAGCCACCTCCAGGCTGTGCCATTCATCCAATACATGTTTTACTGATGCTTCAGCCACCTCCAGGCTGTGCCATTCATTCAATATATGGTTTGCTGATGCTTCAGCCAGCTCCAGTCTGTGTCATTCAGCAACTACATGCTTTAGTGATGCTGCTGGGCCTAGGACATTACCTATATATGTTTATGGTAGTACTAGGTACCATACATCTTCAATGGGAATTTCAAAATTCATCAATTAATCTTAGGGGTTGTGAAGCCCACTTGTGTACTCATGCTGCTGCCAGCTCTAGTCTGTGTCATTCAGCAACTACATGCTTTAGTGATGCTGCTGGGCCTAGGACATTACCTATATATGTTTATGGTAGCATTAGGTACCATACATCTTCAATAGAAATTTAAAAATTTCTCTTTTATTCTTAGAGATTGTGAGGCACTATTGTCTCCTCATCTGCTGCCAACTCCAGGCTGTGCCATTCAGACACTATATGGTCTCCTTATGATTCATCCACCTCCAGGCTGTGCCATTCAGCCACTATATGGTTTACTGATGCTGCTGGGCCTGGGACATAACCTTAAATTCCAATTCCAGGTTGTGTCATTCTACCAGATTATGGTCTCCTCATGCTGCTAACACCTCCACGCTGTTCCATGCAGCTACTATATGGTCTCTCTTCAAGCTTCACCCACCCAGGCTGTGCAATTCTGCCACTGTATGGTTTCATACTGATGCCACCTCCAGGCTCTGTCATTGTGCGGCCATGTGACATGTGACTCCTTGTTAAATTTGGTCCTTTGTACCCACACGCCGGGGCCCGGGGCACTAAAACTTTGTAGTTAAAATTTCAATTTCAAAATCCTCAATTGCAATTTAAAAATCTTAAATTAAAAAATCTTAAACTTCAATAGTCTTCTCATGCTTCTGCCAACTCCAGGCTGTGCCATTCAGACACTATATGGTATCCTTATGCTTCAGCCACCTCTAGGCTGTGTCATTCAGCCACTCTAGGGTCTCCTCATGATTTAGCCACCTCCAGGCTGTGTCATTCAGCCAATATATGGTTTACTGATGCTGCTGGGCCTTGGCCTATAAATTTTTCATGGTAGCACTAGCTACCATAAATTTTCAATTTAAGTTACAAAATTCATCTTTTAATCTTAGGGATTGTGAAGCCCTAGTGTCTAATCATGCTGCTGCTAACTCCAGGCTGTGCCATTAAGACACAATATGGCCTCCTCATGCTTCAGCCAACTCCAGGCTGTGCCATTCAGACACTATATGATCTCCCCATGCTGCCACAAACTCCAGGCAGTCATTCAGCCACTATATGGTCTCCTCATACTGATGCCACCTCCAGGCTCTGTCATTGTGCTGCCATGTGACATTTGACTCCTTGTTAGATTTGGTCCTTTGTACTCACACGTTGGGCCCCTGGACACTAAAACTTTGTAGTTAAAAATTTCAATTTCAAAATCCTCAATTTCAGTTTCAAAATCTTACATTTCTATTTAAAAATCTTACATTTCAATGGTCTCCTCAGGCTTCAGTCAACTCTAGGCTGTGTCATTCAGCTAATATATGGTTTACTGATGCTGCTGGGCCTGGGCCTAAAAATGTTATG
The DNA here is from genome assembly GCF_029499605.1 of Hyla sarda. NCBI lineage: Eukaryota > Metazoa > Chordata > Amphibia > Anura > Hylidae > Hyla > Hyla sarda. Next base: position 274,775,611 of record NC_079191.1, on the reverse strand, counting down.
GTAGCACTAGCTACCATAAATCTTCAATTAAAATTTCAAAATTCATCTTTTAATCTTAGGAAGCCCTAGTGTCAGCTATATGGTCTCCTCATGTTGCCAACACCTCAACGCTGTGTCATTCAGCCACTGTATGGCCTCCTAATGCTGCCAACACCTCCACGTTGTGTCATTCAGCCACTATATGGTCTCCTCATGCTGCCAACACCTCCACGCTGTGTCATTCAGCCACTATATGGTCTCCTCATGCTGCCAACACCTCCACGCTGTGTCATTCAGCCACTTTATGGTCTTCTAATGCTGGCAACACCTCCACGCTGTGTCATTCAGCCACTATATGGTCTCCTCATGCTTCAGCCACATCCAAGCGTTATCATTCTGCCACTATATGGTCTCCTCATGCTGCCAACACCTCTATGCTGTGTTATTTAGCCACTATATGGTCTCCTCATGCTGCCAACACCTCCACGCTGTGTCATTTAGTCACTATATGGTCTCATCATGCTGACAACACCTCCATGCTGTGTCATTCAGCCACTATATGGTGTCCTCATGCTTCAGCCTCATCCAAGCTGTGTCATTCAGCCACTATATGGTGTCCTCATGCTGCCAACACCTCCACGCTGTGTCATTCAGCCACTATATGGTGTCCTCATGCTGCCAACACCTCCACGCTGTGTCATTCAGCCACTATATGGTGTCCTCATGCTGCCAACACCTCCACGCTGTGCCATTCAGCCACTATATGGTCTCCTCATGCTGCCAACACCTCCACGCTGTGTCATTCAGCCACTATATGGTCTCCTCATACTGATGCCACCTCCAGGCTCTGTCATTGTGCTGCTCTGCGGCAGTGATTCTAAAAGTGATGCCGGTAATCTGCATGTCATTCTGAATAACAGTATTATTTCACTACCCCAGCACACTCCATATGCGTGTTAGAACACAGCAAAGTGTTCTACACCCCTATTGAGGCTCTCTATAGGCCAGAAATAGTCGTTTTTAACATAGATTCACCGCAAATAAATTTTGATGGAACCAAATTTTTTAGAAAAATTCGGCAAATCAGTCGAATCGAATTTTTCAAAAGTTCGTTTATCTCTAGCTACTAACCTAAAAGCTAGTCTTTTGCCACATTGTTACCACTGAGACAGCAACATTCTTCCTGTATTCCCTATGAAGGTGTACCTATGGAACTGCCCAGTGTACAAGTTATTTCAGAAAGATGAAGGGATAAATGTTTGCCAAAAAATTTACAGATTACTTATCCCATAAAGTAACAAAACGCTTTTCCATTATGTGAGGATGTGTCAAAATGGTTACTCCCCCCCCCCCCGCCCCCATTAACTGTATAGTTTTCCTTCACACCATTGGCTTGTTCTCAGTAGAGTATGCTTGGTGCTTTTTGTCAGCAATTTGTATTGTACAATATATCTATGTAATGCCTTTATTCTGTATCAGTACATTACTTAACCTCTTCAGGACATAGGGCGTATGGATACGCCCTGCATTCCAAGTCCTTAAGGACCGAGGGCGTATCCATACGCCTGTGGGAATTCAGGTCCCCACCGCTAGCCGGTTGGGGACCGGAGCTGGATGCCTGCTGAAATCGTTCAGCAGGCATCTCGGCATATCGCCCAGGGGGGTCATTATGCCCCCCCATGTCGGCGATCGCCGCAGATCGCTGGACAATTCAGTCCAGCGATCTGCGGCGATTCCGGGTCAATCGGGTCTCCAGTGACCCGGAATTACTGGCTGTTCGGGGCCGTCTCTGACGGCCCCAAACAGCCAGAGCCTGCAGGGGTGAGGAGGCACTGGTGCCACCTCACGATCGCCCTGATTCGTCGCCGGATTACCGGCCGACCAATCAGGGCGCCTGCTGCGGGTGTCTTCCGGAGGACGTGAGCGGGTGCGGGACGTGCACCCCGGGAGCTGGGGACCCACGATCCCCGGCGTGAATGTTGGGATCGGGGCCCCAGGAGCAGCGGCGATGACGAGGGACTGACTTTCCGGCGTGGATCGTTGGAGGTGAGTGACAGCCTCCTGCTGTTGCTTAGCAACAGCTCCCAGCATGCAAAAAGGGCATGCTGGGAGCTGTAGTTATGCAACAGCAGGAGGCAGACCACCACAACCAGCATTCCCTTATGGGCATGCTGGGACTTATGGTTTTGCAACAGCTGGAGGCACATTTTTTCTATGGAAAAGTGTACCTTCAGCTGTTGTATAACTACAACTCCCAGCTTGCACAAACAGCTAAAGTGCATGCTGGGAGTTGTAGTGGTGCATCTGCTGGTTGCATAACTACAACTCCCAGCATGCCCGTTGGCTGTCGGTGACTGCTGAGAGTTGTAGTTTTGCAACAGCTGAAGGCACACTGGTTGTGAAACACCGAGTTAGGTCACAAACTCTTCTTTTTTTTTTACCTAACTCAGTGTCTCACGACCGATGTGCCTCCAGCTTTTGCAAACTCCAACTCTCAGCAGTCAATGTACACCATGCACCGTACATGCTGGGAGTTGTAGTTCTGCAACAGCTGGAGGCACACTGGTTGTGAAACACCGAGTTAGGTCACAAACTCAGTGATACATAACCAGTGTGCCTACAGCTGTTGCAAAACTAAAACTCTCAGCATGTACAGTCTGTCAGCGCATGCTGGGAGTTGTAGTTTTGCAACAGCTGGATGTCCCCCCCCCCCCGTCCCCCCCCCAATGTGAATGTACAGGGTACACTCACATGGGCGGAGGTTTACAGCAAGTATCTGGCTGCAAGTTTGAGCTGCGGCAAATTTTCTGTCGCAGCTCAAACTGCCAGCGAGAAACTACTGTGAACCCCCCGCCCAGGCGACTGTACCCTAAAAACACTCCACTACACTAACAAAAAATAAAATAAAAAGTAAAAAACACTACATATACACATACCCCTACACAGCCCCCCTCTACTCCCCAATAAAAATGAAAAACGTCTGGTACTTCACTGTTTCCAAAACGGAGCCTCCAGCTGTTGCAAAACAACAACTCCCAGTATTGTTGGACAGCCGTTGACTGTCCAGGCATGCTGGGAGTTTTGCAACAGCTGGAGGCACCCTGTTTGGGAATCACTGGCGTAGAATTCCCCTATGTCCACCCCTATGCAAGTCCCTAATTTAGGCCTCAAATGGGCATGGCGCTCTCACTTTGGAGCCCTGTCGTATTTCAAGGCAACAGTTTAGGGTCACATATGGGGTATTGCCGTACTCGGGAGAAATTGTGTTACAAATTTTGGGGGGTATTTTCTGCTTTTATCCTTTTTAAAAATGTTAAATTTTGGGGAAAACAAGCATTTTAGGTAAAAAATTTTTTTTTTTTTACATATGCAAAAGTCGTGAAACACCTGTGGGGTATAAAGGTTCACTTAACCCCTTGTTATGTTCCCCGAGGGGTCTAGTTTCCAAAATGGTATGCCATGTGGTTTTTTTTTTGCTGTCCTGGCACCATAGGGGCTTCCTAAATGCGGCATGCCCCCAGAGCAAAATTTGCTTCCAAAAAGCCAAATGTGACTCCTTCTCTTCCGAGACCTGTAGTGCGCCAGCAGAGCACTTTTCACCCCCATATGGGGTGTTTTCTCAATCTGGAGAAATTGGGCTTCCAATTTTTAGGGGTATTTTCTGCTATTACCCTTTTTAAAAATGCAAAATTTTTGGGAAAACAAGCATTTTAGGTAAAAATTATTATTATTTTTTTTATATTTGCAAAAGCCGTGAAACACCTGTGGGGTATAAAGGCTCACTTTACCCCTTGTTACGTTCCCCGAGGGGTCTAGTTTCCAAAATGGTATGCCATGTGTTTTTTTTTTTGCTGTTCTGGCACCATAAGGGCTTCCTAAACGCAACATGCCCCCCAAAAAACGTTTCAGAAAAACGTACTCTCCAAAATCCCCTTGTCGCTCCTTCGCTTCTGAGCCCTCTACTGCGCCCGCCGAACACTTTACATAGACATATGAGGTATGTGCTTACTCGAGAGAAATTGGGCTACAAAAACAAGTAAAAATGTTCTCCTTTTACCCCTTATAAAAATTCAAAAATTGGGTCTACAAGAACATGTGAGTGTAAAAAATTAAGATTGTGAATTTTCTCCTTCACTTTGCTGCTATTCGTGTGAAACACCTAAAGGGTTAAAACGCTGACTGAATGTCATTTTTTATACTTTGGGGGGGTGTAGTTTTTATAATGGGGTCATTTATGGGGTATTTCTAATATGAAGAGCCTTCAAATCCACTTCAAACCTGAACTGGTCACTGAAAAATACCGAGTTTGAAAATTTTGTGAAAAATCGGAAAATTGCTGCTGAACTTTGAAGCCCTCTGGTGTCTTCCAAAAGTAAAAACACGTCAATTTTATGATGCAAACATAAAGTAGACATATTGTATATGTGAACAAAAAAAATTTCTTTGTAATATCCATTTTCCTTACAAGCAGAAAGCTTCAAAGTTAGAAAAATGCTAAATTTTCACCAAGAAAGAATGCAAGTATCGACAAAAATTTACCACTATGTTAAAGTAGAATATCTCACGAAAAAACAATCTCGGAATCAGAATGATAACTAAAAGCATTCCAGAGTTATTAATGTTTAAAGTGACAGTGGTCAGATGTGCAAAAACGCTCCGGTCCTTAAGACCAAAATGGGCTTGGTCCTGAAGGGGTTAATAAACGATAAATTATTTTAAAAAAATATACAAAATGGCTATTTCCCCCAACAAACAAAACTTCCGCTTTTATAATTCATGTTAAACTACATCTCCACAGATTTTTGTCCATTCATCCTTTTTTTTTTTCTAGACCCAACTCCCCCATTCTATATTTCTTGGTGCTGTTAGTTTCAGAGCCCTGATATGCTTGCTAAATAGTGAAAAGACCATGAACTGGGCAGTTCTTAATGGGGAGAGCTTTTGGGCTCAGACACCCTGTTGAGGGCTGGGGTGACCTGCCGCCTTAGTAGTAGATGAGACTGTTGAAGAGACTGTCACCACTGCTCAGATATTTACGGGGCACGATCCTTGGTACTTGATATGTTGACAACTTACAGGTGATGACTGCTTAGTAACAGTCTGGATTCTATTAGCATATCAGATGCAGAATCTAACAGCACTGACGACTATTGAACAGAAGGGGCTAGGAAAAAACAAAACACAGGAATCTGTGTAGCCGCAGTTTTTAAATAGAAAGCTAAAAAATGTTTGTGTTTCATCATTACTTTGACCCAACACAGTCCTATGTAGACTTAGTTCATTTAGGTGCTGCCTGGTAAGCTCCGTGCTTATTGATGGAATACACTGGCGAATTTCTAATAAATATTTACACAACGTTGGTTTTTAGTGTAAATGGATAATATATTCTGACTTGGAACATGTACCTACTACTTGCATTGACCATTTTACATTTAGTAAATCTGTAGGTTGCAGAAGGGAGAAGTTCACATACAACAGTATTGTGATAGGCTGTTATCAGGCCGGCTTTCCAGCAACATTGTCGTAACATTAATAACCATGACAGTCTCTAATATGACCTGCACATAAGTCAAGGTGATGGACAGTTTGATGACCTTTTTAATAGTGAGCCAAGAAGGTTGTTTATTTTTACGTTTTTTTTAATGAACTACAAATGAATGAAAAACAATCTGCAGTGACATTTTAGGTGTTTATGTATTTCAAAACTATTTTTTTTTTAATTTACAATAATTTAGCAAAAGTTAGCTTCTTCTATATTAAATTCTATCCAATCATTGTTGAAAACCGTATTTTGTACATTTACTAAAGGCATAAAGACTGTCATGAAAACCCTTGTTGGTTTGTAGTTATTATTAGCCTGTGCCCCAATCACTTCTGCCTGAAATTGGGAAGCTAAGGAAGAAAAATGTCCTGTAGTCAGCACGAGTTCATTACTACTGTTTCCTCTAAACTGTGCACTTTGGAAATGATCATTTCAAAAATGTAACTTGCTAGGGGAGCTCATTGTGCAGAGATGCATTCAATGCAGCTTTTGATAGTCTTCATTAGAGGAAGCTTTTATCCCATTCTTTTCAAGTGCACACAGCTGAGGAAACAGAGAGCCTTCATAGGTTATCATAAATAACCGTATAAAATCATTAAATGTTTACCATTGAATACCCCCGATTAATGTGACAATACATTTACAAATACACCAAAGGAAGCAAGATTAAAGGAAGCACTTGTTCTCAGTGCATGAACCATTTCTATATAGGTCTCTATAAGTTTTGTTGTTATCCTTATTTTCATTATCTACACTAACATGTGTCTTTATTCAGAAAGTACATTTAGAGGAAAATGTACACTTTTCAGACTGGGACACAAATCCCTAGAACTGCTGATAAAATAACAATTCTGGAGCTTTTTTCCTAGAAGTTTATATTGTTTCACTTTTGGATTTCTACTGGACATGTATTAATAAATGGAAACTGAACATTACCATTTCCTTTGCCAGTAAGGTGTACCCCTACATTCTAAGGCCACTTTAACAAATGTGTAAGTCTTGGCCTTACCATGGGTCTAGAGACCCAAACTGACAGTATCATAGATCACTATAATTCTCTCAGATCGGATATAGTAGAGTACCTCCTATTGCTTATCAATTGCCCATATACGCTGTGGCTTCTACCAGGATCTGCAGCCTCAGGACACAGATTCAGCTGAAAGGCATGACAGAGCAGAAAGCCATCGACTCTTTGCTCCATCGCTAGCACTTGTAAGCCACAGGCTGCTTTAGGTATGGAGCCTACAAATGTTTGTGACAGCGGGGGTTTCCACTTCATGGCACAGGTAGCAGATTGAATAGCGCCACCTGCAGAAAAAGGACCTAGCCCCCAGTGTAAGAGTGAAGATGAGTTACATATTTTTATATTAATAAATAATAGGGAACTATTAAAGGGGGAGGTAGCTAACTAGTGTGCAAAGCACAAAGGGAGATTTATTATTCCACTGGGGCACAAAGAGGGGCCACATGACTACGTCTGACATAAAAAAGAAAGGTCCTTACACTGGGAGTAAAAAGAGGACATACTACTTTCCGGGGGCACAAAAGTGGGCATTATACTGAGTGGGGACACAAAAGGGGGCAAATGATTGCATGAGGGCACCAAAGGGAGGTCATATTACTGAGTGGGAGATCAAAAAGGGACATATTTCTCTGTGGGTTCTCTAAAGGGTACACTATTAGCAAAGGGGATAACTATGGTAACGGGCACAAAGCTGGACATAGTACTGTATGGGAGCACAATGGGGGAACCATTAATCTTTGGGGGCACAAAAAGTGGAGTATTACAGTATTCCTGTGTGTGTGACACTATTATTGTGTGTGATTATTTTAGTATGGTATGAAAAGGTGAGGATGGTGCTGGAAAAGTAAGGAGCCTAAGATCTTTAGATACTTCAGAGATGAATCACTTCAGGTCTAGACCAGAAGGAGATGAAAGAGAATGTGAACAATTCAAAGAAGATGTCAACTGTGAGTCACCATGTGATCTGAAGAACCTGTGTAGAACTGATATTTACCACTGTATAGGAGTAATATCAGCCATAGTACAGGGAATGATTGGTATTATTCAGTCAATATGTGGTGGTATTATGTAGATGTAGTGTTACCATTTGTCCCTTGTACAGTGATATTCTTGGTAATATTGATATTTGTATACTTGCATTTTTACAGTTGCAGCATGGTGATACAGTGCTGTTATTCAGTGGATTGATGTCCATGAAGCAATGGATATGGCAATGCGTTGTGGTTTCCCTTTTCTAATAAAAACCACAACACAGATGTGAGCAGAGCATGCCTAAAATCACTTTTAAGGAGAGATGGAAGAAGAGATAATGGGTCCTCTTTAAATAACCTTATGTTTGATCAACACCATTTTTTACCTCTCGGTAAAAATGGAGGCATCAATAACTCTTCATAATTTTAACTGATTTTCAACCACTCCTCAGCAATGAGCAGTACCATTCTCAGGGACAAAGTCTGATTTAGAAATCAACCTTTTACTACACATTGCCTTCCAAGTATCAGACACCTCTTTAACCTTGTATAGCCTAACAATGTAACCGGCAGGTAAAATTCAAGTTTTCTGATCCTTGTTTTTTAAAGGGGTACTCCGGTGGAAAACTTATTTTTTAAATGAACTGGTGCCAGAAAGTTAAACAGATTTGTAAATTAAGAAAAGGAAAAAACAAATAGTCACCCCCTCAAGGTTAGTATCAGACAAGCTGATACATGGTGGACATAAAGTTTTTTTTAAAAATATGTGCTTCAATTTTTGATGAAAAACTATTATTTTTATATATATTTATATTTTTATATATATATATTTATATTTTTATTTTCTATTTCTATTTTATTTATATTTTTATACATTTTTATATATATTTTTTATTTCATTTAATGTTATATTTATTTTATTATTATCACAATTATTTTTATTTTTATTTATGTTCAGGTTTATTTTTATTTTATTTTACTGTGATTTTTATTTTTATTTTATTTTCATTTTATTTTTATTTTCTTACACATTTTTATTGTACTTCTTTTTATCATTTTATCCTTATGTTTATTTATCCATTTATTGTTTGCCACTCCAATCATTGAATATTATATCAATGAATATTATATTTATACAACGTTATACAATCCTGTGTTTGTTAAAATGTAACACTATTGCCACAATAAACTCTTCTGAGTGTAGTAGTTAGTTCTATAGTATGTATCACTTTTTAGATACGAGAATCCATTCCATTTCTTGCTTTCTACCCTCTGGTCATGAGAATCCCTTCCATTTTTTTTGCTTCCTACATAGTAAACAGCTTAAATGCATTTATTTTAATTGAAATACGTGTATATACGGATCGAACAGACAAATCGACCTACATCTCTACTGAGGAAAGGGCCATTCTGAATGCTTAAGAGCCCTGAAACGCATCTAGAGCATATTTAATGCATCCACCAATACACTAGTATTAGTGTATAAGCCTGCACTGAACCTCTCCACCTGTACTGAACGGATAATCCGACATTTACCTCTTGCAACATCTGCAGCCTCCCAGTTTCCAGCCAACTGCCTCCGGCTGCTCCGGTTGATTCAACAGCTTTCTTCATCCGGTATAACAACACGTGTCTTTGACATCAGACGCCACCGGAGCACTCAAGGTCCACGCCAGGACAACTTTACGGTTACCTCTCCATCTACCAGCACAGCGGCAAACACGGGTCTGTGGTGGGCAGACTAGCAGCGGAGACGCATGCCAGTGTCCCAGCATCATTTGAGGACACCAGTACACTGAAGTGACATCATAAGCCGGTAAATATATCCTCTATATGTGGACTGGGAAACCCTGTTAATTTCTTTGGAGAATACTACTCCACCTATCCGATACATCAGATGCTGGACTATCAAATTTTGCTAGCAAACTATCTCAGTGCGGGACACCATATTATTCCACAAGGGCCCTGTGGTATTAATGTATACATTATTGTATTTTAAATTGTGGATGCATTATTTTATTTAGTTATTTTATTCTTTTATTTCTGATTTAGACATACATTTGTCAACATTATTTAATAAATTTGTATAATTTTTCATCAAAAATTGAAGCACGTATTTTTCAAAAAACCTTATGTCCCCCATGTATCAGCTTGTTTGATACTGACCTATACATACGCCCTGCATCCCGAGTCCTTAAGGACGTAGGGTGTATGCATACGCCCGTGGGAATTTCGGTTCCCACCGCTTGCCGGTTGGGGACTGGACCGGGATGCCTGCTGGAATCATTCAGCAGGCATCCCGGCACATCGCCGAGGGGGGTCCTGAGACCCCCTCATGTTGGCGATCGCAGAAAATTGCATGTCAATTGCATGCCGATTATCCTGCAGGATAGGAGCGAGGTCGCAGTGCTGCGATCTCCTCCTATCCCCTGCCATTAGTCAGAACTGAGTTCTGACCAAGGGCAGCGCAGAACAGGGGGTTGCCATGGAAACCCCCCGTTCTGCCCACCCCTGGATGTCGGGAAGATGGAGACCGGTACCTTACCTGAAGATGGCGTGGGGACCGAAGTCATCGTGGAGACTGTAGAGATCAGGTAGGGAATTGACGGTGGGGGGTGGGAGGGGGTTGTAGTTTTGCAACATCTGGAGGGTCGCAGTTTGGAGACCACTGTTACAGTGGTGCCCAAACGCTAGCCCTCCAGATGTTGCCAAACTACAACTCTCAGCATACCTAGACTGCCCATGCATGCTGGGAGTTGTAGTTCTGTAACATCTGTCCCTTCAGATTTTGCAATTTTCATGAAATTTTTGAAAATTGCTGCTCTACTTTGAAGCCCTCTAATTTTTTCAAAAAGTAAAAATATGTCCATTTTATGATGCCAACATATTGTATACGTGAATAAAAATAAAATGTATTTGGAATATCCATTTTTCTTACAAGTAGAGAGCTTCAAAGTTAGAAAAAATGCGAAATTTTCTAAATTTTCATGAAATTTGGGGATTTTTCACCAAAAAAGGATGCAAGTAACGGCAAAAATTTATCACCAAAATAAAGTAGAATATGTCAAGAAAAATCAGAATATTTGGTAAAAGTGTTTTAGAGTTATTAATGCGTAAAGTGACGGTGGTCAGAATTGCGAAAAAGGGCTCAGTCCTTAGGGTGAAAAAGGGCTGCGTCCTTAAAGGGTTAAAAAATAATGTATTCATTTCTAAATACATATCAGTAACATATCTGTATTTTCCTATGATTCCTGGTAACTATCTGTAATTGGCTAACAGCAGATTATGAATCATTTTTCCTATCCGGAGTACCCCTTTAATACACCCAATTAGAGTGATTCCACTGTGGATCTAATCCTTATACACAGAAGGAGGTATATAAATCACAAATCCACAACATAATAAGTGGCTACAAAATTTACAGCAGTTGTGACCCATGATGTGGATTCACCCAAAATACTACAGCATCTGAAATGCAACCCCCTACAACAATGGTGCCCTAGGCATAGGACAACAGGTACCTCACGGCAAATACAGCCCTGTATGGGAATTGTAATGGCAGCTGGTGACTCACCTCTGGGACCCCCACTGATCACAAGAATGGGGCAACGTGTCTTTTGTTTGAATAGAGCTGCAGTCGGGTATGCATTCCACTATGTCTGGCAGGCCCTCTGAGTTATTAGAATGTTTATAGTCATTAGCACACATTTAGGGTAAATTTGCATGGATCAGATTTGCAGTAAACTACAGGACAATTCACCAAGCGTGAAAAAGAAAACTTCACTCACCTCCTCTGCTGAGCCTCCCCTAAGACAATAAGAACACTACAATGATAGGTAACATACAGATACCCTACTGTTTCCCTGTTTTGTCATTTAGCCTTTTGAACAATTGAACCATTGATGTTGTGTTCACATTTGTGCTTTTAACTTTAGTTGGATTTTATTAATGTATTAAAGGGGTACTCCTGTGGAAATAATTTTTTTTAAAATTAGAAAGTTAAACAGATTTGTAAATCACTTCTATGTAAAAATCTTAGTCCTTCCAATGCTTATCAGCTGCTGTATGCTCCAGAGGAAGATGTTCTTATCTTTCTGACCACAGTGCTCTCTGCTGACACCTCTGTCAATGTCAGGAACAGCCCAGAGTAGGATATGTGCCTCAGGATATGTACCTCAGGAACTGGTCACAGCAGGAACAATTAACAGCTTTAAAACAGGGTTAGATACATTCCTGGAACAAAATAACATTAATGCTTATGCAGAATTATAAAACTACATCCCTTCCCCTTATCCCCTTAAACCCTTCACTTCAATTCCCTGGTTGGACTTGATGGACGTATGTCTTTTTTCAACCATACTAACTATGTAACTATGTTTGCTATGGGGATTTGCTCCTGCTCTGGACAGTTCCTAACATGGACAGATGTGTCAGCAGAGAGCACTGTGGTCAGGCAAAAAATAAATTCAAAAAGAAAAGAACTTCCTCTGGAGCATACAGAAGCTGATAAGTACTGGAAGGTTTAAGATTTTTAAATAGAAGTAATTTACAAATCTGTTAAACTTTATTGCACTAATTGATTTGAAAACATTTGTTTTACACCAGAGTACCCCTTTAAGTTAAAGTTTTAACATTGCTCTATTATTGAAAAAGATGGAAATACTGTTTTTGTTTGTTTTATACTTTACACTTGAGATTTTTGTGTTAGGACTAGAGGATATTGCACATCGGTGGGGAAATCAGCTGTAACTCTGCAATGATTTCCCAATATAAATTGACATGCTGTATGGACAATGTCTGCAGCGCGTGGATAAAATATGTTAACATGTCATCCACTCTGCGGCTAATGTTTTCCACTTATGTGTGTAATAATAGGTACAGCAGCCATTGCAACTTTGGTGGTTGTTTTCTGCTATGTAGCACTACTACGTGGTTTCCCTGATTTATGGCGCTATTCTCTGTACCTTTACTTATCACTACTTAGGATGGAGATTCTGTGTGCGGTGTGTGACTATCTAGGACCACTCTGATATGCACCGTCTCGTCTCCATAGACAGCAATATATTTGAGCGATTTCCGCCAAAAGAATGAACTTGATCATGTTTTCAGCAAAGTTGAATGGGAGACTGCTGTACTGGAATCTCCAAGCGGAGTTTCTCCGCTTGGGAATTCCGTAATGTGAACCCAACCTTACAGTATGCAGCCTTTTAAGTTTCCTGTTATTAGATGCTGAGAGCTGTGAGGACCTACAAATTCTAGTTAAGTCCCTGATTCTACTGCAGATTTTCAGCAGAGAAAATCTGCTACATGGGAGCTTACCCTTATTATTCTGCGGAAATTCTGCAGGTAATCCGCCCGTGTAAACGGACCCTAAAACTGCACCAAATATGTCTTCTCACTTCAAAAAAAGAAAATGGGCAGCAAAAATATATATGGTCAAACTGCGGAATCTGCATGCTGAAATTCTGAAGTGTGAATGGGAGTGCAGAATCCCATTGAAGTCTATATGAATATAGCCTCATTGTTTCCAAAGAGTAGTATTACACAGGCAGACCTGTCCTCGATGCTCATAGAAGCCTGTCTCTATTTCATGCAGGCTGTGTTGTACAAATGGCTGCACACCCCCTATTACACATGGAGATGTGCGGCAAACAAATAAGGATTTTTAAACCGGCTTAAAAGATGCAATCAGCTGACGAAAAAGAGCGTTTGCTTGTTCATTGGCTGATCACTAGACCTATTACACAGGGAAATATTTAGCTGTTAGAGAAGTATTTACCAATTACAATGATTTTTATAGCTGTGCGATCAATGAAGCTCAACTAGAGTTTTATCATTTATCTTTTCTGGCCAGTTTACTAGAAAACATCTAAATTGCACCAATAATTGGCACCAGTGTAATTGGGCTTTTACAATAGGAGCAAATATTTTCCTAGGCAACTTTACCCATGTCAGTAGTATTAGAACGTTTCCCATACATGTAATATTATTACTTTACACCACTTATTACAAATACCTAATCACTAATATTCTAAAGAAGACATAAAGCCAACCTCCTCATTATACTGATGATAAATGTTTCTAACCCTAATCGGAGCCTTGTATTCATCTGACCTTTTTATGGGTCACAGATACTTGGCTACTTACATTACACCTGTCAAACTTCATTGTGCTACATTACGAGAATATATACTTGTAATTGATACTAGAGCAAGAAAAGCCCCAAGAATTTTATTCTGAAGATTTTTTTATGCCAACTAATCTAAAGAGCATTAATCTGAATTATTGTATGAAAAAAGCATATTGCGTGTCTGCGCCTCTGTACAGTTGTAATAACTTTAAGTAATTGAAATAAGTTATTATTTGTAGCTATAAGTAAGTTTAAATATACTCTATGATCAAACAAATAGAATAATAATAGGCAGATAAGTTTGGCTCTGGCTATATTTAGCATCATGCCTTACAGATATAGGCTATGGCTACACAGTAACTTTGGAGCAGGGTGCTACTGTAAGTCAACAGGTTTAAGTTGCAGTCCGATGCAACCACAACCCAAAAATTGCCAGAATTCATCTAGAATGGATTTCTAGTTGTGGTAATGGCCACCTGCATGTTGCAGTGCAACCTCATTTACTGTAATGCAGCACGATTCAGGGAATGCAACATGGCAGTCTTTGGTGGGTGAACCGTGTTATGGCCAGAGTCGCTGCGAAGCCCTAGGCTTGAACTTTCAGCTTCACATTCAAATTCATTCATTATATTAAGCGAAAAGAAGATAGCGGAGCACTCACCAGGTCAATAAATGGCTACTTTATTGATCATCTCGATCAGTCGGGATACATGCAGGGGAGAATGGAATGGACCCGGGGGTACAGAGAGCGGCGACGGACCGTTTACGCGACGAGGCGCTTCATCAGGCCGGTGCACCGGCCTGACGAGGCGCCTTGGCGCGTAAATGGTCCGTCGCCGCTCTCTATACCCCCCCCCCCCGCGTCCATTCCATCCTCCCCTGCATGTATCCCGACTGATCGAGATGATCAATAAAGTAGCCATTTATTGACCTGGTGAGTGCTCCGCTATCTTCTTTTCGCCTGATATCATTTGCTGTAGATGCTCGGCGTGGTAGCACTGAAGAGGTTGAATTTGCTGGTTTCCAGGGACTGTGTGGATCAGGTGTTCATTCATTTAGGTTCCTTGCAACGTAAGGGAAAGTGCTGAGACCAATCCTTTATGTGGTTGTTCATTCATTATATTGATGCCTAACCCGGCTGTTTTCTTATTTCTTGCATTCTAAGAGCCATAAAATGTTAATCAACAGACCTTTATTTTTGTCGAATTATCTTTGCTTTCTAATTTTGAGTATTAGTTAAAAAGGAAATAATTCCGCAAAAGAATAAATATGTTCATTCTTATGGCGGAAATGCCACCATATGAATGAACATATTCCTTCTTTTGCGGAAATGCACTCATAAATACTATCTATGGAGATGGCACATTACCAAGCAGTCCTAGCACAGACTTGTTCTGCCAGCATCCGCTACAAATGAAATCTCTGCCTGGGATATCTCAGGGCAGAATTCCGCAGTGTGAATATGCCCTTAGAAAATCCTGAAAACATGAGCTGTTGGGGTACTTGAGGACTGCGCTTGGGAAACACTGTTCTAGAGAGAGAGACATTTTTGTAGCTGTTCTTTAATATGACTTATAGATGAATGCTGTAATATATATATATATATATATATATATATATATATATACAGTGACCCCCCCGAACTACGATGGCCCCGACATACGATCATTTCAACATACGATGGCCTCTCAGAGGCCATCCAATGTTGTAGGCAGCATAAACATACGATGCTTTTGTATGTCGGGGCAATCTCATAAACGGCTATCCGGCAGCGTAGACTGCTTCATCTACCACCGGATAGCCGTTACGGTGCCCCGTGTGGTCCGCTGATGATCACTTACCTGTCCTAGGGGCTCCGGCGCGTCCTCTTCGGGATCCCCTGCATCGTCGGCGCTCTCCGCCGTCATCACGTCATCCAATAGGAGCGGCGTGCGTAACGACGTGATGGCGGCGACGGAGAGCGAAGATGACGGGGAAGCAGAGGCCATGCAGGAGCGTCGGGGACACCCCGGGGATGCGGTGACAGCGATGGAGGGCGACATCCAGGGCACCGGTGAAGAGCGTTGACGGTCCGGAGCGGCGGGGACAGGTGAGTACAACTTCCTCTACCAGTGGTCTTCAACCTGCGGACCTCCAGATGTTGCAAAACTACAACTCCCAGCATGCCCAGACAGCCGTTGGCTGTCCGGGCATGCTGGGTGTTGTAGTTTTGCAACATCTGGAGGTCTGCAGGTTGTAGACCACTCTCCTATACTTTACATTGCACGGATCCCTCAACATACGATGGTTTCCACAAACGATGGTCCATTTGGAACGGATTACCATCGTATGTTGAGGGACCACTGTATATGAAATAGTATTTTCGAAACCATAAAAACACTTTTACATTACCATCAGATCAACCTACTTTGTGAAGATAGAAAATCAGTAACCTAGTGATAGCGTCATTTTCAGATCTACTATGCGTAAATAGTTGTGTAGACATGTAGACATGCCCTGAACATGTCTCTCCCAAGAGGATGAGGACTACACACTGAAACACAGGAAGTGTGGGGGAGGTGGTAGCTGGGAACCTCTCCCTATCAACAGAAAATGCTTACTAGCCTCTTTGTGTACAGTATTAGCATCTGTTCCTTTACTAAACCCATCAGGACTATTTAACAAGCTGTAAAATTTCACGTGCTTGCACCATTATAACCTCGCTCTATTACTACACATACATTATTTCTTTTTCAGCTAATACTAGAAATTAGAAAGCAAAACTAATTGCAGAATCATGCATTAATAATGAAAAACTGCATAGTGTAACATTACTAAGAAAAACATGCAAAAGCCTGGCATGGCAAGCACAAGGACCATTGTACTCTAATTTTTACAGATACACATAGGTGTAGTCTAAAATATACGGAGATCTGCTAGGTCAGGAATAATTCTATCTATGCCATGTTTCTACAGAAATCAAGCTTTTATGAACAGTAAATTCCTTTCCATATTGTCAAGTGGTGCCAAAGGACCATAGACATCTAATTCCTCCTCCTTTCATTGTCTGATTCCAGGATAATAATAAAAGTGCTGTGCAATTGATGAAAGGAGCCATGGAATTTGTAATACGAACATAAATAAGCACTTCACACTCCACAATCAGCTTACACGGCAAGAAATAAATTCATTATTACATTGATCCTTGCTCTCATTGATGCCACCTTTCATTATAGATAGTTTTACATTCAACTCTAGTGATATCTTGTATTCTATATAATGAAACAAATTGCCTATTGTTCCCAAATTGGCATGGCCAATTTTGACAGTTGGCTACAATTTCCCAGTGTCCTACTAGCTGACCATTCACCAGTTTGTGATCAGACTACCCGTAGAATTACATAGAGCAGTGTTTCCCAACCCAGTCCTCAAGGCACACCAACATTCCGGGTTTTTTCAGTTATTCCATTGGAATAGAACAGGGAAAAATTAAAATCCTGGACTGTTGGTGTGCCTTGAGGACTGGGTTGGGAAACACTGACATAGAGGCTACAAACTCTTAAAGAGGACCAGTGGTTAGTATAAAAAATCTAGTTTTATACCATTCTGTAGCTTTGGGTGGCCTGATTCCAACATTGTTTTATCCTATTGCTACATTCGTCCATTCTCAAGCTATAGGGATTTTGAAGTGTCTAAGGTGAAATACAACAACTACGTAAAAATAATTCCGGTAAGTCAGTCACTATGACACATACCGTATTTTTCGCCGTATAAGACGCACTTTTTCTTCCCCAAAAAGTTGGTGCGTCTTATACGGCGAATATACGCCCGAGGCTGCTGCGGGCGAGAGCGGGAAGTCAGCGGTAAGTACAGAGGCTGCGGCGGTGCGGTACAGCGCTGACTACCCGCTCCCCACCCGCAGTAGCCTCATGACCCCCGGTGAATTTTTCACCTCTCACCGGCTATGTTTATTGCCCTATGCCTGGAACATACAGTTCCGGGTGCCGGGCAAGTGAATTACTAATAACTGTATACTAAAAACCAGGGGGCCTCCATCTGTTCTGAAACTACAACTACCAGCATGCCCGGACCGGCAAAGGCTGTCTGGGCATGCTGGTAGTTGTAGTTTCACAACAGCTGGAGGCCCCATGGTTTTTAATATACAGTATTAGTTTTTACCTGCTCTGGCCGGCCCTCGCCTGCAGCCGCACACAGGAGCCGGCCCGGGCAGATAAAATCATAGGTTTTCCTATGCCGGACATTCCTATGTCCCGAAAAATCTTTTCGGGACATAAGGATGTCCGCGGGTCACTCACCATTCCCCGGCCGATGCGCGTCCTCCTCCGGTCCTCCTGCGGTCTTCCTGCGATCCTCTGCCTCTCTATGGTTGTACGCACGGGACCTCAGTGACGTCCCGTGCGTACAACCATAGAGGCGCCGGAGGACCGGAGGAAGACGCACGCCGACCGGGGCCTGGTGAGTGACCGGCAGTGTGTAATCTTCAGCGTTCCGGTCACCGCTCCTCCGGTCCCGGCACCTACTGCTATGGTCCATAGGCCATAGCAGTAGATGTGACACTGGGCCAGAGGAGCAGTGACCGGATCACTGTGGGGGCAGCAGTACAGACATACAGCCTCCAGCCATACACTGTATATGGCTGGAAGCTGTATGTCTGTGGGGGGGAGCTGCCTACTATTGCGGGGGAACTATACTGCCAGCCATTGTGGGGGAACTATACTGCCAGCCATTGTGGGGGAACTATACTGCCAGCCATTGTGGGGGAACTATACTGCCAGCCATTGTGGGGGAACTATACTGCCAACCATTGTGGGGGAACTATACTGCCAACCATTGTGGGGGAACTATACTGCCAACCATTGTGGGGGAACTATACTGCCAACCATTGTGGGGGAACTATACTGCCAACCATTGTGGGGGAACTATACTGCCAACCATTGTGGGGGAACTATACTGCCAACCATTGTGGGGGAACTATACTGCCAACCATTGTGGGGGAACTATACTTCCAACCATTGTGGAGGGTGGGGAGCTGCCTACCATTTTGGAGGGGGGGGGAGCTGCCTACCATTGTGGGGGAACTATACTGCCAACTATTGTGGGGGGGAGCTGCCAGTGCCTACCATTGTGGGGGAACTATACTGCCAACTATTGTGGGGGAACTATACTGCCAATCATTGTGGGGGGGAAGGGGAAGGAGCTGCCTACTGTTGTGGGGGAACTATACTGCCAACTATTGTGGGGGGAGGGGGGGAGGAGCTGCCTACCATTGTGGGGGAACTATACTGCCAACTATTGTGGGGGAACTATACTGCCAACTATTGTGGGGGAACTATACTGATATAAAATATTTTACTACAGTATTTGGTTCAGAATCTTTTTTTTCTAGATTTTCCTCCTTTAAAATTGGGTGCGTCTTATATGCCGGAGCGTCTTATATGGCGAAAAATACGGTAAATATAGAAATTAGCAACATAGCTCGAATTTCATATGCTTAATAAAGCCTTCAGCCTTTCATAACTATGAATTAACATCAGTAAATTTTATGTTAAACTTTTAGTATCCTTAGGTTAAATGATGTTATGACATAAACGATCATATATTTATATGTAATGCAAAATTTTTAATTATTAATTACCTTGTCTTTATATGGATGAATATATGTTCATTTGTTCTATATTACATTCCAAAGTCATTGTTGAAATCTTTCTTTTGTTTAATTCTTATGAAAAACCTCAATAAAAATCATGTTAAACAAGATTTTGTTGTTTGGTCAACTATCTGTACTTTTCCCTGAATAGTCACAAGGGCGAGAACCTTTGTCTTAAAAAGTCGGAGACTGATGGGGCATGAATCAGGCTCAGGGGGTCCAAATATGAGACTTAAATGGGCACTTTCAAATACAAAAACTTTTGACATGTTGTAAAGCATGCATGACCAATAGGTTTTGCAATTGCTTTCATTAGAAAATTTTCAGTATTTCATACTGAAAAATCGAGTCAAACAACTGACCCCCCCTGCCTGCTTGGACACATACTAGTCCTGCTGTGTCCATGCATCATCACCTATGTCATGGACACACTTCCTTGATTGACAGCTGTGAGCGCAGGGCTCACAGCTGGAGGAAAAATTCTCCCACTGTCAGCTTGTGTCCCGCTACTGTCAGTGAGGACTAGCTGGGAGTTGTAGTTTTGCTAATGCTAGGGGAGATGTGAGCAGACAGCATACTGAGGGAGGGGGTGGAGGCCTGCACAGTGATAAAAAAAAATAAAGGTGCTAGGCACATAAAAATTAGATGTACATGGTCAAGATTATGTACTGAGTGATATATTTTAAAAAAAGTTTTTTTGTTGGATCTGACAGATACGCTTTAAGAGGTGTGCCCCCCCCCCCCAATTCTAGCTAACATCCCTTTTTGATATGAAGTTCCCACCCATTTAAAAGAGCAAATAGTCTTTCAAATATGAAAATCTTTATATCTTAGAAACAGAGGAGAAGTAGTAATAAGATGAAAACACTTTTGGAGTCAGGACACCTGAGGCTACAAAAATTTAAAAAAAACTCATTTTCTACTAACCATATGTCCCCTTTTAAGTGTACCTGTTAAGTTGTATTAAAAAAAAAAATAAAAAAAAAGGGATTATAGTGCAGCACTGTGCACAATAATCATTTTTCTAAATTATTTTATTTTTCTAATCAGTGTCTAAATACCTGTAGGAAGTAGCAATTGTCAGTGCTCCCAGCCAGTCATAGCTGTGCATTACTAGACAGAGCATCCTGCTTTATCTCTGTAGGACCCACAGTGAACACAAGACCTAGCACCATAAAATCATGTACAGTGGGTGTTGACTATCGGTGCTATAGAGACAGAGCAGGAACCTCTGTCTTCTAATGCGTAGTTATAAGGAGCTGGGAGTTTGGACAATGACCACTTCATATAGTAATTTAGAAAAAATCATATTGTTCACTGTAATCATTATTATATACAGGTTTGCGTTAAATGACTTTTTAATCGCTGATTATTATACCAATTTTGTTGTTTACATTTGGTCATGTAAAATTGTGACTGAATTCATCTGTTTTTCTGCATTATAAGTAGTGGTCCTAATGACCAGGCATTAGCATCAGAAACTACTAGGACATACCCATATACTAGTTGTGCCAGGAAACATGGGTGTACTTATGTAAACATTGGTACAATAGAAACATAGGGACATGTCATGAATCAGATCTCTTATTGCCCATGTAAATGGATTGATATTGGATTCACTATTTTGTCCTGGGCAGCAATCATAGGCGCTATCAGGGAGAAGTAGATGGGCATCTATTTATTTATCTATTTACAATAATGCATCAAGTTGT
The DNA here is from genome assembly GCF_029499605.1 of Hyla sarda. Lineage (NCBI taxonomy): Eukaryota > Metazoa > Chordata > Amphibia > Anura > Hylidae > Hyla > Hyla sarda. Next base: position 274,754,606 of record NC_079191.1, on the reverse strand, counting down.
GCAAAAAAAGCAGAATAAGTCAAGTCAAAGGCCAGTAACATGACAATGTATGGCCATACAAAAACAAAGTCTCAGCAATGACCCCTCTATAAAATGACCACAATTAAGAAATTTGACCCATCTTTCTTGTGTTTTTTTTTTTTTTTACCAGACAAAAACTAATGGATGGATCTGTGATTTTCTAGCCAAACAAACATCAGTACTAAACTACTCCAAAACAAAGCAGTGCTGACTAACATACTGCAGCCCCGAAAGTGTAAAAGTTCAGAGCCAATGCAATGCTATATAGAATATCAAAGGAATTGGTCCTTCCTTTTGGTGGAACTCTGAGAACCTTTCGGTAAACAAGCATTCACATGCTCCCATGTAGCACAAGACTTGCATTCCACCTAAAACCAGATAATACAGGATTTAATCCTAGAACAAAGCATTATGGGTAGCCTAATGGAAATACTAATGAAAATAGTATTTCATATAGTAAAATCTTTAATAAGAAATGTATTTGGTCTATACCTTTGTCATTATTTTTCGAGTGGTTTACATCTGTCACTGTTATTTTATGCACTTTGCGCTTCAGTAGAATGTAGAATTTGATATCTATGGAACATATGGAGCTCTGCAAAACACACTCAGATGTCACGTCCACATAGGCTATTATATGTCTGCGCTCACCGTTTATTCTGCCTTCGCTGAGATTGCCAGTCTTTACTAGTAAACTTGGTATCACCTGATATTTATTTTCAGAGTGACCTGGATTGCCTGAGTCATTGGCTTGCAAACATTTTGTAGCTGTTGTTTTTGTACTAACCAGTATGTTGACCTATTTTTTTTTCTTTTTGCTAGTATAATACTAACAATGTATACACGCCCTTAAAAAAAGCAGAAGGCACAAAGAAACAAACAAAGCAGATTTGATATTCAGCCATTTGTTGTCCTCACATTTTAAAGATAATGGGGGGAAATAAAAAAAATAATAAAAAATACAGTGAAAACTAAAACTATCCACTTTTGCCCATAACAACCAATTAAAGCTTAGGTTTTATTTCTTAATAAGCGCTTTTTGTTTCACATCTTTTATTTATTCCCTCAATGTTTATCCTATAAACCGTAAATAAGAAGAAATATACTATAATACACTGCTCAAAAAAATAACGGGAACACTTAACACAAGTCAATCACACTTCTGTGAAATCACACTGTCCACTCAGGAAGCAACACTGATTGACAATCAAATTCACATGCTGTTGTGCAAATGGGACAGACAACAGGTGGAAATTATAGGCAATAAGCAAGACACCCTCAATAAAGGAATGGTTCTACAGGTGGTGACCACAGACCACTTCTCAGTTCCTATGCTTCCTGGCTGATGTTTTGGAGGTCAGCGGTGAGGCAGGAAGTGAAAGCTGGTGCTTGCACTGTCGAGAATGGAAGGTGTGACAGTGCGGTCACCAGCTTCCACATCCTGCCTCACCGCTGACCTCCATTGCCTTCACGCCGATCAGTTGGCATGGGAAGCCGCTGCAGTCGACCGCTTTCAATGCCCTTCTGAGTGTTGTGCCTCTTGAGTACAACCTTACCAGGTTAGCAAGTTTCTTACCAGTCTCTCACCTTGGTGACATCACTGATTCCACACAGGGAGCACTCCGTGTATGTTCTGTTTTGGCTGATGTTTTGGTCACTTTTGAATGCTGGCAGTGCTTTCACTCTAGTGCTAGCATGAGACGGAGTCTACAACCCACACAAGCTGCTCAGGTAGTGCAGCTCATCCGGGATGACACATCAACGTGAGCTGTGGCAAGAAGGTTTGCTGTTTCTGTCAGCATAGTGTCCAGAGCATGGAGATGCTACCAGGAGACAGACCAGTACATCAGGAGACGTGGAGGAGGCCTTAGGAGGGCAACAACCCACCTTAGTGTAAAAAGGAGCAGGAGGAGCACTGCCAGAGCCCTGCAAAATGACCTCCAGCATGCCACAAATGTGCATGTGTCCACTCAAACGGTTAGAAACAGACTCCATGAGGGTGGTATGAGGGCCCGATGTCCACAGGTGGCGGTTGTGCTTACAGCCCAACACCTTGCAGGACATTAGACATTTGCCAGAGAACACTAAGATTGGCAAATTCGCCACTGGCACCGTGTGCTCTTCACAGATGAAAGCAGGTTCACACTGAGCTCATGTGACAGATGTTCTGCTGCTTGCAACATCGTCCAGCATGACCGTTTTGGCGGTCGGTCAATAATGGTGTGGGGTGGCATTTCTTTGGGGGGGCCGCACAGCCCTCCATGTGCTTGCCAGAGGTAGCCTGACTGCCATTAGATAATGAGATGAGATCCTCAGACCCCTTGTGAGACCATATGCTGGTGCGGTTGGCGCTGGGTTCTTCCTAATGCAAGACAATGCTAGACCACATGTGGCTGGAGTGTGTCAGCAGTTCCTACAAGAGGAAGACATTGATGCTATGGACTTGCCCGCCCATTCCCCAGACCTGAACCCGATTGAGCAAATCTGGGACATCATGTCTCGCTCCATCCACCAACACCATGTTGCACTACAGACTGTCCAGGAGTTGGCGGATGCTTTAGTCCAGGTCTGGTAGGACATCCCTCAGGAGACCATCCTCCACCTCATCAGGACCATGCCCAGGCATTGTAGGGAGGTAATACGGGCACGTGGAGGCCACACACACTACTGAGCCTCATTTTGACTTGTTTTAAGGACATTACAAAGTTGGATTAGCCTGTAATGTGATTTACCACTTTGATTTTGAACATGACTCCATATCCAGACCTCCATGGGTTGATAAATTTGATTTCCATTGATAATTTTTGTGTGATTTTGTTTTCAGCACATTCAACTATGGAAAGACGAAAGTATTTCATACGATTAGTTCATTCATTCAGATCTAGGATGTGTTATCTTAGTGTTCCCTTTATTTTTTTGAGCAGTATATATATATATTTTGGCCTCAACACATCATTCTGTATATTTGCATCATGTACATATTGTCACACATTTCCTTGTTTGTCAAGTAACTATATTTAGATGAAAGAATCTATCCTTGGCTCAACAGGAATATCTTAAGTACATGTAGCTTCAAGGGATAACACCTTAAAAATCCTAATTTACTTATATTGATAAAAAAAAAAAAAAAAATATATATATATATATATATATATATATATATATATATATATATATAGAAAAAAGCAGTGAAGCAGCACACTCGACCCAAGTCAAGTCTGTGGGTGCAGGCAAGCTCAGGGACCCCGATCCTGGGTCCAAAATGCTCAGAAAAGATTGAAGCAGCCGCAGCACACCAGAGTATCCAAGGTGAAAAATTGTGTTTTATTCCAGCTAAAACATCAGACAACGTTTCTGTGGTCTCACACCACCTTTCTCAAGTCATCTGGCTTGGCTGGGGTAAGAGGCCTGAGATCAGCTAAAGGGGATGATTATTTACCTCAGGGTGAGGCCACCACTCCTGGTGTAACGGACCTTCAGAGTGGTGGCCTCGCCCTGAGGTAAATACTCATCCCCTTTAGCTGCTCTCAGGCCTCTTACCCCAGCCAAGCCAGATCACCCTGCTCTGTACTGACGAGTGGCAAAGACCACGAAACAGCTGTCTGCAGATGGGTAGAAACTTCCCTTTTGGGGAGTAGTCTGGCTTGGCATAAAATCCCGATCAGCTTTTTATATTCCTTAACAGGAGCTAAGCTGATACCAGGGAACATTACCTGAAAAGGTGATGTAATGAGCTGCTTTGCATATTCCCCTATCCAGAATGCCCACGGAGTGCTTAATGGCCTTCTGAAGCTCCGTTACACCAGGAGTGGTGGCCTCGCTCTGAGGTAAATACTCATCCCATATATATATATATATATATATATATATATATATATATATAAATAAAATGTAATTACTTACAACAAAACGTTATCACTTTCCAAAGATGTTTAACCAGAATCCTTTTGCTATCCAACCACACATTTACATGTTAACCTGTTCCATTCATACCTAGATGCCCACAAAGGCTATATTTGGATAAACACTAAGTAAGCTGTACTCCTCCAGGGAGCATTGAGGCTGCTTCTTTTTCCTGATCATGGGGCCCCAAAGGTCAAGCCACAGCCTATACATGGTGGTCTACTCTATCCTTTCTTCAGGGAAAAATCACTTTGTGATAATAGTATGGGCAGTATTCAACACTATAGTTGTTCCATTATGTTGGTAAGGTCAGAGATGCAGATGAGGAGTAATATGAAGCATTTGTACATTATATAGTTCAGATATACTGGGTTCAGCATAATGTAAAAGCAGAAAAATTGCAATTCCAGCATCAATGTCTTAATAATGGGCAGGTATGAGATGCCCAGTAATGGTTTCCTGAGAATAATTCAATCTGACAGCTTCATAAGGAGAAATGGCTGTTGAACCACCGGTTTCATTAGTTACACCTCCTAATAGTCCTTATTAGACATGCTGCATTATTGTGATCCTGATCATTTACCATCCCAAATGTCTTCTCTCTACGCTACAATGTCAAGAATGCATTTCTACTGGGTCAATAGTCTTTTCCCTTTTTCTAATTTATTTTAAGTCTATAAATTAAGCCTATATTAAAGAGTTCAACTTAATGAGGAATCTTTTCTAACTATATTTAATCACTGATCCTCATCAATTGTGCTGCTATTAAAGTCAACCTTTTTGGTGACATGTTGCTGTTGGCATTATAGATGCACAGAAGTGATCATTGTCTAGCACATGGCTCTTGAAGGAGTTGCCACTAGGCAATAATGACATGTAGACCAGGCTGAAAGGAAACTCCTCCCTGCAAAAGTGAGCATGGTAATAAAGGAAATGCCCATTAGATCTTCACAATTGGGTTTTCATGTATAAGTGGCCCTTAAATATAAAAATCTATATGATGCAAACATTATGACTGATCAAAAAAAATAGAAAGGGGTACTCTAGAGAAAAAAAAAACATTTTCAAATCAACTGGAGTCAGAAAGTTATTGATCGGTAACATTCAAGCCTTTCAGTACTTATCAGCTGCTATATTGTGGTGAGGGTGTGATGAAGGGCAGATGTTGTTACCCTTAGGGCAGATGTTATTAACCCTTAATATTCGTGACGCCAGGGCGTAGTTATCCTCTACACCACCCGAGGTATGGCCGCTGGTTTCTGGGCTAGGCGCAGGGCAATAATCACTCTGATGCAAGGTTACAGAACAACGGCACTTTACTGAGGCAGACAGATGTTAAAGTCTTTACAGCTCAGTTTAGGCCCAAAGAGGTGACCAGTGGACTTTAGGAGACTTGTGGGTTCGCTGGGACTTGTAGTGGACTTGGACTCAATTATGCAGTCAAATGCTGACTTTAGACTTGCCTTTGCTGATTAGACTTCTACCCTGTATTTAGGCTTACCAGGCTTTGACTTTCACCTGAAGGGGGTTCCATGGATAGTGGCTGCGTGGTTAGGCCTTGGTCTCCCTCAGGAATACCAGACACTCTCAGGTCTTCACTAGACTGTACCTCAGCAACAACTAAACTGAAAGTAAGCTGGCTCCTCCCTGCTATATAAGGGAGCAATTTGGAGGGGTCCCATAGGTCACCAAGAAGTCACTGGCACCTTCCGTGGTTACATAGACTTAGCAACAGTAACAATAACATGAATATAATACATTAACTCTTTACATGACAGACTGGGTGATGAGAGTCCTGAGGAGTGTGGAGGCCAGCGGACTGGGACTGAGTTCACCTGATAGGACCAAAAGTGTACAGAAGGGCCTCTTCTGTACTGGGCCTCGACAATATGCCCTGGAGGAAGTCCTGCAGTTCTTTCCATTGAAACACGATGCTCCCTGCTGCCACCTGTTCATGCTGGGACCTGTTCAGAGCAGGAGCAAACTTTTAATTCTTCTTCTCTAGAGAGTTCCTGACATGGACATAGGTGGCAGCAGGGAGAATTGAGTCAGATTGGAAAGAACTACATGGCTTCCCATAGGGTATACAACCCTGTGATAAGTTGATGAGTACTGGAAGACTTTTATGTTTAAATAGAGGTAATTTACTATTTTAAAAGAGTGCCCCTTTAAAAAAAACTTTTTTTATTTTAAATCAACTGATGCCAGAAAGTTAAACAGATTTGTAAATTTATTCTAATAAAAAATCTTAATCCTTCCAGTATTTATTAGCGGCTGTATTCTACAGAGGAAATTCTTTTCTTTTTGGCTTTCTTTTCTGTCATGACCACAGTGCTCTCTGCTGACACCTCTGTCCATGTCAGGAACTGTCCAGAGCAGGAGAAAATTCCCATAGCAAACATATACTGCTCTGGACAGTTCCTAAAATGGGCAGAGATGTCAGCAGAGAGCACTGTGGTGGTGACAGAAAATAAATCCCCAAAAGGAAAGAATTTTTTCTGTAGTATACAGCCGCTAATAAGTACTGGAAGGATTAAGAATTTTCAATAGAAGTAATTTACAAATCTGTTTACATTTCTGGCACTAATTAATTTTAAAATAAAAGTTTTCCACTGGAGTACCCCTTTAATAGTTTTAAGAAAAACAGCTTTTGACTTGTTTTATGGGTACATTTTTGTTCCCCTCTGTAGTATACAGCTGCTAATAAGTACTGGAAGGATTAAGAATTTTTTATAGAAGTAATTTACAAATCTGGTTGACTTTCTGGCACCAATTGATTTAAAAATAAAAGTTTTCCACAAGAATACCCCTTTAATAGTTTTAAGAAAAACTGCTTTTGACCTCTTTTATGGGTACAATTTTGTTCCTGTATTACAGCAACAAGTCCAGGCCTGACCCCTTATGTAATGGACCAAATGAACAACATCATAAGGACCTATAATACATTTGGTTCAGGTCAGTAAACTCACAGTTTGGCAGGGACTTTTGCATGTAATACAAAAGCAATAAATTAACACATATTGGGGTAGATTTATCATTGCTTTTAGAGCATTTTTTTTAGGCACAGTTCAGTGCAAGCAGCATATTTTAAGACTTTTATGCGTCTTTTGATATAGACAGTTTTACTCTTTTTGCCTTCCCGTAGAACTTTTTCTTTTTGACCATGCAGTGGTCACGTATTTATCATTTGCGACTTTTGTCAAAAGTCACTATTTTGTGCGCAAAGGTACTTTTTTAGGCGCAAAGCTACACCACCTGCCAGTAGGCGTGAGAATCACTTCTACCTTCCGCAATTCAACCTTTAACCTCTTGTGGACGACAGCGTCCCACTCCCCTTCTATGAGACGCTCAGGAGCTGAGAGCGGGTCATAGCTGGGTGGTCCTGGTGGTTATGTGCCACCAGGACCCATCTCTAATGCCAGACATTACTGATCATGGTGATGCCCGGCTTTAACCCCTTAGACACCGCAATCAAATTTGATTGTAGCGTCTAAAATGCAAGTAAAAATGTCCAGGCAGCTCTGTGAAAGTAAGTAAAAACACCTAACCTGCCAAATTCAGGACCCGGAAAAGTGTCTACTTCCCTCTCTCACAAGTGTCTAGAAAAAGTGTACATGGTAGAGCTTTTCCCTCCACATCAGAACTGCGCAAAATTCATCATCCTGCTGCACCTTCTTGATAAATAAGATGCACGCTAGTCCACCCAAATAAATGTAGGAAAATAGCTCTACCGTAGACATTCTTTGATAAATCTGGGCCATTATACTTAAAGAACAGTGGGCTAACAAATTATAAGTGTGTGGGGGGGGGGGGGGGGGGAATTGGTCAAACATTAGAAAAGCAGTACCCGGGTCCTGAACCGAAACAACAACAAAAATTGCTCTAGAGTGCATAGTAAGGTATCCACAAACTACCAACAAATAACCAAGAGGGTCAAAAAAGGAGATATAAAAACACAGCCAGGCTAGTACACATCTCTGGAAGAACCATACTGATAGAGAAATAAATAGCACATATCTATCTAGTCTGTTACTGAAAGTACAGGCCTTTATATCATGGGAGAAAGGGATTTATATGCACTAGCCTGGCTTTGTTGTTAAATCACCCTATTTGTTACAACCTTGTGTTATAATAGCACGTACTACATAAATACTGTGATGGATGATATTTCATTTTGGATTTCCGATTTCCTTATGTCTTTGTCGAAAGTTTCGATAACTTTTACACTTATATTTGTAAATATCACTTGGTTATAGAAAGCAATTGTGGGTTTAGCTGTTTCTCAGTATTCCATCTTCTACAGATGTCAAATTGATGCCCTCTTAGGGAATCATTACCTAGTTGAGGAAGTGTAACATTAGCTTGCTCAATTACTGTGTTCCCTGTAAATGTAGAAAGAAAAAGAGCCAGTAAACCATGCTTCATTGTTGTTATCTTCATGCTCCTGCAACCAAAGAGATATTTTCTCCCAGACGCCACAACAATTTGAAGAATGGATGTTATGAAAGAGAATATCACTATAATTAGGGCCGAGTAATTGCAAATCTCATAAAACATTATTTTATCTACTTGTGGAGTGTACGCAGTGACACGACAACAAATTGTCTTGTGGCTGTTTGAGAGAAATGGGTCATCGGCCAGCACTGCACCTTCAATTTAGCAACTTGCTAACCTTTGACCCTGACATGAAAAATAAACAGATGAGCTGGCTATTGACTGCCTTGTAACGCTACAGCTACAATGCTACAGAACAAGCTTATTTTCTCCCCTTGTTCTCCTAAAAAGGCAGACTGCATCTAAGAAAAGCAACAAAAAACATTTGTCAATTTTATTCAATAGTCTGTACAGTAATAGCATCCAGAAGGAACCAGATTTGCTGTAATAAAACAATTAGGTACAATTTGTACCAGAGCTTCAGCTCACAGAACAGCACAATGATTTATTATATGAAAATGAGGGAATAGTTTAAGTAATTGGGAAAACTAACAGTTATTGTGTTTTTACAATAAAAATACTGCTCCAAATCTGTGGCTTGAAGACCGTTAGGTTGATGAATGAGGGATGGCAAAAGGCCCCTGCTGTTTCTGTGAGTTTTTCCACATTCTTCAGGGCCGATTGCTATTATTCCAGGGATCCCGTTCATTCTTTCACCTCTTCTCCATTTCAACAGGTCAGATTTGATTGGCTTAGACATAGTAAACATGAAAGGAGTCAATGAAAGGGGAAGGGAGGAATCTAAACTGAGCCTGAAACCTGACCTGGGTTAAAGTGATGCCTAAAAGGATATATACAGGGAATTAGTAATGCACGTAAATGTTTATAAGTTACAGGTGATAACAATACATCAAAACAAGTTAAGATACATTCACATCATGGTTTTGCATCCTATTGTGTCCCTTTTTTTTTAAATCTTTAAATAATAATAATATTTATTTTTGCATCCTATTTTGCTATTTTTGTTCTATCTTTAAATTTAAAAAAATATTTATTGTTAGCACCAACAGATTCCGCAACACTTTACAATTTTAATAAGAAAAATGACAGGAAATTTTCTTAAGATCAACTGTTCATTTTAATTTTTTTTTTCGACAAATCCGTTTGTGTCCATTTATGTCCACTTTTTATACAGTAGTGCTTAAAAGTTTGTGAACCCTTCAAAAAAAATGTATATTGCTGCACGCATTTCACAATTCCTAAAAGTAGATAAAGAGAATCAAATGAAATCGTTTTTTTAGGGCCAATATCGATACTCTGTGGAGGTTAGGGCCGATAGCCGATAACTTATACCGATATTCCGGTATAAATTAACGGCTATTTATCCGTCCCCGCTGCACCGCTGCAGATCATTGATTGAAAGCGGGCGCTTTAAATCAATGAACTGCAGCGGCTTTTGCGGTGCCAGAGACCACCCACTTCTCTCCCCCTGCCTGTCCTGGGGTCCTGAGTCCTATCACAACCACTGCGACTGACCACCCCCCACGACCACCGCACCACGCCCCCCCACCGCATCGCCCCGGCCAGAGATTGCCGCCGCTGCCCCATTGCCTCCCTCATCCCGGTTTTATAGTTACCTGTTCCCGGTGTCCACGCTTCTTCTGGCTCCTGCGGTGTCCTCCTGAGCTGTCACTGTGCGCACTGACGGTGATGTCGTGTTGAGGACGTCACTCGTCATTGCGCTGCGCAGCGCACAGCGTAAAAAAGGCACACGCAGGAGCCAGAAATAGCGCAGACCCCGGGCCCTGGGAACAGGTAATTAAAAAAACGGGAATGGGGGAGGCAAGGGGGCAGCGGCGGCGGCGGTCCCTGGCCGGGGTGGTGCGTTGGGGGGTGCGGCGCGGTGCGGTGGTGGGGAGTGCAGCGCGATGCGGTGGGGGGGGGTGCGGTGGGGGCGGTGCGGGGGGCATTATCGGATTATCGCCAAGGTAATTGCCGATACCGATAACGTCCAAAATCTTGAATATCGGCCGATAATATCGGCCAAACCGATAATAGGTCGATCCCTAATAAGTAGGTCCGCAATATTGGACTTGACCATTTAGTTATAGAAGAAAATTATCCAATATAATGTATATGTGAGTGGCAAAAGTATGTAAACCTTTAGGATTAGCAGATAGGTTAAAGGTGAAACATGTCATAAGTTGAGATAGCACCGGGTCTAAGTAAGAGTTCACATTACGTTTTGAGCTTATGGGACCCGGCCCCTATCTCATTCTTTTGCCCCATATCCGGTTTTCTGACCAGACCTAAAACCGGTCACAAAACCGCATACAGGGCAAAAATGGGCCGACCGGAGTCACTATCTGACTCAGGTCGGCTCGTTCAAATGAATGAGAATGAGGCCAGGTCCCCGTAAGCTCAAAACGTAGTGCGAACCCAGCCTTACTCCTGGGACCCACTATGATCACTAGTTATAAGCCGTTGCGGTACATGGAAGCATGCTCTACTAACCTGCCTGACAGCAGATTCAACCTTTTTGCTGCATAGACCAGCTCCCGGCTGTTTCCCCCTATGACACTAACCCTTTAAGGAATAGAGATCTGTCAAAGTCTGTCTGATCATTACAACACATCATGGCATAAACACGGGAGACTTCCGAGGACCTCAGAAGTGATGTTGGTACTCATACCCTCTCTAAAAAGTTTGGACTCCATCAATGCATAATCAGTAAAATTTTCCCAAATTTATAAATATACATAAGATAAAAACTCATGTAATGTGCACATAACAACCAATCACAGCTCAGCTTTCATATCTTAAAAAACTCTAGAAAAAACTAATTGTATGCAAATAGTGGATATTCCCTTCCCTATTTCCCAGAAGGGTTAAAATCCAGAAATATCCCACTGTGATCTTAACAGGATCCTATGCAAAATTCATGACACACATCACATGAGAAAGATCCAACATTTTTATTGAACACAAATAGCAAATCATTACAATACATTTAAAAACACATAGAATGCCATAGTTGTAATCCACAGAAAAAACTCCAGAGTACAACAGAGCTAAAAAGTTGGTGCTCTATTAGTGCAATACTATTAGCAGCCATTGGTATGTAAACACATATGCAAAGTGTTTAATGAAATCCCATAAGACATAGCATCAGAATACAAGTACAACTATCATATTGCCAAGTGGTTTGAGACAGAGTAGGAGCCGCCACCACCCGACGTTTCGGGAATCTCTGGGCAGAATTTGGGAGATCGAGCCAGCGGGACTAGGGCCGCATGGACTGCATTGCCGTCCCCATAAATGTCACTGCATTTCTGATCTTCTTCAGATCTCCCAAAAGATCCACCCAGAAATGCATTGCCATCTATGGGGAAGGCAATACAGTCTGCGCAGTTCTAGTGCTGCCAGCTCGATCTCTGGCAGAAATTGTGCCCGGAAATTCAGAAGTGTGAATGGGAGTGCGGAATTCCATAGAAGTCTATGGGCTTTAATTTGAGGCTGAATTCAATTTAAATCAATGGTGTATGGCACTGCTGAATGAATTGGAGAGGAATAAACAAGTGGAATTACTCGTGAAAATTCCTCTCCAATTCCTCAGTGTGAACATACCCTAAGGCTTCATCCAGGGTGGGGTCAACCAAGATAGACAATGCATATAATAGTCTGCAAGGTCACAAATGAACACAAAGTAACAGATGAACAAATGAACCTCTGTGTCCTCCCTCATCAGGAGGACACCTAACAATAAAGGTGTGCATGGCAAGACTGCAAGAAGAAAGCTGTCTATGGCTAGGTTTCCACTTTGGTTTTTTACTGACTTTTTTTGGAAAACTGCCACTGCGGATTTTGAGCAAAAGCCAGAAGTGTATTAAAAAATAATGAGAAATATAAAGGACGGACTTATACTTCTCCTTACTGCTGGATCCATTTCTGGTTTTGGCTCAAAAACTGTGGGAGTGGCAGTTTTCCAAAAACCGCCAGTAAAAAACCTGTGTGGAAACCTAGCCTATCTGCCCTTTGTTATAAACAACATGAACAAGAAGAAGGTCTTTGGAACAATGTTTTGTGGATAGATAAGACCAAAATAGAGCTTTTTCATTTAAATGAAAAGCAATAGATTTGGGGAAAGGAAAACACTGCATTTCATACTTTCTGTGAAACATGGTGCTTATAGTATCATGGTTTGGGCCTGTTTTATAGCATTTTTCAATTCGGCGCCAATATGGCTTTACCGAGCACCTATTCTCCCCCCCGTTCCCTGCCCTGCCAGTCGGTAAAGCTATTCCAGCAACCAATTCGGTAGTGCTGTATGTCATCATAAAACTTAATAAAACACTGGAAATATACTTTGAAGGTTAAATCCTGACAATAATCCAATAGAAATGTTGTGGATAGGTCATGGTTCGGGAAAGGGTTTAGGTACCCATATACATTACATTGAAGTTAAAGGGGGTATTCCATGATTTTTTTTTTATTTGACTATGCTACAGGGGCTGTAAAGTTAGTGTAGTTCATAACATAGTGTCTGTACCTGTGTGTGACGGTTTTCTCACAATTCTTATGTGATTTGCACCCCAATATTTATTTTTACCAGCATACAAAATTACTGTTGTCTCAGATTTTTCCCAGGTTGCAATGCGGCCGAGACCTGACTCACTAGTCAGATGATGACAGGGAATCTGTCTGCTTCAATGGGTGAAGCGATTGCTTGGTGGGAGATCAATCTGCAACAGCTGTAGGCACCCTGATTGAAAACCACAGGTCTTTTGAATGGATGCAGCTCATTAATGTTTCAGTGGGTTGGGTGGCTGATGTGTGGGAGGGAGGAAAATGAAATTATGGGATTTGTAGTAAAAATAAAATAAAAATAAATAAAACTGAAACAGGAAATACCAGTTCACAAAAAGCTAGCCACAGTGTTATGGTAATCTCACAACATAGCCATTTAGCCCCAAGACAAGCGCAGATCCTTCCTAAGCATGTCCATTACTGTCTGCCAGGTATGTACTAAAATCACATTATGGTGGATAACCCCTTTAATTAAAACAGGATTTTAGACAAAATGTTTGTCGGGTAATATTTAACAATGAATAATTATTTTAACAAACTGATAACAGGCTGTAATCTTCTGAAAGTCCGCTGTGTTTAAAATTGTCGGCTGATAGCTGGACAAAAGTTCCTTGCTCAGGATAGAGCTTTGACAACAAACATTCTATCAGTAAAGAATGTTTTCAGAACATTCCCAGGAAGATCATTTGTTCTTCCACCAGTGTCATTGATCATGTATGCTCAGTTTGGACAGCTGTAATGGGCAATATTGACTAAAGTGTGTGAGTGCACCTTTAAAATGATCTTTTATCAGAAAATCATACTTTCAACAATTGTTTAACCAACCAACTTCTGTCGAGGATGAGTATGGCCACCTTCATCATTTAATAGATATACAGCTTGAGAACAGCGACGAGAGGTCGCTGAAACATCGCTTCTTTTGTACACTGGGATAATGCAATAAATATATATATATATATATATATATATATATATATACACACACACACACACACACAGATATATGAGACAAACATTTTTTTTAGAATGTAAAGGGAATTTATTGCCTAGATTTTTGTTTAGAGACAGATACTAAAGCATGTTATTTTTTTCTAATCTGTTTTTATTTTCTGATTGTAATTATTTCATTTTCTTTGACTTTAATATGGGAGCAGACATCTTGCATGAGCTTTTTTAACAACATTTTACAGCAAGCCCCAAAGACATAGGCAACAATAGACAGAAGCTGTCCATTTACATAATTAGGAAAGGGCTGTGACCAATGTAGTGGTCCACAGGGAAGGGGAGGCTGAGCTGTAAGTTTCATCTATACTCCAATCTATCTACTTGTGTCACCTTCCACCGTATTGCCTTAGATATCACTTTCCAGCAGCCTCCTCCTAACCATCACATACAGAACAGGAAGTCTCGGCTTCTCAGCATTCTGTCCTGATGAAGGGCCCGTTTCGGGTCTGAAACGCGTTGATCTATGCTTGGAATAAATGTTATCTTTTATCAAAATTGGTCTACTTTGTTAGACTGACTACCTCAAGGGATCTGGCGCTTGGAATAAGTTCTGTTTTTGTTTCTTCTGCTGCCTAAATAATATGTTTAGAAATGAAACTTGATTTAAACAAAAGGCCATTTTCTGATGACACATTCCATTTATTGCATATTTGTCAAAAAAATGTTATCCTCCATGGTTTTGTTAGATTAAGGCCAGGTTCACACTAATCTCCACTCGCACTGCACGCTATGGAATTTTAGCGGCAGATATTCCGCCGCCAAAAGAATGGACCTGTACATTTGTTAGGCTGAATACGCTCGGTAGACATTGCCTTCTATCCTAGCTTCATAGGCGCTGGACGCACTGGGAAGCTCTGTACGGAGCCTCATAAGTATTAATCCAGCCTAAACCTTCAGAATGGAGTCAAGTTGATTTTAGTGCTCTCACTGCTGTTATTGAGCTCCTGAGAGTCCACTCCATGGTGCACAGCTATTTCTCATTTTCATCATTTCAAGGGGTAGGACCAGAGATGGGCTGTAAAGCTGTGGCCACCATTTGTTGTAGTTTAGGGCCACCACACCCCTACTGCCTTTGGAAATAAGATCTTGCTGCATGTTGGCTCTCGATCTCCTTTCCATAACATATGGATTGATTCCTTAAACTTCAGTTTGCTGATATTGTAGGGTCTGTTGAAAGGGGAATCCTGCATATGCTCTCTCCACCCAGTAAAATAAGAGATTAAACCAACTTGGAATGAGTTCTCTTTCCATTGGCCAAACATTTGCTTTACATAAGCCCCAGTATGCTATTTGAAAGTCTTCCGGCTTCTTTAACGGCAGGTCTACTAGTTAGGTCATGGCATACAGATAACTAAAAACATACAAACCTTGTGGCAGCTGAAATGTAATGGTAGCAATCGGGCTTTTCCAGAACTTACTGAATATAACATTAAACAACTTAAGTAGTGGATAACTTAAAGGGTTACATTTCCTGGTTATTTTTAGTAGGTGGAAATGCTTTTTACTGTTCATAACAACATAGTAATGTGCTGCATTTAGCATAATTTGTGATGTTCTGATTACAGTCTAGCAGCAGAATTGTCTTAAAACGATCATTTCCAAACTCCGTAGTGTTTATTTATTAGGGATTATTCTACAAGCTCTGGTCGGCATTTTCATCTTACAGTAAGCCCAAAAACATCTCTAGGTTGCATTGTTATAGAAACCTATTATTTGCATCTGACATTTTAATATTGGTTGTTACATGTAACTTAATCTAGTACTGATAAACTTTTCATAAAAAGAACTTGTTTTCCGAATTTCGATTATGAATGTTGAACGTTACCGGAGCATCATATCAACTTGAGTAAGATGAAAAAAATAATTAAAATGCAAAGTCAGTAGTCATATGCGTCACTGTCTGCAAATACTACTACTACTGGTGTTTATGTGCACAAAAACATTCAGGATTCCCTGCCCTTATGCTAGTAATATGTATTAATGGCTTCATGCGACAATGTACATGGAAGGATTAAGTAATAATAGAGGTTACAATTTCCTCCCCACCCTATATAATGATACATAGAGTGGTCAAGCCGGTTATGTAACCCTGCAGCTGACTTAACAAGCATGCAGCATTATTTACACAGCTACAGACATGAAAAATCAATTTGAAGCTGAAACAGACAATTATTATTTGACACCAAAAATTCAATGGAAATGTTTGCAGATAAATAGCTACATATGAGAGACAGACAGAAAGATAGATAAGAGATAGATATAGATGGAAGATACATAGATAGATAGACTTGACAAAGGCCATGCGAGACGGCTGAAACGTCGCCTATGTTGTTTGGTTGAATAAAGCAGCACACTTTTTTCTTCACGGAAACCTGAGTGCTGCTGTTTTGCTTTGTGGATCTATTGGACCTGTGACCGGGTTATCCAGCTTGCACCAACAACACTTTCCGGTGCTGCCCATTCTTTTTTCTATATAGATAGATAGATAGATAGCAGATAGATAGATAAAGAGATAAACTTATATGAAAGAGAGAGACCGGCCAACTGCTAGGACCCGCATAAAACATGAGATGCAGTTAAGTCTAAGTGCATCATTGTGGCCTCTAGAGTTTTATCAAAGAACAACTCTCTGGGCCCCACCAATGCCCACAATGCCCCCACAAAGTACAATTGATCTGACCATCCACATAGTATGATTAATGTTAAAACATATCCAGCTAACTAATATGGTCGCCACCCACATTACAATAAATTCCACCACCCACCCCCAGTGGATGCAGTAAATGCTGCCAGACTGTACGAACAGTACTGATATCCAGCCTTTGTCCAAGGCTACTACCGTATATACTCGAGTATAAGCCGTGCTGAAAACACCCCCCTCGGCTTATACTCGAGTGAACTCTCCACCCGCAGTGGTCTTCAACCTGCGGACCTCCAAAGGTTTCAAAACTACAACTCCCAGCAAGCCCGGGCAGCCATCAGCTGTCCGGGTTTGCTGGGAGTTGTAGTTTTGAAACCTCCGGAGGTCCGCAGGTTGAAGACCACTGCGGCCTTCGACATCATCCAGCCCCCTCTCACCCCCCTTTAGTTCTGTACAGTACTCACCTCCGCTCGGCGCTGGTCCGGTGCTGCAGGACTGTCCGGTGGGGAGGTGGTCCGGTGGGATAGTGGTTCCGGGCTGCAATCTTCACCGGGGAGGCCTCTTCTAAGCGCTTCGGGCCCAGCCCCAGAATAGTCACGTTGCCTTGACAACGACGCAGAGGTACGTTCATTGCCAACGTACTTCTGCGTCATTGTCAAGGCAACGCCTCTATTCCGGGCCGGAAGCGCGGAGAAGAGGCGCCCCCAGTGAAGATAGCAGCCCGGAACCACTATCCCACCGGACGACCTCCTCACCGGACAGCCCTGCAGCACCGGACCAGCGCCGAGCGGAGGTGAGTACTGTACAGAATTAAAGGGGGGTGAGAGGGGGCTCGATGATGTCGAAGGCCGCAGTGGTCTTCAACCTGCGGACCTCCGGAGGTTTCAAAACTACAACTCCCAGCAAGCCCGGACAGCCGATGGCTGCCCGGGCTTGCTGGGAGTTGTAGTTTTGAAACCTCTGGAGGTCCGCAGGTTGAAGACCACTGAGGGCGGATGATGACAAGAGGATGATGAAGGGGGGGGGGGTGGGATGATGAAGGGGGGGTGTGGGATGATGAAGGGGGGTGGGGATGATGACAAGGGGATGATGAAGGGGGGGGGGTGGGATGATTACAAGGGGATGATGAAGGGGGTGGGGATGATGACAAGGGGATGATGAAGGGGGGTGGGGATGATGACAAGGGGATGATGAAGGGGGGTGGGGATGATGACAAGGGGATGATAAAGGGGGGATGTGTGGGATGATGACAAGGGAATGATGACAGGTGATGATGATGAGGGTCTGGATGATGACAGGCGGAGATGATGATGATGATGAGGATGTTAATGACGGGGGTCTGGATGATGACAGGGGGGGATGATGTATTTCCCACCCTAGGCTTATACTCGAGTCAATAACTTTTCCTGGGATTTTGGGTTGAAATTAGGGGTCTCGGCTTATACTCGGGTCGGCTTATACTCGAGTATATACGGTATCTAATCCCAGCCAATAATTCTGCCACATACAGTACAATTTATCTAGTAATCCACATGCCATATGATTAATGTTAAAACATATCCACATAACTAATATGGCTGCCACCCACATTTCAATTAATTCCACCACCCACCCCCAGTACAATGAATGCTGCCAAACTGTACAAACAGTACTGATACCCAGCCTCTGTAAAATGCTACAATCTAACTAGATATTACTACCACATACAGTACAATTTAACTAAAATTAATCTGAAGGAAAAGTCATTACTTTTTGGAGTCTGACCGATAAAGCCCCAATGCTGCCACAGCCATTGGGGGTTTAGTGAAGTTATTGCCATGCATGTCTACAACTTTTCCCACTGAAGTCAATGAGGAGTGAAGTAAACACTTTCATTTGTGTACAGTACACATGCTGCAGGTTCAGAAACACTATGTTAGAACATTTTCAGAGAAGTTTTTTATTTCACATTTAGGGCTTGTGCACACAACTATAGTACAGCTCTGTCATAGTTGAGGTGGATAGAACTGTAACACAGCACCCATTAAAGTCTATAGAGCCATATTGTACTGCTAGTCCCACCACACTGGATATCTACACTCTAATGAAGACTGATATGGTCACCTTGTATAGGCGTTTTCTGAAATTTCTGTTGAATACCAAGCTCTAGACGGAGCAGAAAAGCCCCAATAAAGGTGATAATATCAGTAAGTGGAGATTGCCGATCGGGGATCTCATCATGTAAATAGGTCTTGTACACAAGGTTATTATTCCCCAGTCTGGGAAGGAGTATCTAGATTGGGTGATGCTTTTAATCCTGATAGACATCAGCAGACTTAGTATGCAGCCTAAGCTGACCTTATCTAAAACAATATATCAATATCTCTGTTCTTGTACTTTCAGTTGTACACTTTTATTTTTCTCAATATAAGCAAGCCTTGGAGCATATGGGTGTGTTCCCTCCTCCCACCGACCTGCAGCAAACCATGCACACCCTGACGATTCATAATTGTAGGTGCTTATGGGAAAAACAATAATTTCAGTGACTGTATTAACCTCAATTGACTGTAGTTTCTATTGTGACATTTTGAACTCTATTTATGTTTTCATAGGCCAATGAGGGTGATTCCAGTCTGTATACAACACCATGAAATTCGCTATATTGCTATATCAATGGTGGGAAAATAAGTAAATGAAGTAAACAATGGTTTGGGATTAAACCAGGAATAACACATGATACAGTTCACTAATGCTTACTTTACATACCTTCCATTACTGACCACATTACCCCCACCCTGAACTGTGCTGTTCAGCCATTTGTTTGCTAACCTGCTTTGATGTAAATAGGATGGATAAGGGCACTGTAATAGACATCACTTGGCTAGTCATGCCTTAACTATTCAGATGCCCTTTAAACTGACTCATTTACAAAGTAAAGGCATTTGCTGCTAACATTTCCAGATTTGACCTGGACTTTCTTACTGTCTATACGTAGATGACTAAAAGCAGTGTAATAGAAACTAAGGCCATGTTTATGATATACGCCAGAAAAGGGAAAATCTGCTAAAAAATGGAGTTTACCAGTAGAACTATTGTTTAGGGATTTTTAAGATTTATGAAAAATATCACAGAAATGTAAACATTGCCTCTAATAAAACATAAGATTAAATTGGTAGGACCGCGGGGGGGGGGGGGGGTCTGGTGCTGCTAGTACGGAGACAGCGCAACTGAGGACCGGGGGGTGGGTGCAGCTAGTACGGAGACAGCGCAACTGAGGACGGGGGGGGAGTGCTGTTAGTCTAGGGGCGTACCTGGTGTCACCCCATCAGGATGGTGTCACCCGGTGCGGGTCGCACCCCGGTCGCAACGCCACTGCCTATAACGTTTATATTTTTCCATATATGGGGCGGTATGAGGGCTCATTTTTTGCGCCATGATCTGAAGTTTTTAGCGGTACCATTTTGGTATTGATCGGACTTCTTGATCGCTTTTTAAAAATCATGATATAAAAAGTGACCAAAAATACGCTATTTTGGACTTTGGAATTTATTTGAATATACGCCATTGACCGTGCGGTTTAATTAACTATTTATTTTTATAGTTTGGACATTTATGTACGTGGTGATACCACATATGTTTATTTTTATTTACACTGTTTTTTTTTTATGGGAAAAGGGGGGCGATTCAAACTTTTATTAGGGGAGGGGTTAAATTATCTTTATTTCCTTTTTTTTCTCTTCACTTTTTTTTTTGCAATGTTATAGCTCCCATAGGGGACTATAACATGCAGTACATTGATCTCTCATACTGTTCAATGCTATGCCAAAGCATAGCATTGATCAGTGTTTCTGCCGCTTGACTGCTCCTGCCTGGATCTCAGGCACGGAGCAATCATTCGGTGATCGGACAGCAAGGAGGCAGGTAGGGACCCTCCTTGCGTTCTGCATGCTGTTTGGGATGCTGCGATTTCACCGCAGCGGTCCCGAACTGCACCACTGAGCTAACCGGCAATGTTTACTTTTGTTTTAGACGCCGCGATCAAGTTTGATCGCCGCATCTAAAGGGTTAATGCTGGATATCAGCCCGATCTGCAATCTCCAACATTAGCTGTGGGTCTTGGATGCTTATAGCAACCGGGACCCACCGGGTATGATGCATGCTCACCTGCTGAGCGTGCGTCATACCTCGGGAGGCGCAGCCGTTAATGAATGTCCATTTGCGGCAAAAGGTTAAAGACTACGGGGGATATTTATCAAAAACTGTGTAGAGGAAGAGTGGTGCAGTTGCCCATGGCAACCAATCAGATTGCTTATTTCATTTTTACCTGAGAAAAATGAAAGAAGTGATCTAATTAGTTGCTATGGGCAACTGCACCTCTCTTCCTCTACACAGGTTTTGATAAATCTCCCCTACATATTCTTAATCACAACCTTTCTGTATGCTTAAATAAAGGATGACTGTTTTCAATAATATATATTGGTGCTGGACTTACCTCCTACTTTGTGAAGTCATAAGACATACAAACAACCCGGACTTTTGGAAGAAACCAAAAATGTGACTGTATTAGGCCAGCTATGTAACAATGTGTTTATCAATGAGCTTTTTAACATAATTATCTTAGTCTCCAGCAAAGGTGTGCAGAAGGGATAAATAAAGAAATAGTGGACAAACATGGATATATAGTAACATAGGATATCTTCCCCCTCATACAGCAAAAAAGTCTAGTGTCAAATATGTCTGTTAAAGGGGTGGCAAAGGTTAGGGCAGGCTCCTTTTACAGTTCACATAGCAAAGTACACTTGAAGGTTCCAAAAACAAGGACAATACAAATTGCATCTGTGATGCACGTCGCAAACCTGTCTCTCTAGTCTCAGACACTATATTCAGGAGACTCCTACCATAAGAAGAGACTTCCTAGCCCTCTGGCTATATAGGCAGATCTGCAGAACAGCTGGAAGTCTGTAGTAGATAACCTTCACAACAGGAAGAGTTGGTGACATGTGAAAACCTGGTGGTTGGGTGCTCCAATGCCATTTACTGGCTCCATTTGACGCAAAAAAACATAAATAAAATCATACATTGCAACACCATTATTGATACATCCCCCCCCATAGACCATAAAATGTTCTGTAATTCTCCATACTAATATGTATGTGTTTATGCTAATTTTCATTTCTTTTTATTTGAGTAGTTTTTCCATATATTTAACAGATGCCACCTATAGTAGGTAAGACAAAAAAGTTTAAAGTGTTTATTAATTAACATATTCATGCTACAAAGGACACCATAAGAAACACGCCACAACTGCCACACTGTGCTTTTCCGCGGGCAGATGTAAACAGGGAGTCAATAGGCAATTATAAAACACTAAATCCACTTTGTGTTTTTGTGTTTGGTGTTATTTTTCCCTGCTTTTGGGTGTTTTTGGGAAAAAATTCTGCATATTGAGACCGATACTAAACCTGAATCTATTTAAAAGAAAAAAAAAATCCAGAGGATTTTGAGAATACTGTAACTTCAAGATGTGAAAAGTATGCATTGTTTATGATGTAATGTGTTGTTACTGCTTTTTTTTTTCTCTTCAAGTCGAAGGACTGCGCAGTCAGTGGGATCATGATTACATTGAGCCGGCCAGCCGGGGAAGCGGATGGCATTGCGCTGTGTTCCCAGGCCCGCCAGAAGCATTAAACAATTCTTTGCACATATAGTGCAGCGGTGGCAAGTCATATTGCGCAGCGAGGGACAAGCCATATTGCGCAGCAGGGGACAAGCCATATAGAAGCACTGCTGTGGGCCTGACATATAGCTATATGTGCTATATGGCTTGTCCCTGCTGCGCTATAAGTGGAAAGTATAATCACCATGGCACTGACTGACCTTAAAAACCCCACCGGGAGCCCTGAATGGCTTCTCAGTTACGGCCAGACACGATACATCGCAGGGGAGCGGAGCATGCTGCCGCCTCCCCTGGTTAATAACTTATGATCGCATGGGGTCTCAGAAGTGAGACCCTGTGTGATCTGTCCCTCAGCCCCTGTACTACTACACACAACATGGAACAGACTTTGTTCCATGATGGGGGTAGTAGTTAAAGCACTTATGTAGCCTCCTCAGCCTCCCGCACGAGTCTGTTCTATGATAGGAGTAGGAGTAGTCCTGCATCACTGCAGGAGTCTGATTTCACCTTTTCTGAGCATGCTCAGAAGTACTAACTGTTCAAAAACGGATTTTAAAACTGGGTGCAAATGGATGCTCATCCGTTTGCCATAGACTTTAATGTTAATTTTAAAGGACCCATTTATTTTTTTTTAAAGGGAATAGGAAGCAAACGGGTGCAAACTGGTGACAAGGGATTGTAACAAAATCCCATACCCATCAATGGGATCCTTTTACAGCCATTTTCAACCCATTTGCAAAAGTATCAAACGGATTTGAGAACGGGTATGACTTTACGGGGGCAGACGGCTGTGTGAACGAGCCCTTAGCAGAAACTACATAGGGAGGACTTGCCTACTCAGGGTTATGGCTTTACAAGATATAGTGAGTGATAGTGATCTACTCTAGTAGAGCGTTTTTGCTAACTGTGGGCATACACTGTCAATAGCTGTCAGCCAAACCTATCTCTCCAAATTGTCCTATACATATCATCTGTCAGGGGAGAGTGTCATACATTTATGACATTTGACTGGTTCTCACTAAGACATTGGGTTTTGTCAACTTTTGACTAAAGTATATGGACATCTTAAAGGCATACTTATCCCAAAGGATAGGGGATAAGATGTCTGATTGTGGGGGTCCCGCCGCTATGGAACCGGGGATCTCAGCTGCAGCACCCCTCTGTCATTACTGCACAGAGCAAACTCGCTCTGTGCATAATGACGGGCAATAAAGGGAGCAACGAGACGTCAGGGATCCGCCCCTTGTGACATCACGGCCCGCCCCTCAATACAAGTCTATGGGAGGGAGTGTGGTGGCCGTCACACCCCCTCCCATAGACTTGCATTAAGGGGGTGGGCTGTGACATCACGATGTTCCGGCTCCTGTATCGCCCCTCATTACGCACAGAGCGAGTTTGCTCTGTGCAGTAATGAAAGCATTGTGCTGCAGCCGAGATCCCGGGGGTCCCCAGCAGCGGGACCCCGCGATCAGACATCTTATCCCCTATCCTTTGGATAGGGGATAAGATGTTTAGGGGCAGAGTACCCCTTTAAGGTAACTAAGTGGCCAGAGTAAGGAGAACAGCAGCCCACATGTTGAAACGTGTCTGTTCCCCATCCGTATAATTTAACCATAATTTCTTCCTCTTGGAAATAACTGTTTCATCATTCTTATATGCCTATGTTGACGAATTTGCCAGTAAAGCCTGTGTTTCAGTGACTATGCACATGTATATCTGCCAACCTTGCCGGTACTACGGGCCTAGGCATGGCCTGGCTCCTCCTCTTTCTAAGAACCTGTGGGCCTAAGACCCTTTGGGGAGAGGGTACTCACACTCTCTCCTAGAAGTGCCCTACATGTAACAACCTGCTGTTGCCAGGCAACAAAGTACACAGTAGAGACTTAAAAGCAATATGCAATTGAACTGAGCATGCTTCACCATCTCAGTAAAGGCCCCAAAATGGTTGTAACCAAAGGCAATGGGGCAAAACAAAGAAGGCACATGGGGGACTTGTATGTATATATACAGTACAGACCAAAAGTTGTGACACACCTTCTCATTCAAAGAGTTTTCTTTATTTTCATGACTATGAAAATTGTAGATTCACACTGAAGGCATCAAAACTATGAATTAACACATGTGGAATTATATAATAAAAAAAGTGTGAAACAACTGAAAATATGTCATATTCTAGGTGGAAAGTGTCCCCAAGTGCAGTCACAAAAACCACCATCGTTACAAAGAAACTGGCTCACATGCGGACCGCCCCAGGAAAGGAAGACCAAGAATCACCTCTGCTGCGGAAGATAAGTTCATCCGAGTCACCATCCTCAGAAATCGCAGGTTAACAGCAGCTCAGATTAGAGACCAGGTCAATGCCACACAGAGTTCTAGTAGCAGACACATCTCTAGAACAACTGTTAAGAGGAGACTGTGTGAATCAGGCCATCATGGTAGAATATCTGCTAGGAAACCACTGCTAAGGACAGGCAACAAGCAGAAGAGACTTGTTTGGGCTAAATAACACATGGAATGGACATTAGACCTGTGGAAATCTGTGCTTTGGTCTGATGAGTCCAAATTTGAGATCTTTGGTTCCAACCACCGTGTCTTTGTGCAAAGCAGAAAAGGGGAACGCATGGACTCTAAATACCTGGTTCCCACCGTGAAGCATGGAGGAGGAGGTGTGATAGTGTGGGGGTGCTATGCTGGGGACACTGTTCGGGATTTATTCAAAATTGAAGGCATACTGAACCACCACAGCATCTTGCAGCGGCATGCTATTCCATCCGGTTTGCGTTTAGTTGGACCATCATTTATTTTTCAACAGGACAATGACCCCAAACACACCTCCAGGCTGTGTAAGGGCTATTTGACCAAGAAGGAGAGTGATGGGGTGCTGCGCCAGATGACTTGGCCTCCACAGTCACCAGACCTGAACCCAATGAAGGCAAAAGGGCCAGCAAGTGCTAAGCATCTCTGGGAACTCCTTCAAGACTGTTGGAAGACCATTTCAGGTGACTACCTCTTGAAGCTCATCAAGAGAATGCCAAGAGTGTGCATAGCAGTAATCAAAGCAAAAGGTGGCTACTTTGAAGAACCTAGAATAGGACATATTTTCAGTTGTTTCACACTTTTTTGTTATCTCTATAATTCCACATGTGTTAATTCATAATTTTGATGCCTTCAGTGTGAATCTACAATTTTCATAGTCATGAAAATAAAGAAAACTCTTTGAATGAGAAGGTGTGTCCAAACTGTTGGTCTGTACTGTATATATATATATCTGTAAGACTGGGTTCATAAGAATGGAATCTTCTGCCAGAACTGTGGGCGGAGATTTTGAGGGTGGTCAGTGCTGACAGCAGTCGGCACTAGGACTGTGCAGACTGCATTGCCATCCCTAGACGGCAATGCAATTCTGAGCAGATCCACCGAAAGAATGAACATTCTTTTGTGGATCCGCTCACAAATGCATTGACATCTATGGGGAAAGCAATGCTGTCCGCTTGGTCCTAGTGACGACCTCTGTGGAGGCCCCAAAATAGCTGTAACCAATGGCAACAGGGAAAAACATGGAGGGCCAGTGCCGATCGCAGTTGGCGCTAGGACCGTGCGGACTGCATTGCCATCCCAATAGACGGCAATGCAATTCTGAGTGGATCCACTGAAAGAATGAACATTCTTTTGTGGATCCGCTCACAAATGCATTGACATCTATGGGGAAAGCAATGCAGTCCGCGTGGTCCTAGTGCTGACTTCTGTCGGCGCTGGGATCACGCAGTGGAGGCCCCAAAATGGTTGTAGCCAATAGCAACAGGGCAAAACATGGAGGGGCAGTGCCGATCGTAGATGGTGCTAGGACCGTGCGGACTGCATTGCCATCCCAATAGACGGCAATGCATTTCTGAGCAGACCCACCGAAAGAATGAACATACGCTCAGAAATGCATTGACATCTATGGCGACGTCAATGCAGTTCACTAGGCTGCCTAACAGTATGTTTTTAGAATGTTTGGACATTGGAAATATGCTTAACTTCACACAAAGCCGACGTTTAACATTTACACTTTCTACCACTTTACAGACCTTGGCAGAGATCATCTTTTTTTTTAATCATAATAATGGCATCGTCATCTAGACAAGATGATGATTTACTCATTGGGGGACATTTATCAAGCTCTTTAGACTGGTTTTTCTCTTCTAAATTTGTCGCATGAAAAGTCGCAGTCTATTTTTGTGCGACTTTTCTGCGACTTTTGCTGTAGAGGATTTTTAGTCCATGATGCATGCTGGTCTATTTTAGACAGAAAAATGCATTGGTGCTGAATTTATCAAGTGCAACAAGTCGCATCTGCCCAAAATACGCTGAAATGTCAGACCATGTTGGAGCAGGTCTAAATGCAGTTTAAGCTGTAGACCCTGAAGTCTGAGCACAGAATTTATCAAGGGCTGTGAGACCTTTGATAAATTAGGAGCACAATAGACAGGAGACTACCACATACGCTGGTCTATAAGCATACCCCGAATAGACTAGATTAGTAAATGTCCCCCATTGTTCCATTATCCAAAATCACATAGCTGGATAGAATAGGAGGAACATGCCCTAGCTTTCTTGTCCTTTGCCCAAGGCTACACATAAATTAAGAAGTCAAGAGTCAAATTCATTTTTTTTAAGTATTACGCCAGTGTTTCTCAATCAGGGTGCCTCCAGCTGTTTCAAAACTACATCTCACAGCATGCAAAACTACAACTTTCAGCATGCCCGGACAGCCGGGCATGCTGTAAGTTGAGTTTTGCAGCAGCTGGAGGAACCCTAGTTGAGAAACACTGAGTTACACTATATTGCGTACATTCAAAGCTGCAGTCAGACTTTACATTGGTATAAACTATTGAACTAATTAAGGCCTATAAGCTCTTCACTCCTTAAATTGTCCTCTCACAATCAATCCATGGGGGTCCCAGGGGGTGTCCCCCAGAGATCATAATTTCATGTGAATAGGTGATAAATGTAGTTAGTGGGCCGTCACCTTCAATAGACCTTCATCTTTTTTTCATTTCATAGATTTACCACTCCAACCTATGAATATGTTAGCACTTTATCTATTATTATACTTTGTATCATTATTACTATTGCTCGGCATTGCTTATTTTCTCTGCAGGAGAAAAAAAAAAGTGACACTTTTTCTTTTCTCTCTCTCTCTCTCTGAATATTTACATAAGAAACCATTTGCCTTGCACCTATGTATGCACCCGCTCCGTAGAACGCCCATACTACAAAAACCATTCTACTGTAATAATACTTTTCCTAGTTTCTGTAGAGTAGACATTATGCGGAGCTGATACTGCAACAAAGCCCGGAATGGGAAAGAAACTTTCTTGGCAAATGAAAACTTAAATTTTTTCAGTTTTTTTTTTTTTCTCGTACAACTTGGGCTGCTGTTCATAATGCATTTCATCACCAATGTGTAATATATGCGAACGACACGGCAGAGGGGAACTGGCGAAGGGTTAACGTCGCAGACAGTATATGCCCTTGTTACTTAGCCAACTTGATCGTCAACAATAAATCAGTGTCCATATGTCAGGCAGTGTTTGTGACTCTGGGGGGGGGATGGGCACCTATGTTGCTCCCACCTCCCGGATGAAGGGCAGTAAATGTGTATGTAAGAGGTGGATCCTGGTGACTTGTGACTCTGATTTTGTTTACAGAGCACAGACGCCTGATGGCAGAAATACTGCAGAGAAGCCAAGCTGAAACTTAGCAAGAAGCAAACACTGCAGAGCCACATGCTGTATACATGTATTGTGTTTGTTTAAAGATGGTGGGTGCGGAATTCAGACCACCTGCTATCCTCTGCGCACAACACTGTGCAGATATTTAGTAAAGGAAGCGTGCAGACGATATAATAAAGTTACGATACCGTCACATTTCTTGGGGCCGCTCTTGTCAGGCCTATATACACAGACAGGGGCAGTATAAAGTGCTGCGCTCTGGTTAAATATTAACAAATCTTACAATACATTTTTTTGTTAGCCTGCAGATAGATGTAACCTTCACTGGATTGAGCGCATAGAGACCGACAAGAGCAAACATAAATGGCATCTACACTACCAGACATCCCAAATGTTTGGATTGGGAAAAGGGACAATTCACGATTTACTTTTCTTGTACGGCTATTTTATGTATGAATAGATTTTTTTCATTTAAATGTTACCAGAAAAGTCCAACTATTTACATTTTAATGTCTAAATTTAGTGTCATTTATTAATTAATATGTGCGACTTTAGTTTTGTTTTTTTTCACCTGTGTGATGCACGGTGCAGCTGGTTGCCATTTATCAAAATGCTTGCGCCTTTTCATAAATGGCGGCTAATGTTTATGGAGCTAATGTAGAGCGCAATTGTCGGTCAGCTCACCTCGGCTACCTTCACCTGTTCCCAAGTGGAAAGGCTGACGCGCAAAGCTGTGCGACATCTGCAAAAGTCACACATTATAAATAAGTTTGTAAACTGTGCGTCTAGAAAAACATGAACAAACCAAGGCCACGAAACACCCACTGGTGCTGCCGGTGGAAAAAGTTGCATACACAGGAAAAAGTCTCATCATAAATGTGGCGAATGTTGTGCCACTACTGGAGTGTGTGTGTAACCCTGTAGTCCCTTTGTTTACTCTATGGAGAACGGTTGACCCGGTTGGAGCAGGTCGTTTCTCATTATTGTGCTTAGATCTCACCTGTGTGTTCTGATACCTCCTGTAGTAATACATCATTTACGGCTTTCTGAGGCCGGTTAGCAGTTCCAATGAGGATA
This sequence comes from Hyla sarda, assembly GCF_029499605.1. NCBI lineage: Eukaryota > Metazoa > Chordata > Amphibia > Anura > Hylidae > Hyla > Hyla sarda. Next base: position 274,725,565 of record NC_079191.1, on the reverse strand, counting down.
CGTCTCATTATACACTTGGTATTTATTCCTCTCATACTGTGTCCATTTTAGGACATCATCAGTCATCAGCCATAACTCCATCCTTAGTCAGGTGAAACAGCGTCCCGCCTCCTCCCTCGGACCAATCGCCATCAGTTGTCAGCCCAACTCCGTCCTCCGTCAGGTGAAACGGCATCCCCCCTCCTCCCTCACACCAATCTCCGTCAGTCGTCAGCCCCAACTCCGTCCTCCCTCATCCAAAACTCCCTCGTCCAAAATCCCATCATGCCTCAGACAATTTTCCGTCAGACGCAACTTCCTGCTGCATAGCAGAGCCAAAGCTGCACAGCATGTATAGCAGAGTCCAAACTGTGAAACTTGCATGTGTACTACAGACACTACATGTGCTACAGAGTCTGTATAGCAGAGCCGACATTGAATAGCGTGTACAGCAGAACCCGTATAGCAGAGAGCCGACACTGACTCAGCTCTGCTTCACGGCAGGAAAGTTTTTCATCTTAGGGATGACGGAGTTTCGGATGAGAGACTTTAGGATGACAAAGGAGGGAGGAGGAAGTTGCGGCTGGCAGCTGACGGAGATTGGCCCGAGGGAGGAGGGGGTCGCCGTTTCACCTGACGGAGGACGGAGTTACGGCTGACGACTGATGTCCTAAAATGGACACCGTACTCTCAGACATGTAATATTATTGACTATTATGACTAAGAGCTTCGCCTCGAAACGCGTCAGCTTTGCTCTACTTTTTAGAGTGACATGTCACTGTTTTAACGGGTAATCTTTTTTTTTTATCATGCATGATTTTTGCCTTGCCCAGAGCTGGATCTATCTATCCTCTTCATTTGTCTGCATATATACAAGGGAAACGGCCCTTAATGCTCGTGAGCTGACCTCCAGTTTTTCCTTCTTTTTGTTCATGTGCATCATGACTTAAGAAAACTATAAGCCGATTATGACCTCGATGAATGACCCCTATAATATCTAAGCAGGAATCTAGTAGACAGTAAGGAGACATATGTATAGGGGGGAATTCATTGTTATCTATGAAATTGTGCAAAATGTTTGCGTTATCCTCAGTTTCGCAGCCATGAATAATACAAAGTTTTGACCTTTACACCTCACCTAGTGGTCTTGATAAATTCCCCCCAGAGTAATTTAGCAAGTGTGGCTGTCCATTGAAAAATATCTTATCCCCTATCCAGGAGATATTGATGAGTGCTCTACTTGGCGCTCCCATACAAATGAATGAAGCGTGTGCGGTCTGCAGCACGCGTTGCCTTCGAGAGTTAGGACTTGTCGCTAAGACATGTCAAAGGTTTTTTTTTTTGTTTTTTTTTAATTATTATTTATTTTATTTTCAAACCAAATTCATATCAAAAGGTGCTGACCAGTTCCAGAAAGGCTGATACTGTAAAAAAGGCATGCAGGCCCATAATAGACAAATAATGTATCAAATGAGAGTTGTCATAAATGATCAGAAGAAGAACACGCGTGTATGTAAACATATGAGTAATCTGGGGTGTTGGCATCCTCACAAAAACATTTTTAAACACAACACAAAACCCAGTAGGATTAGGAAATAGATATCTGAGTGAAGTTTCTGACTGCACAATATTCCACATAGACTAAGCTGTCCTCACCAATAGTGTTGCTCGCGAATATTCGCAATCCGAATTTTATTTGCGAAGACTGGTGTGCGCATTTTTGCATATGTGAAAATTTGCATATGCGAATTTTCGCTTATGATAATTGTGTATATGCTAATTTTTCGCATATGCGAAAATAAAACGAGAATATTACGAATATGCGAATATTCGCAAATATGACGAATACTCGTCCATATATTCGCGAATATTCGCAAATTCGAATATGGCCTATGCCGCTCAACACTACTCACCAATTGATGAAAGAATTATCCAATTCTATAAAATGAAAGCACATGTAGGGGAGAATGAGCATTGTAGTGCTGCCCATGGTGGAATAAAGGAGGAGAGGCAGAAAAAGGGGTCAAATTGATTCCCAAGGAGAACGAGGAGCCTGATATATGTAAGGACTGTTCCTCTGAAAGTAGGACACTAGTCCTTGTCTAGGCAGCAGAGCCTTATGATATCCACATGTCAACATATTGGGAAGCAGTTATGTCCGCATGATTAACTGTAAGGAACATTAAACCTACAAAGCAAATCTCACAAAAGTGTAGAATATAAAAATAGTTCATGTCTACTGGATTTATCCGAACTAAAAATATGTGAAATGATGTAGGGGTAGTGGAGTAGACATCTTTCTAAAGTTATGTTTAGTAATCCCCACATAATAAAATCCCCTCCTCCACTAAAAAAAAACCTCTGCCAGTCTCTGCATACCCAGTCTTCATTGATTATGTTTCCTCACATGTGACTGCTGCAGACTGAGACTATAATTGGTCATAATGGTCACATGTCATTGCCAGAGGCCGCATTGCAATAGTAGTAGTAGTGTTTTGTTTCTTTGTTTCCTTTTTTTTTTTTTTTTTACTTTGTACAATGCTTTGTTTTCTGAACTTGTGTATTCCACTTTGTTAGTGTCATTTCTATTTTTTCCCAGCGTTATAGAGAAGCCTATAGTAAAAACACCAGATAAACACCATAGATCATGCTGTGTGTGAAATAGATGCTACTGACTTCAAAAACACCACAAAGCAAAATCTGCTTCGTATGTCATGTTTTATATTTCATTATTGACAACAATGTTATGTCTACAAAAAACAGCAAGAAAAATATGCAATTTTTCCGCAAAAAAAAGCTGTGCGCAAAGCTGACCTACAGTAGGGCTGGGCGGTATACCGGTTCATACTGAATACCGAAATTTTTGTGCTGCACGATATGAATTTTTCCCAATACCGCAATACCGGTTGGGCCCCTCCTCCTTGGGAATGAATTATCAGCCCAGCGCAGCGCTGTCCCCACATCAGGGAACTAATCCTATGTGACCCGCCAGCACTGTTCTGCTCCCCGCTAATCATGTTACCCGCCAGCACTGTTCTGCTCCCCGCTAATCATGTGACCCGCCAGCACTGTTCTGCTCCCCGCTAATCATGTGACCCGCCAGCACTGTTCTGCTCCCCGCTAATCATGTTACCCGCCAGCACTGTTCTGCTCCCCGCTAATCATGTGACCCGCCAGCACTGTTCTGCTCCCCGCAAATCATGTGACCCGCCAGCACTGTTCTGCTCCCCGCTAATCATGTGACCCGCCAGCGCTGTTCTGCTCCCCCAAAATCATGTTGCCTGCCAGCGCTGTTCTGCTCCCCCCCCAATTAATTATCAGCCCAGCGGGGTACTACTCACATATGTCATCCGCAAGCACTGCCCTCCTCCTCTTTGTTGGGGGCCGGTGGCGATGGAACTCTATACTGTACGCCAGTGGTCTCCAACCTGCAGACCTCCAGATGTTGCAAAACTACAACTCCCAGCATGCCCGGACAGCCAACGGCTGACGTAGGTAAGTTAAAGTTTATTTTCTTTATCTTTTGCAGCCCGGGTATAGGGATACAGCGTACAGCAGTGGTCTCAAACCTGTGGATCTCCAGCTGTTGCAAAACTACAACTCCGAGCATGCTGAGAGTTGTAGTTTTGCAACAGCTAAAGAGGTCCGCAGGTTGGAGACCACTGGCGTACAGTATAGAGTTCCATCGCCGGCAGCCCCCAACAAAGAGAAGGAGGGCAGTGCTTGCGGGTGACATATGTGAGTAGTACCCCGCTGGGCTGATCATTAATTGGGGGGGGAGCAGAACAGCGCTGGCGGGTCACATGATTTGGGGGGGGAGCAGAACAGCGCTCGCGGGTCACATGATTTGGGGGGGGTGAAAGAAATACCGTTATATTCCGTGGAACCGCCATAAGTTACAAAAATACCGTGATACACACATTTGGTCATACCGCCCAGCTCTAACCTAAAGTAATCTTAAAGGGGTTTCCAACTATAGTAAAGCTATCCCATAATTTTCTGAGTGACAGGACCCCCACTCTCAATAACTCACAACGTTCCTATATATTCGGCTTACCATTGGTCTATCAATCCCCCACTGCTGGTCTTCCATGTCCCCTGCTGCCCCTTAGTTGAGGTAAGCATGACACCTAAGATTGAGCGGTCTTGTGATGTGTTGTCACTATGGACGACACTTCACCACATACCTTACCAAACAAGGCACAGCAGGGGGAATAGTAGACCAGTAGTGGGGGAAGGCAAAGAAATACAAAGCTACAGTGTGTAAATAATAATAATATTTATATAACACCAACAAATTCCACAGCACGTCACAATTTTGAGGGTGCAAATAAAGACACTAAATATTTAAACAAAACTTCAACTTTGGCTGTCTGGGCCCCAAAATAACAATTGTATGTGTGTTCACACAGTAAACATTCCCCACTGAAATCGATGGGAGATTTTGTTTTGGGGTAAACTGCGCAGTTTTTGATGCAAATTTTTGTTTGTGTGAACAAGCCCTTAGGCTGGATTTACAAACAACATTTTTGCTGCATTTTTTTGTGTTGTTATTGTTGAGTGTAGTTATTGTTGACATGTTTGACTGTCTACAGGAGTGTTTCCCAACTAGGCAGGCTCCTGCTGTTGCAAAACTATAACTCCCAGCATGCCTGTCTGCAGCAGTGTTTCCTACCTAGGTAGCCTTCTGCTGTTGCAAAACTATAACTTCCAGCATGCCTGTCTGCAGCAGTGTTTCCTACCTAGGTAGCCTTCTGCTGTTGCAAAACTACAACTTCCAGGATGTTTGTCTACAGAAGCGTTTCCCAACCAGGGTGCCTCCAGCTGTTGCAAAACTACAACTCACAGCATACCTGTCTACAACTGTGTTACTCAACCAGGGTGCCTGCAGCTCTTGCAAAACTACAACTCCCAGCATACCTATCTACGACAGTGTTACTCAACCAGGGTGCCTGCAGCTCTTGCAAAACTACAACTCCCAGCATACCTATCTACGACAGTGTTAATCAACCAGGGTGCCTGCAGCTGTTGCAAAACTACAACTCCCAGCATACCTATCTACGACAGTGTTACTCAACCAGGGTGCCTGCAGCTGTTGCAAAACTACAACTCTCAGCATGACCAGACAGCCTTCGGCTGTCTGGGCGTTGTAGTTTTGCAACAGCTGGAGGCACCCTGGTTGGTAAACAATGATCTGCAGTAATATGGTTTGTGGCCACATTGTAAACAAAGTATCCCCCCTCAAGGACAATAGAAGCCCCCCTTTATCAGCACTACATGAAGAAGTTTCTAGCTGCTGGCTGTATGAGTGATGCAGCTTTGCACCTTTGTGTGCCCCTTGTCTATATGACTGCAGTGTGTTGTCTCCATACAAAGAGCAGCAGAATAAGACACCTAGCGGCAGGCGGGCGGCTCACACGTGTCCCCGGGAGAGCAGTGCAGCATCAGGGCGGCTGGATCGGCTCCAGCTCCGCTCTGCTTCTCCTTCCTCCAGGTTTTACTTGTGCTGCTCGCCTGCTCGGCTGTTTTTTTTTTTTTTGCTCCCTCCCCCCCTCCTCCTCGCTCCACCCTCCTCCCTTCTGCAATCCTATATTAACAACCAGGGAAGAAGAAGCACAGTTCATTGTTGGCCAGTCCCAATGCCTCTCGCCGAGGAGTGAGGGAAGCGTCAGCTCTGCAGCACGATCACATTCCAGGGTCACACAAAAGGGATCGCTGCTGGATCCTCCTATATGCTGGGATCTGGCCCCTGATCCTCTCCAAGCCGCAGTTCGGGATCACTCACAAGGGGTAAGTGCTGGGCTGCGATCGGACGAGCTGGGCTCATTGTCTTGTATGGAGATAGCAGGCAGATGGCAGTGCCCTGATAAATAATTCAGTGCATGGGGAAAAGTTGCTTGAATGGTCAGGTTACCTATTCTCTAGGATGTCTTCCTGGCTGATCTGTCATGGCCATGATGTGAAGGAGGAAAGTTGGGTTGCTGATGGTTTATTCTGTGTCAGTAAGTTAGCAGAGTGGGCAATGTGCTGGACTGGGGGTCTGGATCAGCAGGCACTGCATGGCTCTAATGATGGCAGACGTGCTGATCTACTAGTGTTAGGGCGATTGTCATGGCCCCTGGAAATGAACACATCAGGCTGCAGCCCCTCAGCATATGGGCATGACTTGCTAATGATGTAGTACCTTTGTTTGCATTGTTGTGTGCCCCCGACTGCCTGGTTTCCTCCTCGTTGCCTGCTATAGGAAGTTCAATATTTATAGACTGTATCTGTCATGGTTGCTGCAAAGGGGGTATCTCTGCTCATTTCACTGTGGGGACGGCGGTGACTTTACATGATGGCCCGCTTATGTGCGTAACCTTTGGCGATGAGATTATCCAGAGCCTTTGTAAAGTGGCGGAGATGTGTTGTGTGCCAATGCCTTTGTCACTCCTGTGTCAAGGGCTTTACAGTTGGGCAATGGCTTTTTTGCAGTGACTGAGTGGTAATGTATACATGTTCTAGCAGCAGCGGAGTGCACAATGCAGGAAATGAGCTCAGATGAGCTTGTAGGCAAATGTGAATGTACGCTGTGAAGAGTGATGTCTGAGCAGTTCTGCAGATGGTGACACTTGCTCTGCGTTTTAATTCATCGTTGCCTAGATAAGCGGTGAGATCAGATGCCTTAGATTGTGCGTGTCACTAGTTGTTTTGTTTTTACCAGACAGTCTCTTATATATTTACCTGCTCTCTTTCTAGGTGTGCAATGGCAGACCATATCATGGCTATGAATCATGGTCGTTTTCCAGATGGAACCAATGGGCTTCACCACCACCACCCTGCTCATCGGATGGGAATGGGGCAATTTCCGAATCCTCACCATCAGCAACAGCAACAACAACTTGCATTTAACAGCCTGATGGGAGAGCACATGCACTACAGCACAGGGAATATGAACTCCAGCAATGGCATCAGACACGCCATGGTCGCCGGGAATGTAAATGGTGGGCATCCGAATAGCAGCATGGCATCGGCTGCCAGGTTTAACAATTCACAGTTCATAGGAACCCATGTTACAAATCAAGGAGCTCCGCTTACTGCTAGCATGCAACTCCAGAAGCTGAACAACCAATATTTTACACATCATCCTTACCAACACAACCACTATATGCCAGATTTGCATCCTGCAAATCATCAGATAAATGGGACAAACCAGCATTTCAGAGACTGCAATCCAAAGCACAGCACTGGCATGCCTCAGTCGGTGAGCCACGTCCCTGCAGCAATGCTGCCTCCTAGTGTTATAGACACGGACTTTATAGACGAGGAAGTTCTAATGTCCTTGGTGATAGAAATGGGTTTGGATCGTATTAAAGAACTACCAGAGCTATGGCTGGGACAGAATGAATTTGATTTTATGACAGACTTTGTTTGCAAACAGCAGCCCAACAGAGTGAGCTGTTAAGCCTGGGATGAAAAATACAAAAAAAATTTATTAAAAAACTTTGAACATTCCTCCTTGGACATCGAATCTTGCTTCCAGAGTCCACTATTAATCTGTACAGAATATATATTACCTCCCCCCCCCCCTCCTTTGATTCCCACCTTTTTATTCCTGACTCCCCTCCCCATCTGCCTTGTTAATTGAGCCACCATTTCAGCGAATAGGGTGTTTCAGCAGATTTGTCTCTTGTCTCAAGTCGTCCATGTATGCCGTTTTGACAGAAGTCCATTTCACTTTGTTTCTTTGAACTGCATCAACATCAGAGAAAATTGTTGGTTGCATGAACCTTGACAGCAGGCCTATCACTGCACTAATGCTGCCATCTTGCTTCAGTTAACCTATGCATTGCTGTGCACCTTTTTTTTTGTTTTTTTGTTCTAACTGGAATTTTTAACAAATATGGGCCACGCCTTGCTGGATCAGGAGAAGTCCTACTGTTAAAATTATATAAATTTTTTATTTTTTTCCTTGTGTTTCACCCATGTACATACGACAAGAAGGGTGGAATGTAATCGGTGTAAAACATTTCACAAATGTGTTTGTTTTTTTTGTTGTTTTTTTTTCTTCCCAAAAAAATGTTTGACACTGTGCTAATATAGTTACTTTAGTTCATGGAAAATACTACTGTGTTGAAAGCTTTTTAGGAAATTTTGACAGTATTTTTGTATAAAACCTTTTTTTTTGAAAAAATACTTGTTAATTTATTCTATTTTAATTTGCCAATGTCAATAAAGAGCTGCAACGTGCACTATTCTACTTTGGTGTAACTTTTTTAAATATTTGATTACAAATTAAAAATATTATCTTTACAACAAATTTAAGGAAAATTTTGGGAGGGGGGAGAGAGACTAATATATAGTAATATAGAATATGTTGTATGTACTTCTTGGCATGAAGAATATTGTGCCCTAATCGAACTGTTAAACTATGGTATAAATCTGTGCCCTAGTTAACTAATACATCCTATGTCCTTGAGGGCGGATATTAGAGTACAGCTGAAGGGAGGCATTGTTTACATGTGCTTCCTGCAGACGAAACTGGTTTGTCTGCCTAGCACAGACATGACTAATCGATCCTGAGTAAGCAATGCCTTTATTCTCCCCATGAAAATTTGGGAATAAGTTAAAGGGTTTTTATGGGTTTGATATGAAGACTTGCAGCCTTAGGCGATGTTCACATGTAGTATTTTGGTTTGGTATTTTTAGCAAAGACCAATAGTGACACTAATGGAGAAATTACTGTATAATGGAAGAGTGTCACCTTTTTCTGTGATCTGGATAAAAGAACGGACTAAATCCTGCATGTGAACCTAAGTAGTGAAGCAGCCATTTCTTTTCATGTGAATACAGACCAGGGGGTATGCATTGGAGATGTGAAACTAAAGGAAGAATAAGCATAAAGGGTGATCTATAGCCGGGCTATGTATAGGTACAGTCAATGAGTTCTGACAAATAAGGGGTAATTACAGGTTATGTAATGCTGGGAACTGACATGATTTGCTACTTTGCAATAAAGCTATTCATGTGGAAAGTGTTTCCATTCAGATTACTAAAATGTTACCACGACACGTGTGCAAAACCTGTTAAACGGGTATTCATTTATACGTGTTATAGCTATAGGAATTTCATGTTTAATAACTTCTCGGAATGTGAAGAATGTACAGCAGGTTAATGGCACTATGCAGGACATGGCTGCAGAGGAAATGCCTGTGCGCTACATGTATTACAGTAGTCATCAACCCGGAGGTGCCATGTACAAGGCTCTCCTGAACATGTGCCTCACGTACAAGTGGAGATGGATGGATTTGTTTTCTGATAGCTACTGGCTGAGTATGTGAAAGGGAATGCACAACAGGTCTGCGTATAAAGAACAGTATGTGTCTGATGTAAACGTATATATTGATCAGGAGTAGAAACTTAAATGAAAGCCTTGTAGTTTATGAAGCTCCTGAGCCAGTAATGCCAATGACTGGCATATAGGCATGATGGGAGTCCCAAATGCAGTTCATTGACCTCTGCTTCATAAACTGGTCTAAGGAAACCTTCCGGACTAAGTTCAATGTTCACTAATATGAACTTCACCAGGCCTCTAGCAAAACAAATAAGTAGTCAAAGTCCTGTTAAAGACAGCACTGGCAGGTTACCAGTTAGAACAAAAAATGGCGCGAACCTAAACCGTGCTACGAACATGTTTTACTTGGTGGACTCTCACTGCTTTCTGCTTCTAGTTTTGGGACTTCAGGCTATTTTCTAGATCCTACTATATATGTATACTGGATGATGCTGAAATGAAGTAAAGTGTTAACCACTTATGTTATGCTGAAGGTAAAAAGACTACCTTGTGTTTAGTGGAGTTACCATCAATGCACTGTGGGGGGGGGAATTTATCAAAACTTGTTCAGAGGAAAAAATGCCCAGTTGCCCATAGCAACCAATTGGATTGCTATTTTTCAGAGGTCTTCTTAAAAATGAAAGCTAGCTGGTTGCTATGGGAAACTTTTTTCCTCTGCACAGGTTTCTATAAATCTTCCCCATTGTGCATTTGTGTATTCATGAAGTGGTGTAGAATGTTTTTTTTATTTTTTATTTTATTTATTTATTTTATTCCATTAATTCATGTGGCACAAACTGTGTACCTGCACCAAATTTAATTACGTAGTACAGGGCATGTGATATGGTGCTGATCACATTTCTTACATCAGTACTCCACTTTGTATGGTGTTGTGACTACTTTAGCCTGTATGACAATTATGCAACTTTTTAATAGTGCTGTCCAGTTTTGTATGCTATTTTTTATTTGGTGGTTGTGCTCTTTTGGGTGCTTTGTGCCAAAGTATCCAATTTTATTTATTTTTTTTTCTTCAAAAACTGTTTCATAAATTCCTGACCACTGCATAAACTTAACTCTAAACGCATCTACCACAGCAAAAAAGAACGTAAAAGAGAAATATTGAGTCTTGGCTTTAATGTTATGACTGTTGCAAAGTTACAGGTGACATTTTGATGCAATGTTGTGGCGATACTTGAGACCTTTTCAGGTTAGCTCATCTGTGCGCTCAGCTTGCAGCTTAAAGGGCGTATATAGTATATAGTTGAAAAATGACCTATTTACTCCCTGTTCAGTAGAGATCACTTTTTAGTGGTCATCTCATAACAGAAGGTCACAATGAAAGGGAACACCTCTATTGTATAGCTGGAGGATCCAGTGTTCACAATAGGTGATGGTCACAGCCCTCACACCCCCCGACCCCACAATTCGCCCACCTGGACAAGGACTTCTGCTCAACTCGGAGCCAAGGAAACTCCAACATTTAAGTAACGGAGTCCTCTTCAGTCTAGTGGTGGTTTCTAACTAGCGCACGTCCAGCTCTTACAAAACTACAACTCCCAAAATGCCCACATGTTGTGAGATGTAGTTTTGCAACAGCTGGAGGTGCACTGGTTTACAGGTTCCTATGGTCCATAGCTTCTGGGAAGCATATCTTTAAAATTATCTGTGGTGTATCCAAAGCATTAGACCTTTGTCATTGAAAATCGCATGCTTGTTCGTTCTTTAAAAAAAAAAAAAAAGAAAAATATATAATTATTCATTCTTGTGTACATCCTGAGGCTGGAAACCTTTCCTGACCATTCTCTAGTATAGGCATAGGTAACCTTCGATGCTGCAGATGCTCTGGACTACATCTCCCATGGTGCTCTTACAGCCAAAATGCTGAAAAAGAATCATGGGGGATGTAGTCCAAAACATCTGCAAGGTTGCCAGTATCAGAGCTCCCTTGCACTTAAAGGGGTACTCCACTAGAAAACATATTTTTCTTTTAAATCAACTGGTGCCAGAAAGTTAAACAGATTTGCAAATGACTTCTATTAAAAATCCCAATCCTTCCAGTACTTATCAGCTGCTGTATAATACACAGGAAGTTCTTTTCTATTTGAATTTCCTTTCTGTCGGACCACAGTGCTCTCTGCTGACACCTCTGTCCATGTCAGGAACTGTCCAGAGTAGGAAAAAATCCCCATAGCAAACCTCTTTTGCTCTGGACAGTTCCTGATGTGGACAGAGGTGTCAGCAGAGAGCAATGTGGTCAGAAAGAAAGGAAATTCAAAAAGAAAAGAACTTCCTGTGTATTATACAGCAGCTAAGTATTGGAAGGATTTGGATTTTTTTTAAATAAAAGTAATTTGCAAATCTGTTAACTTTCTGGTATCAGTTGATTTAAAAGAAAATTGTTTTCCAGTAGAGTACCCCTATAACATGGCCAGGACAGGCCTTCAGCCTCAATGTAAATAAGGTTTACTGACCTGCGAGTAAAGACAATGAAATGAGGAATTGGAAAATATATTGTAATAAGTTGCCTAACTATACGATGAAATGTTACATACATACAACCGGAAAACCCCCTCCCGTCAGCTGACTTGCTCAGTAGATTAGTTTTGTTCCTGCGCGTACAGTAGCTAATTTAGCTGGAAAGATGTGTGGGATTTTGTTCCTTCTCTCGCCTATCTCTTATATGTTAATGATGAGATTTGCACTGTTTATGACTTGTGATTGTGACACATCCCTTCTTTGGAAGTTACTTAAGCTGCATGCAGCCTAAATCTAGCTGGGGATTTTCTAGGGGAGGAATTTAGTGTATTCCTTGTCATCACATGGTCTGAGGAGAATGCATAAAAGCTAAGGCAAACAAAGTGAACATATTTTTGATAACCAATTCCATTTTACCTGTCGTTTTGACATCTGGATGGAAAGTGAAAGCTTCTGACATGTTGTGGGCAGCAGGAATGCACTAGCTATAAATGACAACCATCCCTTATGGTTTCTATGGAAGGATGGTAAAAAAACAGATTTTTTTTGGCTTCAATTCTATTTGTTCATTTTAACTTTATTTTTATTTTATGAATGTTATTTTTACACTCTGTGTGTATTTTTTATTCCAGTTTATTTCACAATTCTTCTTCTTTGTTTCCTTCTGGCCTCAGATACTAAGGTTTTCCTTTTCAGGATTCTTCTCCTTCCCCTACCCTTTTTGTGGACCTCTTTTGTCTTCTGTCAACTCTAATGTTCTTGTAAGATTGATCCCCTGTAACTAGTCCTTATTTCAGGTTCATGCAATCAGAAGAAGAAAATAATTTATATAACAGACATTTTACAGGAAAGTCGCACAGTGGCCAAGATTTATCAATCTACTGGAAACACAAAACTGTCTCTGGTATTTCCCGTAACAACCAATCACAGCTCAGATATCATGAGATGATATTGGTTGCTGTGGAAAAAAAAACAGACATTTGGTTTCAAGCAGATTGATAAATTTGGTACAGACTTGGAACGCTTCCCTACCTTTTCAAAGGTTGCTCTTTTTTTCAGGGCAGTCTTTATGGTATCCAGACAATGGAGTTACTGACTGACATTTTGGCAAGATGTGTTCTTGTCACTGATGTGAATGTTAGGGTTACTAAACTACACTTTTTGTCTTTAATGGGCATGTGAAATGAAAACTTTGGGGAACACGACTGAAGTTAAAGGTCATAGATCTATTCATAATCTTTTGCCTATTCCAGTTAGCAAAAAATAGACTATAGATAGCTAATAAGCTATAATAAGGTGTAGGTGCACATTCTGCCACCAAAATAGCTCTGACCTATCTAGGGGTTGGTAGTATAAGATCTTGTGTCTAAGTGTCTTTTAGAATCTGGCACCAAAGTCACATAAAGTCCTGTAAGCTGTGAATCGTCGAAATTCTGAGTTGGATTGAGATCTGGACAATTTCAAGTCCCTTCCGTGAAATCGTCATATTCTTCAATCCTCTAGAGGAATTTTTGAAGAGTGCAATATCCTACTAAAAGTGGGCTCTGCGATGAATAGGTGTACTTCAGAAACAATGTGTAGGTAGGTCATATATGTGAATACAGTGGTCCCTCAAGTTACAATTTTAATCTGTTCCAGGACGACCATTGTATGTTGAAACCATTGTATAGTGAGACCAGAACTCTATGGAAACCTGGTAATTGGTTCTGAAGCCACCAAAATGTCATCCATCAATAGGAAAAGGTGAGGATTAAAGAAAAATAAGTAGATACCTAATATAGATAAAGCAAATCCTTACATATAAAAGTAAGAAATAGCTGCTGGGAGCTGTAATCACTGTCTGTCAGTGTTTCCCAACCAGGGTGCCTCCAGCTGTTGCAAAACTACAACTCCCAGCATGCCCGGACAGCCGTTGGCTGTCCGGGCATGCTGGGAGTTGTAGTTTTGCAACAGCTGGAGGCACCCTGGTTGGGAAACAATGGTTTATGTAGAGAACAGGAGCTTCTTCAGGGTCCTATACAGTACACAGTGTCCCAAATGGAGCCGCCCTTACTTGGTGTCCAAAGGAGCAGCTAACCCTGGCACAGGTAAGGAGTAGTACAGAACTTGTAGTTCCTCCCTGTACTGTAGGGGGGGGCTACCAGACAGCCATTCAGCGCTTGAACATCAGTAATACAGGTGATTTTACCAGTAAAATGCCAATTCTGATTGGTCAGTTCCTCCAGTTGTGACACGTTTTCACCGATCTGGACTGTGCAGTATTGTATGTTGAGTCTGGTTTCAAGTTACAATGGTCCAGAAAAGACCATTGTATGTTGAAACTATTGTATGTTGAGGCCATTGTAAGTTGAGAGGTCACTGTATATGTAAATCCCAGAACCCAAAGTTTTCTTGTAGAAAATTGCCCAGAGCATCGCACTGCTTCCACCAACTTGTCTTCTTCCCATTGTACATTCTGGTGCCAACTCTAGGTAGATTTCATAATGTAACTGCCCATCCACATGATGTCAAAGAAAATGTGACCAGGCTACCGTCTTACATTGCTCCATGGTCCAGTGCTAATGTGTCTGGACATGAGGCTTTTATTGCTATTTTGATATATTTAAATTCGTGTTTGTTATTATGTTTACCAGGTATATTTCACTGTAACCAGTATGCTTAGAAGGCTCTGTTCTCATATACTTGATGGACCTTTAAACAATTAAAAGTAACTGTTGGCAGATATAAACTAACATATAGTATTTGTCCCAGATTACTGTGTATAGACCTAGGGCAAATGTCTAAGTACTGTGCCAAATTACACTCTAACAAAAACTTGTTTACATATCTGATGCAAGAAGCTTTCATATGAAGCACTTTGTGTTATAGAGTGTGTTCCTTTAAAATCCATGGTGTGTTGTTTGCCAGGTAATAGTGCTTGCTGGTATTTAAATGAAATCTAGGCATTGAGAAACACTGAGGTCTTCTAAGGAACAACAAAAAACTATCTGTTTGCAAAACCACATAACTTTACAGGAAATAGTTTGCTCTTCTTGAGTGTATTGTATGATCCCATTGTGCATTGTAAAACAATTACCCTTTTCTCTCCGAAATACCCAGAATGCTTAGCAAAGTTTTTCAGATCCTCTTCAAACATTGACAAGCTTAAACTCCAACAGCACGGCGGGGGTTAATCCAGCTGATGCGCGATATCAAACATAAAACCTTTAATACATGTATAAGCTTAATGCAAACACTGCAAATTCTATAACAAAGGAAGAAAAATGACTTTGGCCAGGTCCTTTTCTTGAGATAAAATCAGCAGTACACTGCTTCCTAAGCATATGTGGGAAGGAGGAGATCGGGGAATGAGACGTTATATATGGAATTGCACTTCTGATGTCAAACACAACTTTTATCATTATATGCCAGTTCAGATGCGAAAAGGTTCAGTTTTAGCTTCCAGAATCAATAGAGAGTTATTCCTAATGGTGTCTGTTCGGGGTAATAATTGCCTTAATATAGTCCGGCAATTATCAGTGGACGTCTGTCTCGTGGATATGATAAATCAATGATAAAGAACTCAGGATGTAAATCAAAATTTAAATTAACTTTATGTGGGAAAAGGTTAAGGACAATGGCCATATAAACTGCCCATTCATGTTATAGTCAGTTCTCTGTAGATACATACTTACTTTTATGTCTGGTTGTATCATAGAAGATCATAGATTATTTTTAGGTGCTTTATGACAGCACAGTCTTGGTGCAATGTGTGAACGATGATTTACACAGCTTAAAATGAAATGTTAATTTGGTGGGATATATTAGGTAGAACTGTATGTTCGCACATGACTGGTTTACATTGCAAACATTGTGGCTGAAATGTGTTCTATTTAGCTGAATGGGGGTTGTACAAAATCACATGCACGTGCTGCAGAAACAACCCTATTCAAATGGATTTTCAGTTACAGAAAACTCTGCAAGGAAACTGCCACGTGTAAACATACCCTAATTGAATGCCATTATCTACGGCCCTTAAAGTCACCTTTACACTTGAATATTTTGGTCTGTACTGATAAGCCAAAACCAGAAGTGGAACATTCAGTAAACTGAGACAGACTATAATGGGAAGTTGTGCACCTATTTTATGCGCTAAAGTGCCTTCCTGTAAATTCCCAATTCATCTTAAAGGGATACTCCGCCCCTTGACATCTTGACTCCTATCCAAAGGATAGTAGATAAGATGTCTGATTGCGGGGTTCCCGCCGCTGGAGACCCCCGCAAATTTGGCTTCAGCACCCCAGACATCTGGTGCACGGAGCAAACTTTGCTCCATGCCGGTTGACTGGTGTCACTGTCACACCCTGCTCATGACATCATGGACACTCCCCTCAATGCAAGTCTATGGGAGGGGGCGTGACGGCCATCATGCCCCCTCCCATAGACTTGTATTTTGGGGGGCGTGGCTGTGACGTCAAAAGCCTCCGGCGTAACACCCGATGCTCTAAACAAATGCCGGGTGCAGCAGAGAGATTGCGGGGGTCCCCAGCGGCGGGATAAGGTGTCTAGGGGTGGAGTACCCCTTTAAGTTAAAAAACAAAAATCTGCTTTTGATTCAAAAGACTGAAGAAAATTTTCCACAAACATTTTGCAGTGTTGTTAAAAAAAATAATAATAAATTGTGTGCGCAGCACTATTTTGACATGTTCATATTCAGAGGTTTATATCCTCAAAAAAAGGGACATAACTAGAGGCATGTATGTTTTCACAATGACTTTTGTAATGAAGAAGGCTAATTTTTGCCACAGTTTTTTTGCGCAAGCTACACAAAAAAAAAAAAAAAGTACATAATAGTACATACAAAAAAAAAATACACCTCACACAATTCAGTTGGCATGCTGGACAGTAGTAAATTCCTTCAGTGTCTTGCAAAAGTATTCACAACCTTGGTGTATAACATGGAGCTTGAAATTTGTGCCATCTGATTTACACAATGGGGGAGATTTATCAAAATCTGTCCAGAGGAAAAGTTGCTCAGATGCCCATAGCAACCAATCCGCTCGCTTCTTTTATGCATTGATCAGACTTTTTGATTGCTTTTTATTAATTTTTTTATTATATAAAAAGTGACCAAAAATACGCTATTTTGGACTTTGGAATGTTTTTGTGCGTACGCCATTGACCGTGCAGTTTAATTAACGATATATTTTTATAGTTTGGACATCTACGCACGCGGCAATACCACGTATGTTTATTTTTATTTACACAGGTTTTTTTTATGAGAAAAGGGGGGTGATTCAAACTTTCATTAGGGAAGGGGTTAAATGACCTTTATTAACTTTTTTTTTTTTTCACTTTTTTTTTTGCAGTGTTATAGCTCCCAAAGGGGACTATAACACTGAACACACTGATCATCTACACTGATCACTGCAAAGCCATAGCTTTGCATGGATCAGCGTTCTAGGGGCTCGATTGCTCAAGCCTGTAGCTCAGGCTTGGAGCAATCAAACGCCGATCCTACGTGACGGAGACAGGTGAGGGGACCTCCGCTCGCGTCCTAGCTGATCGGGACATCGCGATTTTACCATGATAGTCCCGATCAGCCCGACTGAGCTGCCGGGAAGCTTTTACTTTCGTTTTAGACTAGGCGATCAACTTTGTCTGAAGGGTTAATAGCATGCGGCACAATGATCTGTGCCGCGCGCTATTAGCCCAGGGTCCCGGCTATAATTAGCAGCCGGGACCTACCTCGTTTTAAACACCGGAACCGGGTGCAGGGCCCGGCATCCTTAAGAGGTTAAATGAAGTGGAAGGGCCCACAATCCCACAACATACATTCCAGAGAAGGGAGAGAGAAAAAAAATCCTTTTCTTCTTTCCCTTCTTTTAAACAAGTAAATTAAAATAAATAATTAACATAAGATATGGAATATTTATGATTTCCTTTCCTTTTCCTCCCATTCAGAATTCCCATCTTATAATTTCTACATTCCCCTATACTATATCATCTTGGTCGGACACAGCACCACCCCTTACAAACAGTAGTCACCTACCAACCAGCCCCTCTACCCTTCCCAAAAAAAAAAAACCCATCCCATGGCAGAAGGAGGAGAGCAGACCGTTTAAGGTAGGAGTCACGTGTCAGGGCGATGGAAGACAGTATCGGGGGGAGAGATGACAGACAGAATCTAGGAAGATCCTGTGTCGGTAGCCAGAGCAGGGCTCTCGGATCCAGACCTGTGAGAGATGACTAAAAATGCACCCATTGTTTTGTCGAGCAATGAAGGAAACTATCAAGCACCCGTGTGAGCACTGATGCTAAATGATAGGAGAGAGAGTCTTCCAGGGCAAGGCCACCTTCCAGTTTCCTACAGAATAAAACATGTCTTGCCAGTCTCGGATGTTTGTGGGACCAGACAAAGCCAGATAGGAGCGCAGTGAGGTCTCGGAAAAAGGAGCAAGGTAAATGCACTGGAATAGTGGAGAAAAGGTATAGTAGGCGTGGGAGCACATTCATCTTGAGTACTTTAATCCTTCCCAGCCACGAGAAGTCTCTGCGCTCCCATCTGGCCAAGTACGATTTAATAATTTGGAGTATGGGGGGGGGGGGGGGGTAGTTGATGTGGTATATGTCTGGTATATGAGCGGGAACCTGGATTTCCAGGTATGATAAGGATTTGGATTGCCACTTAAACAGGTGGTTGTGTTGTAATTGTCGGACTACTGAAGCGTTTTAAAGTAAACAAGGAAAGGAAGTGAGGCGGGATCAGAGGTATAATAGGAGATCATCCGCATAGGCGGCACATTTGTAATGATACGGGGAAGCATCTAAACCCTTGATGTCTGGGTTTCGGCGGATGTCAACGAGATGTTCCATACACAGAACGTACAGCAGGGGGGAGAGGAGGTACCCCTGTCTCGTACCATTACAAATGTCGAAGGGTCGGGAAAGATGTCCATTGAGACGTATCTGGGCCTGCGGGTGGGATAAAAAAGTGCCATGATGCGATCTCTCATAGTGGAAGCCCCAGTCTATTCTCCGCGTCGAAGAAGAGGAGAAAAAGTGGAACCTTACGGTTGCAAGCAAAGTGGACAACAGAAAACGTCCGGAGCGTGTTGTCTTTAGCTTCCCTCCCGCAGATGAAGCTGACCTGATCAGGGTGGACCAGAGCCTCCATGTAGTCAGAGAGACTGTTCGCTATCAACTGGGCAAACAGTTTAACATCGAGGTTAAGCAAAGAAATTGAGTAGTAACTAGGACAAAGGGAAAGGTCTTTCCCCTCCTTTGGGATGACCACTATGAAAGCTCGCTAAAAGGACTGTGGGGGAGGGTCAGAGGAGGAGATAGAGTTGAAGGCTGAAAGAAGTGGGTCTGTGCGTAGATTTTAAAAGAATTTGGCAGTATAACCGTCCAGGCCAGGGCTCTGACCTCCTGGCAGGGACGAGATCGCTATGTCTAACTCCTTTTTAGTGAAGGGGGCCTCCATGGGTTGTACAGTTTCCGGAGATAATGTGGTAAAGATTGTGTCCACTATGTATTGATGTAGAGTAGGGGCTGCGGAAGAAGCTGAGGAGGTAGGCTGGGGAGAAGGGAGGTAATAAAGGGATGTGTAGTATGAGTGAAAAGCATTTAAGATATCAGGTGTCATATGTGTGAGAGAGTCAGAAGGGGTTTAAATGGAGGGGACAAAGAGAGAGGACCTTTTTTCTTTTAGAGCATTGGCATTCATAAAAAACGGGGGCATGATCTGAGAGTGTTATAACCTACAATGGGGATCAAAAGTGTGGGCACCCCAGGTAAAAATGTGTATTAATGTGCATAAAGAAGCCAAGGAAAGATGAAAAAAATCTCCAAAAGGCATCAAATTACAGATTAGACATTCTTATAGTATGTCAACAAAAGTTAGATTTTATTTCCATCATTTACACTTTCAAAATAACAGAAAACAAAAAAATGGCGTCTGCAAAAGTTTGGGCACCCTGCAGAATTTATAGCATGCACTGCCCCCTTTGCAAAGCTGAGACCTGCCAGTGTCATGGATTGTTCTCAATCATCATTTGGGAAGACCAGGTGATGTCAATCTCAAAGGTTTTAAATTGCCAGACTCATCTGACCTTGTCCCCAACAATCAGCACCATGGTTTTTTTTAAGCAGTTGTCTAGAAATCTGAAACTGAAAATAGTTGACACTCACAAAGCTGGAGAAAGCTATAAGAAGATAGCAAAACGTTTTCAGATGTCAATATCCTCTGTTCGGAATGTAATTAAGAAATGGCAGTCATCAGGAACTGTGGAAGTTAAAGCCAGATCTGGAAGACCAATAAAAATATCAGACAGAACAGCTCGCAGGATTGTGAGAAAGACAATTCAAAACCCACGTTTGACTGCACAATCCCTCCAGAAAGATCTGGCAGACACTGGAGTTGTGGTACACTATTCCACTATAAAGAGATACTTGTACAAATAAACTTCTTCTACGTCTCGGCGTATCCATTGGGAGAAGCAGCGCCTAAAGAGGGTTTTTCTATTTATTCTCCTGTATGCATTGTGGATAGCCCTGCATTGGCTTCCAGCTCCCTACGGCTTCGCAGCACCCTCCGGATACCATCACTCTTCTGTACCCCATTTATTGGGGTGATATGTGCATATTTATTGAGCTCAAGGTGAGCACAATATAATCACGTATTTAAACTTGATTGTTACCCTGAAATAATGCACTAGGCGCCTGTGTGGTTTTCTCTTTTTTCCTGTCTCTTCTATGTCCTCACCACAAAAATCAGCATTTGAACTTTGCAAATAAACATATAGACAAGCCTGATGCATTTTGGAAACAAGTTTTGTGGACTGATGAGGTTAAAATTGAACTTTTTGGCCTGAATGAGCAAATGTACATTTGGAGAAGAAGGGGAACAGAATTCAATGAAAAGAACCTCTGACCAACTGTTAAGTATTGGGTTGGATCAATCATGCTTTGGGGTTGTATTGCAGCCAGTGGCACGGGGAACATCTCACGAGTAGAAGGAAAAATGGATTCAATAAAATTTCAGCAAATTTTGGATGCTAACTTGATGCCATCTGTGAAAAAGCTGAAGTTAAAGAGAGGATGGCTTCTACAAATGGATAATGATCCTAAACACACCTCAAAATCCACAGGGGATTACATCAAGAGGCATAAACTGAAGGTTTTGCCATGGCCTTCACAATCTCCTGACCTCAACATAATTGAAAATCTATGGATAGACCTTAAAAGAGCAGTGCGTGACAGCCAGCCCAGAAATCTCAAAGAACTGGAAGACTTTTTTAAGGAAGAATGGGCAAAGATACCTCAAACAAGAATTGAAAGACTCTTGGCTGGCTGCAAAAAGCGTTTACAAGCTGTGATACTTGCCAAAGGGGGCAGTACAAGATATTAACTCTACAGGGTACCCCAACTTTTGCAGATGCCATTTTTTTGTTTTCTGTTATTTTGAAAGTGTAAATGATGGAAATAAAATCTAACTTTTGTTGACATATTATAAGAATGTCTAATCTGTAATTTGATGCCTTTTGGTGATTTTTACCTGGGGTGCCCAAACTTTTGATCCCCACTGTATGTCGGCCTTCTTAATTGCAGGTAAGAGATGATGTGGGCAAAAGATGTAATCAATGAAGGAGTATGACTGGTGGGGGGTGGGGAAAAAAGGTGTAGTCGCGGTGATCGGTATAAAGGGCGCGCCAGATGTCGCTCAGTTGCATCAGATGCAGCTTCCTCCTCAGGGCTCGGAGTTTGTTGTAGGAAAGGTAAGTTCTGCCTGAGGACATGTCGAGAAGAAGAGCCAGAGGCAAGTTGAAATCCCCACAAAGGACAATCGGGCCCGAGGCAAAGGAGGCTAGGCGGCGATACAACACCCTGAGGAGGAAGGGCACCTGATCATGATTGGTTGTGTAGAGCGTGGCTATTGTTATGGTTTGTCCCACTATCTCACAGTTGGCAAAAATAAAACAAGCCTGTGGATCGATGGAGGAATTAAGTATGGCGATGGGAAGAGATGTATGAAATGCTAAGGATACCCCCTTTGTCTTGGCTTCAGGATTTGTGCTGTGCAACCACGTGGGATAGTAACGGTTATTGATTGTGGGGAAAGAGTCACTTCTAAAGTGCGTCTCCTGCAAGCAGAAAATGTGGGCTTTCTGCTTGTTAAAGGAGTAAAGGTTAAGGGTAGCTATAGAAATGTCAGGGTGGTGTAAGAATGCATCATACTTACTGTGGTCTCGTCAAAGCATAGTGTCGGGCAGCTCGCTAGGTGTAAGACAGGAGAATGTGGAGGTCCTGCAAGAGAAGAAGATAGAGGGATAAGGAAAAGAGAAAGGCAGCGGAGTAGGAGGAGAGAAGGAAAACAGCAACTGGGGAGAAACAGTCAAAGGGGTACTATAGGGAGAGGTCTTAAGGGCCAGTAAGGATATTGGAACCAGTCCGATATCAATCCTAGTGGGGGTAACATGGAAGGTAAGCCAAGTGGCCAGGAAAAGATTTCAAACTACAATATCCATAACGGTATCCAGGGCCCGGGAACCATATGGAACCTACAAATGTAAGTAAGGAAAAGGCAGACCTGTCATATGACAAAGGGCAGGGTGATCAATATACTAACTAAGCAGGAGGGGAGAGAGCATAGAACCAAGAGGAGCTGAATAAGTGATAGGACCAGGTCAATCAATCATGGTGTGAAAAATAAGTCTACAATTGTAGAGTTCTAAATTATTTAGTTTCTGACGTTGTGGCAGAGGAGCGGGTGCTGCTGCAGCTGGACGAATCTGCGAGGAATTGGCCCGTTCATCTCAAGGGGATGGTAGGGTGAATGAGTTGGTGAAGGTAAGGGTGTCGGAGGCAATTTGAAGGTTGCCAGAAAGGCAGGCAAGTCTTTCGGGTGTTGCAAAGTCGCCGATGTAGTCCCGTATTTCGCTGTCAGGGAGAAAGAGTAGCCCCAGCGATCTAGGATTTGGCCGCTCTGCAGTTGCTGGAGGAGTGGTTTCTGGGCAGCTCGCAGCCTCAGTGTATGGAGGGATAAGTCCGGGAACAGTTGAATAGGCGTCCCGTAATAAGTCAGGGTTGTGAGCATGCGCATTTTATGTATAACATTGTCTTTGATAAGATGGTGGGGCACTCTGCAGATCATATCTAATGTTTTCTTCGGGTCAGGGTTGCTTTCAAAGTCCAGTGGGCTCTGTCGAGTTCTAGGGGAGTGTCAGGAGGACGTTGGAGAATTTTGGCGAAAAGTCTCTGCAAAGTCCCCGGGATGTTATTTGGAGCAACCGATTCTGGGAGACTTTTGATACGAATATTATTTCTTCGGTTTCAATTGTCCATATCGTCGAGAAGATCAACATTTGCGTGTTGTTGGGCACAGTTGTTAGCTGTAGAGATCTGGAGATCACGCACCTGGGCCGTCACATTTTCATGAAAGAGTTCTAAGTCAGTGACTTTCTTTTGCAGGTGGTGACCATCTTTGAGCACTGGGCGTAGATCTTGTTTCCAGGCCTTCTTGAGGTCAGAGGCCAGGGACACCATATCCGATTTAGTTGGGATGAGGGTCAGGAGGGTCTGGAGTTCTGGGTGATCTTTCAGGGCATGAAGAGCTACCTCAGTGGAGGGCAATGAAGAGGTCACAGGTTGTGCAGCCAGGGGATCCAGAGCAGCATAATCTGGAACAGGTATATGACAGGAGTGACGATCTGCATGGGTATCAGCAGGTTGGGAGTCATCAGATGATGAACAGCCGGAGCGTGGGTCCGCTCGTGGAAGACATTTGAGGTTTTAAACAATTTATTTTTGGCTGGAGGGCTTTCTCCCCAGTAGTCAGGAGGTTCGCCGTCTTCAGAAGAATCGTTAATAGGCGTGGAGGTATCTGAGTCCATGTCTGCACAGTGCGTCGCCCAATCCCCCACTGGTGAGTATAAAGAAGGTGAAGAGAATGGTGGGTGGGTGTGAGAGACAGGCTGGGGTTGCAGCTGCATTGAGGCACAGGATGTTACTGGTTGCGGCCCTATGGCATGCAGGGAGTTAACTTGTGTGAACTCCTGTTGGGGTATGAGGGCACTGGTAGGTAAGCCTGGAGCAGGAGGCAGGGCATAGGATGGAGCAGGTCTCTGGTTTATGAAAGCAGGGGATTTCAGTGGTTTGTGGTGTGCCAGGTGAGGTGACGGCACAGCAGCCAAAGGAGGTGACAGAGCCTGTTTTGACTGGGGGTCTTGCTGGGAGGGGGTGCCTGATCATGGGGTGGTATAGGGGAGCCAGAGGCAGTATTGTCACTTAACTGTCATTGGTGGTACAGCTGAGCAGTCCTGGCGTCCGGAGGTGTATATGCCGGCTTGTCCGGGCGTGTAGCGCCGCCTAAGCAGTCAGAAAATGCGTGCGCAGCAAGAGCCTCCTGCGCACACGAGAGCCAGAAGTGGAGTAGAAGATGGCTGGGGCTGGTCCAGGGGCCACGGCGCTTGTGAAGGTGGTGCCGGCTGAAAAAAAAAAACATGATCACCTGCTGATGCTCCAGGGGGTCAGCGGGGGTTTACCCTGTGATTTATTTCTATTTCTGTTGCTCATGGGGAGTCTGTTAGCCCGCTATAGTGAGTCCGGTGCCGGAGCGCCAAGCCATGCCCCCTAGTAACAGAGCAGAATGGTGGAAACAAATCTACCATTCTGTTACAAATACAATGTTCTTGGGGTTTGTCTTTATTAGCTTAGCATATCGAGATGCTGAGGTTATTGTGCATTATTCTAATTTTTCAACTCCAGCATTTCTTCAGTGTGGGTTTACAGCAGTCTTTAGGTTTAGGTTATGCACTGATTCTCAATTGGATTGAGGTCTGGGCTTTAAGGGTCATTGTCCTGCTGGGAGACAGTAAGCC
The DNA here is from genome assembly GCF_029499605.1 of Hyla sarda. Taxonomy (NCBI): domain Eukaryota; kingdom Metazoa; phylum Chordata; class Amphibia; order Anura; family Hylidae; genus Hyla; species Hyla sarda. The sequence continues at coordinate 274,700,938 of NC_079191.1, read as the reverse complement.
TCCATCCCAATCTCAAATCTCTGGCAATCTGAAACAAGTTTCCCTAAAGAATTGTTCTGATATTTTCAGTCCCTGAATGAGGAAAATGCATGGAATGATGCTGCCAGTGCTCCAGTGCTTTACTGTTGGGGTGACTGGGTTTGCACCACCTATAGAGTTCGTACTAGTTCGTACTAGAGAGATGGTTCGTACTAGAGATAGTCTCTCTGATGGCCTCCTGTCTGCCTAGTATGGCAGTCTGTGAGGTCTAGCCATAGGCTGGATTGCACAGGCTGTTAGTGTAGTACTGATGTTATACTGTGCTGCAGTACAGATGAACTGAAGCATAGTATAACCTGCAAAAAGTGAAAAGTAAAAAATAAAAGGTTTTTAAATAAATTAATAAAGTGTAAAAAAATTAATGTCCCTTTCCCAATAAAACCCTATACTGTATTATCATCAAAAAATTAAAAAACGCCCAAACCTATACATAATAGGTATTGACACGTCCGTAATGACTTGTTGAATAAACTGATAATGGTATTTATCCCGCAGGGTGAACACCGTAAAAAAAAAAAAAATGTAAAAAATGCACATTTTGGTCCAAAATGTGGAATAAAAAAAAGATCAAAAGGTAGCATGAATCGCAAAAATGGTACGAATAAAAAGTATGGCTCGCCCTGCAAAAAATGAGCCTTCACACAAAAAAAGGATTTTGTTTAGAAAAGGAAAAGGAACATAAAAAAGCTATATTAATTGAGTTTTGCCATAATCGTACTGACACACAGAATAAAAATAATATAATTTTTACCATACAGTGAATGCCATAAAAACATTGTAAAAATTCACAAAATATTCTGCGTGAATGAACAAAGATTTACCACTAATATAAAGTACAATATGTCACGAAAAAACAAGTAAAAGCATGTCAGAGGTATTACCACTTAAAGAGACACATGCCAGATTTGAAAAATGAGGCCATGTCATTTAGGTAAAACCCCTTAACATCCTTAAGGGGTTAAGCAATGGCTTTTGTCTGACCACACTGCCATAAAGCCCCTCCTTTATAGTTGTTCTATGGACAGAAAAAACATCTCCTCTTTGGAGCTCTTTCAGTGTTACAGTTGGTGTCTTTGTTGACTCTTTTTTAAATGCCTTCCTTGTCAGCTCTGAGTTTTGGTGAGTGACCTTTTCTTGTCAGGTTTGAAGGTTTGTTTCCATTTTGTTATAATGGATCTAATGATTCCTCCTAAAAGTTCCCTAAGAGAACTAAAAAAGTGTTAAAGAAAAAAGTTAAATTAAAGTAATAAAACACACATTAACCCCTTCCATATTAATATTTTTAATCACCCCCCTTTTCCCAAATTCTATATAAAAAATATGTAAACGTAATAAAAAATAATCATATGTGGTATTACCACGTGCGTAAATGTCCGAACTATAAAAATATAATGCTAACTAAACCACATGGTCAATGGCGTTTACGTAAAAAAAATACCAAAGTCCAAAATTGCATATTTTTGGTCACTTTGTATACCCTAAAAATTTTTATAAAAAGTGATCAAAAAGTCCTATCAAAATAAAAATAGCACCGATAAAAACTACAGACCATGGCGCCAAAAAATGAGCCACCATACATCCCCGTATACATAAAAATAAAAAAGTTATAGGGGTCAGAAATTGACAATTTTAAACATACTAATTTTGGTGCATGTAGTTATAATTTTTTTTTTAGGTATTAAAATTAAATAAAACCTATATAAATTAGGTATGCTTGTAACTGTATGGACCTACAGAATAAATTTAAGGTATCATTTTTACCAAAAAGTGCACTGCGTAAAATCAGAAGCCCCCAAAATTTACAAAATTAAGTTTTTTTTTAATTTTGCCCCACAAATATTTTTTTTCTGATTTTGTTGTCTATTTTGTGGTAAAATGATTTATTTAATTACAAAGTAAAATTGGTGGCACAAAAAACAAGCCCTAATATGGGTCTGTAGGTGGAAAATTGAAAGCGTTAATGGTGCTCTTTTTCAAATTTTGGGATATGTTTGTGATATCTGAATTCCTCCACAACGTTGTCTCTTTGCCATTTGGAAGCTCTTTGGTCTTCAGTTTGCTTGTGTAGTGGTGTTACAGACTCAGGGGCCTTGGAGAAAAAGAGGTATATTTATACTGACATCATGGTGACCGATCATGTGACACTTTGATTGGTCGTGGAGGAGGGGGGAATTAAATTAATTTGGTGACTTCTCAAGCACATTGATTAGACCAGACCTTATTTAGGGGTTTAATAGCAAAGATGTTGAATACATATGCACTTGCAACTTTTTCAGTTTTTCAATGTAACATTTTAACCTCTCTTGTCAGGTCCTTTAAATAAAATTTAGATTAAAATACAGGTCGTAATGCAGCAAATCACCAAGGTAGTGATTACTTCTACTATAAATCATAAAACATCCAGCTGTTACCTGCATCTGTCTTCTATGCAGAAATAGGGGATAAATGCTAGATCATTGAGTCAGATACCTGATGGCCACTCCATCAAAAAGCTTGTGTGAGAGAAAAAATTGAGTGATTTTCCCCAGAACAACCAATCACAGCTCAGCAAATGAGCTCTGGTAAAGTGAAAGCTGAGCTGTGATTGGTTGCTGTAGGAAAAGTACTCTAATTTTGCTCTCACACAGTTTGATAAATCTGGGCTATGGTCTTTTCAATATATTTTTTTATGTTTAGATGTTCATTTAAAGTCTTTAGGGAAATATAAAATACACTAAATAGAAAAAGTTTTGGTCTGCAGAATTTTTTTTTTTTTTTAGATTATTATTATTATTTTTTTTTTCAGAAATACAGTATGCCCCAGGTGTGGAATTTTTCCTGATTTTTTTCCTAGGCTTTGAAGTTAAAAACACATGTCCACAATTGCATTAATAAAAATGCTGCCTACTGTAAAATGCCTTTAAGTCATAATTCAGTCTTTATACTTTATCCATCATGACGGCATCAGACATCTGTCAAGTATGCCTAGATATCAAAGGGGGGCCTAGATGATCTAGGGGTGAAGGGCGGCATGTAAAATGTCCCCTTAATTTTCGGGGAGAAGGACAGATACAATGTATGAGTACTAGTCCACATTGCCACTGAACACAGCTGCTCAAAGAAAGCTGCTAACCACTGCTGTTCAAACCTTCTGCTGCTGGTTAACCCTAGGCTTTAAAGGCTTTAAAGACAGTCATTTTTAGATTCCTTCCAGTACACCTCCCATTCCCCCTATACACAAAACACTTTTTTTGCCTTCCCTCCCTTCACCTTAGTGTCAATCAGAAGCTCACAGTGTAACACACCATTCACCGCACACACAGCATGGAGATATATGTGCCTATCCTTGATTCTGGCATACTGGATTCTTTATTAAATACATTGTTTATAGTCAGGGAACTTTGTACCCAAAGGCACAGAACTTAGCTAAGGAGGATAAAAGGGAAAGGCGTTGGATGAGGGTAATATGTAATTAACCATTTTGTGACACCACCCGAGGTAGACCAGCTTCTCCTGTGACAGGCACGGGGCAAATAATTAGTCCGACGCAAGGTTAAGGATAACTGGTATGCTTTACTGAGGTTGGAAAGATTCTACAATCCATTACAGCTCAGATTAGCGTGAAGGAGATGCAGGGGGAACTTTGGGAAGCTTATCGGCTTGCTGGGACTTATAGTTGATTGTGCTGTATATGACTGACTTGACTTGTATGCAACGGACACTAGACTTTAGTTACTTGGAGCTTGACTAACTTGCTGGACTTGACTTGTATTAAATTTCCTGGACTTAGTGCTTACCTCAAGGCTTTGACTTTCACCTGGGTACTGGGGTTAACTGGTAGTAGATGCATGGTGGCTGGACTAGGTCTCAGGCCTACTTCAGGATCACCTCACAGACAGCCTTCACACTTCACCAAACTGTACTTCAGAACTGAACTCTGCTTACACTATATATGGGAGGAATTTATAGAGATCCCATTGGCCAGATAAGTCACCTGGTTCACCTCTGCATACTCCCCTAACAACAAGGTTCATAGCAACAGGATTCTTAAAGTAACAGTGCATAGAAAATACTAATTATACCATTATATAACATTGCAGTATATTGTGAATTATAGAGAGTCCTAAGGAGAGTGGGCCTAAGACGGACATTTAAGCAGCATCTGCCACACAGGATGGGCAGGAGTACAGAAGAACACTTGATTCTGTACTGGGTCACCACAAAGGCATGGGGCTGAAGAGAACCTGAAGACGAAGGAGGAGAGAGAAGGACATGAAAGCTAAGGAAAACAGTGATCGAGAAGGAGGATGGTGGAAAAGGGCAGGAAATAACATGAGAACTAGGAAGAATAGTGAAGAAGACTTAAAGGCTGAGCAGAAATTTGAAAAAGAAAGGAGGATAATAGAAAGTAAAGAGAATGAGAGAGGAGGAGAATGAGGAAAATGGCATAGAGGCTAGGAAAGAGGATTAGGGAGGAGGATATGAAGGCTGAGGATGTAAAGGGCATGGAGACTTAGAAAGAGGAAGAGAGGAAGACATAAGGGCTGAGAAGAATGAGAGAGGAGGAAATTGAGGCTCACAAGGAGGATTAAGGAGGAATACATGGTTATCACATCGCAAAATGCTAAGTAAAAGAACTGAAGTCTAAATAAAATCAATATTTGGTTCGATACCCTTTGCCTTCAAAACTGTATGAATTCATATAGGTACGCTTACACAATGCCAGAGTTTTGATAGGATTTTAGTCACGTGGATGATTAACCAATTATACCAAACTGGTGATTATGAAGCAATAAAAGCTGTGTAGTAGGCCTAAACCTGAGTGAGGAACAGCCAAACTCTGCTACAAAGAAAAGGTTGTGTCATGTCCCAGGTCACACACCATGGCAAGACTAAGCACAGCAACAAGATGCTATGTATTTATCATGCATCAGCAAGGTCTCTCCTAGGCAAATATTTTATAGAAAACAGGTTTAAAGCTGTGCTGTTCAAGCTCTTGTGTGCTCAGAACTGGCAAAAACCTGTGGGATTCAGGTATGGCTATGATTATGTTTCTTTAGCCAAAACGGTTCAGACTGTACTATTGCATTTCCATGTATTAGTGTTGCACAAGGACCTTCCCACTCAACCTTTCAATGGCTGCAACAGTGTTCCATCTCAGCCCTGATTGGCTGTCGGAAGGTCCTTGTGCGACACAAACAAAAGGAAGATCCGTTTGGCAGGTAAACTATACATATATAGCAGGGGAGAAAGTGGAATAGGTACAGTTTTTCTTTTTATATTTAACTGAGCCCTGAGCACTGTAAAATAAAATAAAAAGATCTTCAGAATACCATTTAAGGGTACACACCGGATCTACTGCGGATTTGAAGTTTTATGTATTTTTGATTGGCATGTCAAAAAAGTAAATGCCTTCAAATTGGCACTGTTTCATGTATGTGTGTGTGTGTGTGTGTGTGTGTGAATGCACCCTTAGTTTATGGTTATTCTATGGGTCAGTAAAATTATGGTGATACCAAATGTATATGTTTTATGTTTTACCTTTGAACAATTAAAGCAACACTTGTTTGATATGTGTGCTGACTAATCCCATGATATGTGCTCCACATTACCTCATACAGTGGGGCAAAAAAGTATTTAGTCAGCCAACAACTGTACAAGTTCTCCCACTTAAAAAGATGAGAGAGGCCTGTAACTTTCTTCATAGGAATACCACAACTATGAGAGACAATGCAAAAAAAAATCCATAAAATCACATTGTCAAATTTTTAAAGAATTTATTTGCAAATTATTGTGGAATATAAGTATTTGGTCACCTACAAACAAGGAAGATTTATGGCTTTCACACACCTGTAACTTCTTCATTAAGAGTCTCCTCTGTCCTCTACTCGTTACCTGTATTAACCCCTTAGGGATTAGCCCATTTTCACCATAAGGACTCAAAATTATTTTCATTTTTGCACTTTAGTTTTTTCCTCCTCACCTTCTAAAAATCATAACACGTTAAATTTTGCACCTACAGACCCATATAATGGCTTACTTTTTGCATCACCAATTGTACTTTACTTTGTAATGACATTACTTCTTTTATAACATAATCTGTGGTGAAGCAAAAAATGTATTATTTGTAGGGCGAAATGAAAAAAAACGCCATTTTGCAACTTTTTAAGGCCTCTGTTTCTACGCAGTGCACTTTTCGGTAAAAATAACACATCTTTATTCTGTAGGTCCATACGATTACATGGATACCCAATTTATGAAGTTTATTTTTATTTTACTACTTTAAAAAAATTATAACTACATGCAAGATCTCACCCCGTAGTGTCAAAATGATCACAAGAACGGCGAGCAAAATTCCCAGAACCATGTGGGGGAGGGGGGGGGGGACCTACTGAATGACCTGCAGAGACTTGGGACCAAAGTAACAAAGGCTACCATCAGTAATACACTATGCCGCCAGGGGCTCAAATCATGCAGTGCCAGATGTGTCCCCCTGCTTAAGCCAGTACATGTCCGGGCTCATCTGAAGTTTACTAGAGAGCATTTGGATGATGCAGAAGAGTATTGGGAGAATGTCATATGGTCAGATGAAACCAAAGTAGAACTTTTTGGTAAAAACTCAGCTCGTCGTGTTTGGAGGAGAAAGAATGTTGTGTTGCATCCAAAGAACACCATACTTACTGTGAAGCATGGGGGTGGAAACATCATGCATTGGGGCTGTTTTTCTGCTAAGGGGCCAGGAAAGAATGAGTGGGGCCATGTATCGTGAGATTTTGAGTGAAAACCTCCTACCGTCAGCAAGGGCATTGAAGATGAAACGTGGCTGGGTCTTTCAGCATGACAACGATCCCAAACACACCACCTGGGCAACAAAGGAATGGCTTCGTAAGAAGCATTTCAAGGTCCTGGAATGGCCTAGCCAGTCTCCAGATCTCAACCCCATAGAAAACCTTTGGAGGAAGTTGAAAGTCCGTGTTTTCCAGTGACAGCCACAAAACATAACTGCTCTAGAGGAGATCTGCATGGAGGAATGGGCCAAAATACCAACAACAGTGCGTGAAAACCTTGTGAAGACTTACAAAAAACGTTTGACCTCTGTCATTGCCAAAAAAGGGTATATAACAAAGTATTGAGATGAGCTTTTGTTATTGACCAAAACTTATTTTCCACCATAATTTGCAAAGTAATTCTTTAAAAATCATACAATGTGATTTAATAAAAAAATTTCTCATTATGTCTCTCATCGTTGAGGTATGCCTATGATGAAAATTACAGGCCTCTCATCTTTGTAAGTTGGAGAACTTGCACAATTGGTGGCTGACTAAATACTTTTTTTCCCCAATGTAGTTTATATTTTTATTACAATTTTGTTTTCTTTAATGAGAAGTATGAAGCTAATCTGTCTGTACAGCATAACAGTGAGCATGACAATTTTCCAACCAAATCCAAGAAAAGGCATTTGTAACATTTATTGTGACTATAACCCTTTATTAAATCACTTTACTGTGAGAACATGTTGAAAGCATTGGCTGACACAGTGGCATCGGGAAAAAAAACATATGGAAAATCTTTCTCTCTCTCTCTCTCTCTCTCTTTGTCTCTTACGCGACATACATTAGATTCCTTAATGTTTTGCTATTTCAAGGCATAACTAGAGTCCTGTGGGACCCAGGGCAAAATTTGGACCCCACCACAGCACTAATATGGTATATAACAAAAAATGATAAACTTGTGATTACATAGAGTTACCTCCAGTGACTCACAGTTGATTTTTTTTCTGAATGGAGTTGTTCACCTTTCCTTTTCTTCTCCAGCCATGACTACTCATCTGCTTGAATCCAAAATATGCTGGACAAACATTTTAGGTTCATCGCTCTAGCAGTAGTTAGGCTTTCCCTCTGTTCCTATATAGTAGTTAGGACCTACAAACTGCCCCCATATATTATTTAGACCCCCCACCATTCCCCCATCTATTAGTTACGACCCACACTACTCCATATAGAGTACTACCATCCACACTGCCACTGTACAGTAGTTAATCCCCCAAAACTGCCCCATGTAGTAGTAAGGCCCTCCACACTGTCCCCATATAGTAGGCCCAACTGCCCCTATATAGTAGTTAGGCTCCACCATGCTCCCATATAGTTGCCACAAATAATAGTCCCTCCATACTGCCACCATATAATAGAAAGGCTCCAAACCACCCTATATAGTAGATAGCTCTTCCACACTGTCCTCTTATAGTTGTAAGGTCCTCAAAACTGCTCTCATGTAGTAATAAAGCCTCCCCGCACACACACACACACACACACGCACACCACCTTCATATATGTTACGCCTAGCGCTCCGGGTCCCCGCTCCTCCCCGGAGCGCTCACGGCGTCTTTCTCCCTGCAGCGCCCCGGTCAGTCCCGCTGACCGGGAGCGCTGCACTGTCATGGCCGTCGGGGATGCGATTCGCACAGCGGGACGCGCCCGCTCGCGAGTCGCATCCCAGGTCACTTACCCGTCCCGGTCCCCTGCTGTCATGTGCTGGCGTGCGCGGCTCCGCTCTCTAGGGCGCGCGCGCGCCAGCTCTCTGAGACTTAAAGGGCCAGTGCACCAATGATTGGTGCCTGGCCCAATTAGCTTAATTGGCTTCCACCTGCTCCCTGGCTATATCTGATCTCCTCCCTTGCACTCCCTTGCCGGATCTTGTTGCCTTGTGCCAGTGAAAGCGTTTAGTGTGTCCAAAGCCTGTGTACCTGAACTTCTGCTATCCATCCTGACTACGAACCTTGCCGCCTGCCCCCGACCTTCTGCTACGTCTGACCTTGCCTCTGCCTAGTCCTTCTGTCCCACGCCTTCTCAGCAGTCAGTGAGGTTGAGCCGTTGCTAGTGGATACGACCTGGTTGCTACTGCCGCAGCAAGACCATCCCGCTTTGCGGCGGGCTCTGGTGAAAACCAGTAGCCTCTTAGAACCGGTCCACTAGCACGGTCCACGCCAATCCCTCGCTGACACAGCGGATCCACTACCCGTAAGCCGAATCGTGACAGTAGATCCGGCCATGGATCCCGCTGAGGTGCCGCTGCCAAGTCTCGCTGACCTTACCACGGTGGTCGCTCAGCAATCGCAGCAAATTGCCCAACAAGGACAGCAGCTGTCACAGTTGACCGCCACGTTACAGCAACTTCTGCCTCTGCTACAGCAACAACCATCTCCTCCGCCAGCTCCTGCACCTCCTCCGCAGCGAGTGGCCGCTCCTAGCCTCCGCTTGTCCCTGCCGGACAAATTTGATGGGGACTCCAGACTCTGCCGTGGATTTTTGTCTCAGTGTTCCCTGCATATGGAGATGTTGTCGGACTTGTTTCCTACAGAACGGTCTAAGGTGGCGTTCGTAGTAAGCCTTCTTTCAGGAAAGGCCTTGTCTTGGGCCACACTGCTCTGGGACCGCAATGATCCTGCCACAGCCACAGTCCAGTCCTTCTTCGCTGAAGTCCGAAGTGTCTTTGAGGAACCTGCCCGAGCCTCTTCTGCTGAGACTGCCTTGCTGAACCTGGTCCAGGGTAATTCTTCCGTTGGCGAGTACGCCATACAATTCCGTACTCTTGCTTCTGAACTATCCTGGAATAACGAGGCTCTCTGCGCGACCTTTAAAAAAGGCCTATCCAGTCGCATCAAGGATGTGCTGGCCGCACGAGAGATTCCTGCCAACCTCCAAGAACTCATTCATTTGGCTACCCGCATTGACATGCGTTTTTCTGAGCGACACCAAGAGCTCCGCCAGGAAAAAGACTTAGATCTCTGGGCACCTCTCCCACAGCATCCTTTGCAGTCTACGCCTGGGCCTCCCGCCGAGGAGGCCATGCAAGTGGATCGGTCTCGCCTGACCCAGGAAGAGAGGAATCGCCGTAGTGAAGAAAATCTCTGTCTGTACTGTGCCAGTACCGAGCATTTCTTGGTGGATTGCCCTATCCGTCCTCCACGCCTGGGAAACGCACGCACGCACCCAGCTCACGTGGGTGTGGCGTCTCTTGGTTCTAAGTCTGCTTCTCCACGTCTCACGGTGCCCGTGCGGATTTCTCCTTCAGCCAACTCCTCCCTCTCAGCCGTGGCCTGCTTGGACTCTGGTGCCTCTGGAAATTTTATTTTGGAGTCCTTTGTTAATAAATTCCACATCCCGGTGACCCGTCTCGTCAAGCCGCTCTACATTTCCGCGGTCAACGGAGCCAGATTGGAGTGCACCGTGCGTTACCGCACAGAACCCCTCCTGATGTCTATTGGACCCCACCACGAAAGGATTGAGTTCTTCATTCTCCCCAACTGTACCTCTGAGGTCCTCCTCGGTCTGCCATGGCTCCGGCTTCATTCTCCCACCCTTGATTGGACCACCGGGGAGATCAAGAACTGGGACTCTGCCTGCCACAGGAAGTGCCTCTCCCCCCCTCCCAGTCCCGTCAGGCAAGCCCCTGTGCCTCCTCATGGCTCCCGTCCTTGTGTCTCCCTGCCCCATGCCAAGCTTCACCCTCTGCCCTCCCTCCCCATTCCAACTCCTGCTGTACTGCCTGCCGTTGAGGAAACCCTCCATTCTTTCCCGGGGTCCTCATCCCAGGGGAGGCAGTTACCGGACAAAAAAAAGGGGAGACCTAAGGGGGGGGGTACTGTTACGCCTAGCGCTCCGGGTCCCCGCTCCTCCCCGGAGCGCTCACGGCGTCTTTCTCCCTGCAGCGCCCCGGTCAGTCCCGCTGACCGGGAGCGCTGCACTGTCATGGCCGTCGGGGATGCGATTCGCACAGCGGGACGCGCCCGCTCGCGAGTCGCATCCCAGGTCACTTACCCGTCCCGGTCCCCTGCTGTCATGTGCTGGCGTGCGCGGCTCCGCTCTCTAGGGCGCGCGCGCGCCAGCTCTCTGAGACTTAAAGGGCCAGTGCACCAATGATTGGTGCCTGGCCCAATTAGCTTAATTGGCTTCCACCTGCTCCCTGGCTATATCTGATCTCCTCCCTTGCACTCCCTTGCCGGATCTTGTTGCCTTGTGCCAGTGAAAGCGTTTAGTGTGTCCAAAGCCTGTGTACCTGAACTTCTGCTATCCATCCTGACTACGAACCTTGCCGCCTGCCCCCGACCTTCTGCTACGTCTGACCTTGCCTCTGCCTAGTCCTTCTGTCCCACGCCTTCTCAGCAGTCAGTGAGGTTGAGCCGTTGCTAGTGGATACGACCTGGTTGCTACTGCCGCAGCAAGACCATCCCGCTTTGCGGCGGGCTCTGGTGAAAACCAGTAGCCTCTTAGAACCGGTCCACTAGCACGGTCCACGCCAATCCCTCGCTGACACAGCGGATCCACTACCCGTAAGCCGAATCGTGACAATATAGTAGTTAGGCCCCACTCTGTCCCCATAAAGTAGTAAGGCTTAACACTCCCCTCATATAGTAGTTAGGCCCCCAACACAACCCCCATATAGCATATCCCCTCCCCCCCCCCCCCCGTGCCCTCATATTAAAAAAGGCCCCAATATTGTAGTAAGAACCCCCACACTTCCCCCATATCTGGCAACATAAAAGGTAAAAAAACATGTGTTCAGCCGCTACCTGAATAAAGAAGCCTGCTTTGACCGAAGTACCGTGAGTGCCCCCGTCAAGCACTTGCTTGACATACCACTCCCTCACTGCTCCTCCCCTATCAGTCATCTCCTCTTCTCTTCTGTTCAGGCGGCTGCTTAGGACAAAGATGCTGCCTGAACCAGTACCAGTATCTTTAACAGTGCTCAAACGGAAAACAGAAATTTTTTATCTTAAGTAGACAACACTTTTGGGTTAGAGCCACACATGCAGGTTCTATGGCTGTTATTGATGATGTTTTCCAGCAAAACATAGGGGTGGATCTGAATAAAGAAACTATTAAGGGGGATTTATCGTTCACTGCACCAATGCAAAGTAGCAAAATTGCGCAATTTTATTTCCATAAGCCCAATATTTGCACGGAAAATGTTGTGCAAAAACACACTTGCTAAAAGTTTTGTGCAGTTTTGCCACTCTACACTGGCATAGTGAATGATAAATTCCCTCATATACTTCTCTCTTTTTATTGACTGTACACGTGTTTTCAGCTTTATTGTTTCCATACAGTAAACAACCCTTACTAATATACTGCAGACTTACTGTAGTGCAGGTCCTCCGCTATTATATTTAAATTGCTCAAAATGTTCACCAACTCGTACTTTTATACCAAGGAACCCAATACATACCATAAAAACTTCCACCCTACATTCACATTCTTAACGCCATCCTGCATTCCTGACACCCTGCATGATGGATGCATAGACTGTTGTTGGATTTTGCACACCCCAGCTCATCCAAGTGTGAAACAGCAGGAACCAGGATCTATAAGACCAGACAATAAGGGGAATTTTTTTTTAAATAATACAAATAAAACAGTAAAATTCTCTGTGATGACCAATCAGATGACAGCTCTCATTTTTCAGATTTGTAATATTTAATAGCAACAGTTGTTATGGGGAGTTCTTTCACCTTGCAGAATTAATTTTTTTTTTCTTTTAGAAAAGTGTAACAATACCATAGGTGAGGATGACACAGACATTGCTTAGTCCTGATGCAATGTTTTGGGGGGTTTACTCCCTTATTCATAGGTGAGTAAGAGGGTGGACCCCTGAAACGTTGTGTCAGGACTAAGCAGTGGCTGTATCTGTATTAATCTCAGCTATGGTATTGTTATACTTTTCTAAGATTGTGCATGAAACATGTGGAAAATATTTATGAAAAATAAATGAACAAATAAAAAAGAAAATCTCTAGTAATGAATATATACAGTAACTTCAGATTTTTCTAATTGCCCTGATATTCTTTTTTGCTACTGCCCTATGGACTTATCAATATAGACCATGTAGAGTTTGATTTGATTTAGGAAAATTAAAGGTGCATATATATACTTTTTGATCCAGCCTTAAAGGGGTACTCCATTCCTAGACATCTTATCCCCTATCCAAAGGCTGGGGACCCCCACCATCTTGGATGCTTCACCTCAGACATCCGGTGCATGGAGAAAACTTCACTCTGTGCTGGATGACTGGCGATGCGGGGTGGAAGGTGTAACTTCATGGCGGAGGAACCCCCAGCAGCCAGACCCCCGTGATCAGACATCTGATCCCCTATCCTTTGGATAGGGAATAAGATGTCTAGGGGCGGAGTATCACTTTAAAGGGGTACTCCGGTGGAATACTTTTTTTTTTTAAATCAACTGGTGGCAGAAAGTTAAACAGATTTGTAAATTACTTCCATTAAAACATCTTAATCCTTCTAGTACTTATTAGCTGCTAAATACTACAGAGGAAATTCTTTTCTTTTTGGAACACAGAGCTCTCTGCTGAATCACGAGCACAGTGCTCTCTGCTGACATCTCTGTCCATTTTAAGAACTGTCCAAAATGGACAGAGATGTCAGCAGAGAGCACTGTGCTCGTGATGTCAGCAGAGAGCACTGTTTTCCAAAAAGAAAAGAATTTCCTCTGTAGTATTCAGCAGCTAATAAGTACTGGAAGGATTAAGATTTTTTAATAGAAGTCATTTACAAATCTGTTTAACTGGCACCAGTTGATTTAAAAAAAATGTTTTCCACCGGAGTGCCCCTTTAAGAAGCCATACTAGTCTCTTATCGTGTCCATGACCCCTATAAAAACACTGAGATTTGGCAGGACTGTATTATATGGTATTATATGGTATATGACATTTATGCTACCATAAAAACTCTACTGTTTGGTTTATATAACCAATGTATTTAGCTTATGTTTCTGTTAGGTTAGAAACAGAAAGGTGCTTGTTTTTTCTGTCTTTTTTTTAAATGCCCAAGAAAAATGCCATACTCGCCGCATGGTGTTTTTATTTTTATTTTTTTGGGCCAAACATGCTGCAGCTGAGAGCTAGCTGAGAGTTAATAGGGAAATATGTTTTTTTTTAGATATTTTTTTTTCTTTGCCACATTTGCACCCTTGATTGGTTAATTTCTACCTTGTGTTTGATATATGAGAAGTGTGACTAAGCTAAGCATATAGGCCCAAGGAAGCGCTATGTAGTGCGAAAATACGCTGTTGCTGTCAGCTGTATCCCACCTGCTTGTGCTTTCCTCTCCCTGTCTACCAAATTTTATGTATTTATCAATAAAGAAGATTTTAAGAAGATGTGGTGAGTCCCCACTGTTCATATTTCTTTGAAGATATTGGAGTTACACTTATACCTGTCAGAGCACCGCATTGCATCGAATTGTTTAGTAGCTATGTGACTATATGACTGTGTTCACTATGTAAGAAGAAGTAGCGGTGGTGCTGACCGATTACTGCTTCTATTGCTAACATTTTCACAATTTTATGAAATTTTTAGGCTCAGTTGCAGCATGCTAAGGGTATGTTTTTGTTTTTTCCCATAAAATCTTGGCATGTTTCCTTCCATAGACTTCTTCAATAGAAACTCTTCAGTCATATGAGGAAAGAATCATATGACTTGTAATGAAAAAACACAGGGGATAAAACACATACTAAACTGAAAACTAATACACAGTGGGGGGAACTTATCAATAGTGTGGGATTTACATTTCTGATGATGTTTTGTTCTTCATTGTGTAAAACCCTTCACATTTATTAATGTGTATCAGGTTTTGGTGCATTTCAAATACAGTGGTCCCTCAACATACGATGGTAATTCGTTCCAAATGAACCATCATTAGTTGAAACCATCGTATGTTGAGGGATCCGTGCAATGAAAAGTGTAGGAAGTTATACTCACCTGTCCCCGCAGCTCCAGACCGTCACCACTGCCCTGGATGTCGCCCTCCATTGCTGTCGCCGCATCCCCGGGGTGTCCCCGCCACTCCAGACTGTCTCGGCTGCCTGGGATCGTCGATCTTCACCGCCGTCATCCCGTCGCTGCACACGCCGCTCCTGCTGCTCCCATTGGATGACATGCAAAAGCATCGTATGTTGATTCTGCCTTTAACAAGTGATGGCGTCTGAGAGGCCATCGTATGTTGAAATTATCGTATGTCGGGCCATAATAGGTCATCCATTTTTTCATGACCCGTTATTGTTGTTATTGGGTGTCAGAATGCAGCAACATAACTGTAGTGTGAAAGGGGCATTAGTTTCTAGGAATTCTATGTAATAGGGTTGATAAAGCCTCTGGTGTCTTACTGAAGCCACCACACAGAGTGTCACAAGCTTCATCCTTCCTCTATCCCAGCGCACCTAAACTTCTCACATGCATCACATGAAGCATCTTTACCTCACAACTTCCTCTGGGATAGAGGAAGGATGGAGCTTGTGACACTCTGTGTGGTGGCTTCAGTAAGACACCAGAGGCCATATCTACCCTATTACATAGAATGCCTAGAGACTAAGGCCCCTTTCACCCTACAGTTATGTTCCTGCATTCTGACACCCAATAACAACAATAACGGGTCATGAAAAAATGGATGAAATATCTGATTACAACGGATGATAACTCATGACCAACTTTGACGGACATTCTGTCAAAATAATGGACATGTGCCATCCGTCATGCACCGTTAATTTATGTCCATTATTTTATTTCCATGTGACTTCCTGGTTGTGATGCTGTACTGAGCATGCTCATTAGCAATAATGGATCATCACGGAATATAAAAAAAACGAACAATAAAGAATGTCATTTGTGAACATATGTTACTAATGGGCTTCAATGTTAAAATTTTAAAATGTTATTCCACCATCATTTTTGACGGGACAAAAATTAGTGCATGCACCGTTATTTGAACCGTCAAAAATAATAGACGTTAGTCATAACTGGACATAACTGACGCTAAAAGATGGTCAAAAATTCCCATGGTCATAAATGGGATTTTTTTACGGCCGTTTAATGGACTTTCTGACGGGAATTTTTGCAGGAACATAACGGTAATGTGAAAGGGGCCTTAGTTTGCACAGAAGGATGAACCTAGGTGCTAGTGTCTCCAGCAACCAAGATGTGACCATCTACATCTACAAACACAGCCCTAAAAACAGATGCAACCACGGTGGCTGAGGTAAATCTTTCTCAGAATTCATCTTGTGGTAATGAGGAAGATGGAGGAAGAGTTGGACAAAAAGAGATTTTCACACCAAGAAAAACAAAATATTATTAAGGAGGTATTTTTGTAATTTCTGATTTTGTGGGCGGACGGTGTTAAAGGAGTATTCCGGCACTCACTTTTTTCCTTTTATCCCGTCCGGGCTGCAAAATGAAAGAAAACACACTTTCTCTTACCTGCCAACGAGCCCCCGGAGCTCCGGTTCCTGTTAGCCCGGCACGTCATACGGAGCTTCAGCCTATCACCGCGATGTCCCGCCTCGGCCAGTGATAGGCTGAAGCTCCGTGTGACGTGCCGGGCTAACAGGAAGTAAGAAGAATACAGCCCGGGGACCGAACACCTGTACCGGAGTGTACCGGAGCTCCGGGGGCTCGTTGGCAGGTAAGAGAAAGTGTGTTTTCTTTTATTTTGCAGCCCGGACGGGATAAAAGGAAAAAAGTGCGCGCCAGAGTACTCCTTTAATACTGCACATGCATGAACATTGAATTCCAGAAATCCAGAAGCGTAACGTCTAGAAATTCTGCAGTGTGAATGGTGCAGCAGAATCCCATTGAAAACAATAATAAGCTACTACAATAAAATGAAAGTGGAACTGAGTTCAGAAATTCCTTTGTGTGAACATACTTTTATGCTGACATCACTTTGTATTAGAACAGTGACCTGATGTAAGCTGAATGACATAAATTAAAAAAGCAAAAAAAGTACTATTTATCCCACCCCAAAAAATCCAAATTCCATCTAATATAAAAATAATATTTTAAACTTCACAATTACACTTTCTAATATATCTCATCGGACAAAAATGGTTCTTTCTCCAGTTATCACCCCCCCCCCCCCCCTCTTGATACTCAAATCCTTTTCTCTGAAAATCAGCTCAGCTTTGTCCTGTGTCTGCAAGACAAGTAATACAGTAATACAAGTCTATGGTACAGAAATTTGCTGAAAAATACTATACATAAGTTACATAATGGCCAAAACGGAGAGCGAGGATGCCGGGGAAGCAGAGGCCTTGCCGGAGCGTCGGGGACACCCCGGGGATGCGGCGACAGCGATGGAAGGCGGCATCCAGGGCAGTGGTGACGAGCGGTGACGGTCCGGATTGGGGGGGACACGTGAGTATAACCTCCAATACCAATGGTCTTCAACCTGTGGACCTCCAGATGTTGAAAAACTACAACTGCCAGCATGCCCAGATAGCCGTTGGCTGTCCGGGCATTCTGGGTGTTGTAGTTTTGCAACATCTGGAGGTCCGCAGGTTGTAAACCACTGTCCTATACTTTACATTGCACGGATCCCTCAACATACGATGGTTTCAACAAATGATGGTCCATTTGGAATGGATTAACATCGTATGTTGAGGGACCACTTAATATGACCTTGCATCTTTGCCTGACTTACCCTCTTACTCCTTATTGGTGTATTTTTGTCATCCTTCTAGACTACTTCTCGGCGAGATTGTTCCATGACAAACGCCTTTTGTTCTATATCTCTGCAGCCGCCAAGAAATCTTTACTCTAATGCTGGATATCTGCTCCTTGAAAAACTTTCTTTCTTTTCCGTATAGTTACATAGTTACATAGTTAGTACGGTCGAAAAAAGACATATGTCCATCAAGTTCAACCAGGGAAATAAGGGGTAGGGGTGTGGCGCGATATTGGGGAAGGGATGAGATTTTATATTTCTTCATAAGCATTAATCTTATTTTGTTCCAGGAATGTATCTAATCCTGTTTTAAAGCTGTTAATTGTTCCTGCTGTGACCAGTTCCTGAGGTAGACCGTTCCATAAATTCACAGTCCTCACGGTAAAGAAGGCGTGTCGCCCCTTGAGACTAAACTTTTTCTTCTCCAGACGGAGGGAGTGCCCCCTCGTCCTTTGGGGGGGTTTAACCTGGAACAGTTTTTCTCCATATTTTTTGTATGGGCCATTAATATACTTATATACGTTTATCATATCCCCCCTTAAACGTCCCTTCTCAAGACTAAACAATTGTAACTCCTTTAATCGCTCCTCATAGCTAAGATGTTCCATGCCCCATATTAGTTTAGTCGCGCGTCTCTGCACCCTTTCCAACTCCGCAGTGTCCCTTTTATGGACAGGTGACCAAAACTGAACAGCATATTCCAGGTGAGGCAGTACCAATGCTTTATAAAGGGGGAGTATTATGTCCCTGTCCCTTGAGTCCATGCCTCTTTTGATACATGACAATATCCTGCCGGCTTTGGAAGCAGCAGCCTGACATTGCATGCTATTCTGTAGTCTGTGATCTACAAGTACACCCAGATCCTTCTCTACCAGTGACTCTGCCAGTTTAATCCCCCCTAAGACATACGATGCATGCAGGTTATTAGTACCCAGATGCATAACTTTACATTTATCCACATTGAACCTCATTTGCCAAGTGGATGCCCAGACACTTAGTCTATCCAAGTCATCTTGTAACTTATGCACATCCTCTATAGACTGTACCGTGCTACAAAGCTTGGTGTCATCTGCAAAGATAGAAACAGAGCTGTTAATGCCATCCTCTATATCATTGATAAATAAATTAAACAACAGCGGTCCCAGTACTGAACCTTGGGGTACACCACTAATAACCGGGGACCAATCAGAGTACGAATCATTGACCACCACTCTCTGGGTACGATTCATGAGCCAGTGTTCAATCCAGTTACAAACTAAAATTTCCAAACCCAAAGACCTTAACTTACCTGTCAGACGTCTATGAGGGACAGTATCAAATGCTTTAGCAAAATCCAGAAACACTATATCCACAGCCATTCCTCTGTCAAGGCTTCTACTCACCTCTTCATAAAAGCAAATTAGATTGGTTTGACAACTTCTATCCTTAGTAAACCCATGCTGGCTATCACTTATAATACTATTATCCCCTATGTATTCCTGTATGTAATCCCTTATAAGTCCTTCAAACAATTTACCCACAATGCACGTTAAACTTACCGGTCTATAGTTTCCTGGGGAAGACCTAGAGCCCTTCTTGAAGATTGGCACCACATTCGCCTTCCCTTGGCACAATACCAGACACCAGAGAATCTCTAAATATCATGAACAGGGGTACAGATATTACTGAACTTACCTCTCTAAGAACTCTTGGGTGTAGTCCATCTGGTCCTGGGGATTTGCTTACATTTATATCACTTAACTTACCTTGTACCATCTCTACATTAAGCCAGTTCAGTACATTACATGATGTGTTACCAGCACTGATCTGGCCAATGTCAGCTCCTTCTTCCATAGTGTATACAGAACTAAAGAACCCATTCAGTAGCTCCGCCTTCTCTTGATCGCCTGTGACAACCTCCCCATTATCATTATTAAGGGGTCCTACATGCTCTGTCCTTGGTTTTTTTTGCATTTATATATCTAAAAAAATATTTAGGATTAGTTTTGCTTTCTTTGGCCACCCGTCTCTCATTTTGAATTTTTGCTGTTTTTATTACATTTTTACAGATTTTATTACGCTCCTTGTACTGTTTAAATGTTACAGCTGACCCATCAGATTTGTATTTTTTGAAGGCTATTTTTTGTTGTTGTTTATTGCTCTTTTAACATCATGTGTCAGCCATGTAGGATTTAGTTTTAATCGTTTATATTTGATCCCCTTTGGTATATATTTAGCTGTATAGTTATTTAGAGTTGATTTAAAGATGTCCCATTTACCTTCTGTATCAGTATTTGACAACACCTCCCCCCAGTCTATGTCCTGTAGTGCAGCCCTCAGCCCAGGGAAATTTGCCTTTTTAAAGTTATATGTTTTTGCCTTCCCCGCCTGTCTTTGTTTTCTACATTTTAAGTCAAAAGTAACTATATTGTGGTCGCTATTACCAAGGTTTTCCCGCACAGTTACATTACCAAACAGCTCTGCGTTGTTGGAAATGATCAGATCCAACAAGGCATCACTTCTTGTTGGGTCCTCCACAAACTGGCCCATAAAATTATCCTGCAATAAATTTAGGAATTGTCGCCCCTTTGTAGTTTTAGCCAACCCCGGACCCCAATCTATATCTGGATAGTTAAAATCTCCCATTATTACCACTGTACCTGCCCGGGCGGCCCTCTCTATTTGTTTATGAAGCCGAACTTCTATCTCTTCAGTGATATTAGGGGGTCTGTAGATTACACCAAATACTATTTTTTCAGTATTTGCCTCCTTTTGTAATTCTACCCACAATGATTCCACATCCTCAGAATCATCACACACTATGGCATCGTTCACACTGACTTTCATACCACTTCTTACATACAGACAGACTCCACCACCTTTTCTGTTCATTCTATCCTTGCGAAACAATGTAAACCCCTGCAGATTGACAGCCCAGTCATGCGAGGAGTCCAGCCATGTCTCAGTGACCCCAACTATATCAATATGTTCCTCCAGTATCAAGGCCTCAAGCTCCCCCATTTTATTTGCTAGGCTTCTGGCATTTGTGAACATACACTTTACATTTCCATCCTTTATGTTATTGGGATTAATGGGATTCAAGGGTGTAAGGTTTATTTTCCTATGAAGCCTAATCCTATTAACTATTCTAACCCCTCCCTCCGCTCCACCCCCAGGTACATTTATAATTCCCACCTCTCTATCTACACTATCTTCCCCCTCTTTGCTGTAGGTTCCCTCCCCCCAAGTCCCTAGTTTAAACACTCCTCCACCCTTCTAGCCATCTTCTCCCCAAGCAAAGTTGCACCCTCCCCATTGAGGTGCAGCCTGTCCCTACGGTAGAGCCGGTAACCGACAGCGAAGTCAGCCCAGTTCTCCATGAACCCAAACCCTTCCTTCCTACACCAGCTTCTGAGCCACTTGTTTACCTCCCTGATCTCCCGCTGCCTCTCTGGTGCGGCTCGTGGTACTGGTAGTATTTCAGAAAAGACTACCTTGGAGGTCCTTGCCTTAAGCTTGCGGCCTAAGTCCCTGAAATCATTTTTAAGGACACTCCACCTACCTCTTACTTTGTCATTGGTGCCAATATGTACCATGACTGCTGGTTCCTCTCCAGCCCCGCCCAACAACCTGTGAACCCGATCCGCGATGTGCCGAACTCGTGCGCCAGGCAGACAACACACTGTTCGGCGATCCCGGTCTTTGTGACAGATTGCCCTGTCTGTCCCCCTAATAATTGAGTCCCCCACCACTAGTACCTGTCTGGCCTGCCCTGTACTCCTCCCTCCCTCCTTACTGGAGCAGACACCCCCCTGGCGGTCAGAGGCGGTATCCTGCTGCAGTTCTGCTAGCTCTGTAATGGCATCCCCCTCATCTGCCAAGCGGGCAAACTTGTTGGGGTGTGCCAGTTCAGGACTAGCCTCCCTGACACTTTTTCCCCTACCCCTCTTTCTAACTGTAACCCAGCTAACTGCCTGACTGTCCTGCAACTCCGTCCCACTGTCCTCCCCCACCTCTATTCCCGAGAGTGCCTGCTCAGTGAGCAGGAGACTCCTCTCCATGTTGTTAATGCTTCTCATTGTTGCCAGTCGCCCCTCTAGATGCAGGATCTGGGCTTCCAAACGGACAACTAGCACACATCTCGCACAACAATATGCACCCTCAAACTGTTGTTCAAGGATTGCATACATTGAACAGGATGTACATTGGACTGCATTTTCCAACATGGAGGCCATCTAGTTATGGGGATTTCACAAATGTATAGGAAAAAACAGACAGTCAAAATGACACTTAAAATTTTTTGTAGACCTTGTGGGTTCAAAAATTAAAACTCACAGCGATCTCAACCTCCTGCTTTCAAACTCCAGTTTTTGAAACTCCTCTTTCACGCCCCCTCTTACACAGCAACACTCAGAAAGAGCAAGCAGGCCTGAATAGAATCTTCACTTCTCGAGGAAAAGCCTGTGAATGTTTTTTCCATACGTGGACCAAATTCTTACATTTATTCCCTGCATGCATTAGTCATTAATTAAAGGATTGCTTCGGGCTTACCACTTGGCATCTAGAACAGGCTATAGGCGGTGGAAATCTCTTACATTTTGACTGATGCCACTCATCCCCAAGGCAGACTCCACCTATAGGCAAAATAGGCAGCCTTGAGCGCCTTCTTAAAGGGGTACTCCACCCCTAGACCTCTTATCCCCTATCCAAAGTATAGGGGATAAGATGTCAGATCGCCGGGGTCCCGCTGCTGGGGACCCCGTGGATCGCTGCTGCAGCACCCCGCTATCATTACTGCGCAGAGCGAGTTCGCTCTGCACGTAATGACGGGCAATACAGGGGCTGGAGCATCGTTACGTCGCGGCTCCGCACTCGTGATGTCACGGCCCGCCCCCGTCAATACAAGTCTATGGGAAGGGGGCGTGGCGGTGATCAAGCCCCTTGCCATAGACTTGCATTAAGGGGACGGGCCGTGATGTCATGATGGGCGGAGCCATGATGTCACGCTGCTCCAGCCCCTATATCGCCCGTCATTACGCACAGAGCGAACTCGCTCTGTGCAGTAATGATGGCGAGGTGCCGCAACGGCAATTCCCGGGGTCCCCAGCAGCGGGACTGTGGCGATCTAACATCTTATCCCCTATCCTTTGGATAGGGGATAAGATGCCAGGGGCACTCCGCCAGGGGCACCCCTTTAATGCTAGCACCGGTCTGCCCACTGCAAGAAAGTTATTGCACACCATCTCCAGGTCCTTATAGCAACCGCTCACCCCAGTAGTAATGTGAGTAACATGAGAAGGAGGTTAGTTTGTTAATGTGTCACCCCTGCAGTAAGGTGTGGCATGTAAAAGGGCGGAGCCAATGTACTGAGTCAAGGAGGTGACAGAATTAGCTTTTGCCTAGGGTGGCACAAGGGTGCCCTCTTGCATGCTTGTGTTTTGCACTGTTATAGCTGAACCCCTCCCTACCTCTTCCCTCCCTTCCTCCCCTTCCCTAAATGCATTGTTCTGTTTTTTGAAACATGTTCATTGAAAACATTCTTGAAAAAATAAAATAAAAAAAAAAGGTGGGAGAAAATGTATGAAAGAAAAATAAACAGTCAGCAGAAAAACAACCGAAAAATAAAATGGTAAATTTCCCTACATTTTGCAATAATTTCAAACAAGGAATCCTATGTGGATTCTAAACCAACACTTTCTATAGGGTTAAAGTAATATATCTGATGGTTTTATAAACCTAACCGAGGACACGCCCCCTTTTCTCAAACCCTAATGCAAATTGTCAGGTCTGAGGGTTTCATTCTGATTTTCTGGCAAAAAGCACAAAAATTGTGTCTCACAACCCAAGAAAAAAGTAAGAGTTACACATGTTTCAAGAGGAAAATATAGTGTATAAAAGAAATGAAATCAGTAAGTAATGTGAAGTTAGAGAGATAGAGCTCCCAGCCATGTGGTTTGGTAAATCTATCTTTTATGCAGAAGGTAATTGAGCCGTAAAATGCTCTGCAGGTGAAGATTCAAACTTGCAAATTCTATTTCAGAATTAGACCTCATTTCTTGGCTTAAAAAATGCTGTGAAATTCATAGGCTTTGTGCAAACATTTTTTTTTTTGAGGGGGGGGGGGGGTGTTAGACATAAATTTTTTCTGACATTTTTCATGTCCTAAAGAGAAGCCTATATATATATATATATATATATATATATATATATATATATATATTAATTCCATAAATAGAGAATTGTGTTTTGATGACAAAATTTATGCTAATGGAAGCATTTTTTGTTTGTAGTGTGTTCTATATCGCACTACTGATTTTCACAGACTTGCTGGCTACCATATTACCCCAAAAAACATCCTAAGGTCATGCTGCATAAGAATTTCCAACTATTTTTAATATATGTGCGCAATTTTGTCCGCCATCAGCAAAAAAAAATAATATTTTGAAGGCTGTTTGTATAGACAAAAGTATTCCTACCCTATGAGACTTGAAAGTTCGCTCTGGGGGCCTTCCATTTATCTTAATCATCTTGATTGGAGTCACCTGTGATAACTTTAGTTGATTGGACATGATTTGAAAAGACCCACCCCTGTCTACATAGGGTCACACAGCTGACAATACATATCAGTGCAAAACCAACACCATAAGGTGGAAAGAACTGCCTGTAGAGCCCAGAGACAGGATTGTGTGGAGATACAGATTTGGAGAAGCATACAAAAAAAGTTCTGTTCCACTGAAAGTTCCCAAGAGCACAGTGGCTTTGGTTTTAAACAACCAGAGCTCTTCCTAGACCTTACCATCCTAATAAACTAAGTAATCAGGGGAAAAGGGCCTTGGTAAGAGAGGTGAACAAGAACCGAATGGTCACACTGGTTAAGCTCCAAATATCCTCTGTGCCACCAATCTGAGCTTTAGGGGACAGGTGGATTAGTTGGAGAACAGAGTTTAGGATAGATTGGAGGGAAGCAAGATTATTTGATGAAAGTCCGCAGAGGGAGAAGTCCCACAGAGTGGCAAATGATGATGGCATGTACCAGTAGTTTAGTTACGTCAAATTTGAGGAATGACCGGATTTAAGTAATGTTTTTGAGGTTAGGAGGCAGTAGGAAGTAAGGGTTTGGATGTGTGAGTTGAAAGAGAGAGCAGAATGAAATGATACCCCAAAACAACGGACTAAAGAGAGAGTGGAACCATTGACTGCGCTTGATAAAACGGGTACTAAGCGAAATGAGGGAAAGACAATGATTTCAGTTTTCTTAACGTTGAATTTTAGAAAGTAGGAGCAAAGGAATAATGAAGATATAGTCGACAGACTCTGGGATCCTTCATAGTAGGGATGTGGATGGCATCTGGACCAGAGAGGTAGATTTGAGAGTCATCAGCATAGAGGTGATACTTAAAGCCATAAGATTCTATCATCAAGAGGTGGGAGGAAAGTTCAAGGTAGACATGTTTTTGAAGGATTTGTGCCTCCTATATAAAGAAAAGCAATAGTCTCAGCATGCGGCAATTTTACAAAATTGCTGCTAAGCAAAAAACAACCAAGCGAAAAAAAAACAGGCAAGTAGGTATGGTGTTTTTTTTTATAAATCCCTATTGACTTTCAGCTTACATCTTGCTGCAGTGTTTTTGCTGTAAAAAAATAAATAAATAAATGAAAAAACCCTGCTGTGCAGCTATTGTGATGTTTTTTGGGGCGATTTACTGGAAAAAAAAACAAGTAGAAACCTAGCCTCAAGCAAGTATTTATAGCAGAAGAGAGTAGGTACTTTTAACAAAATATTTATACCAAGTATTTTTAGAACAGTAAGAGCAATTACAGAATTAATTGAGATCACGTGTATTGCTATTTAGAAAAGCCTGCCAAATGCTCAACATAGAAAAGTATTTGTCAAAGTTCCTTTTGCAAATATTTCCTACTTTTTCAAAGTTATGTATAACTTTGCTACTGTCATTTTTGAGCTAAGTCCAAAAGTGGATTAAAAAGGAATAGGAAATATACAGGAAGGACTCAATAATATTGCATCAAAAACTACAGTGGCATTTAAAAAACAAAACAAAAACACAACAAAATGCATTGTGTAAGACTGCACTAAGGCTGGAAACAGACATGCCAAAAACACTGTGGCCATATGTTACCTACACAGTGTTTTTATTTTTGCTAGTTTTCACCCTTTAGTGGCAGTTTTTCCTCGCTTATGCATGTTTAGATGGGGGAATTTTGGTGGGGAATTCCACAAGAGAATTCCACCAAAATGTACTGCCCATAGACTTTATTGGGTTTCCACTGTCCCATTCACACAGCAGAATTTTGGCGGCAGAAATTCCACACTCCGCAAAATTTAAAGGGGATGAGAGCAGGAGAGATTTGCTATGGGGATTTGCTCCTGCTCTGGACAGTTCCTGACATGGACAGATATGTTAGCAGAGTACACTGTGGTCAGACTGAAAAGAAATTAAAAAAGAAAAAAACTTGATTAAAAAAAATAGTTTTCCACCGGAGTACCCCTTTAAAGACCAGGATGGTGGACGGAATCCCATTGAATTCAATGGGGCTGGATTTTTGGCAGAACTCCGTGTTTGTTTGTTTTTAACAATTGTGCAGCCTATAACATTATAGTAATCTGTACCTGTTTTGAGAGGCTGTTTCAGCTGGTCCTAACAAATATAATCTAAGCACGCTCTGTGCTGCAGTCTCACCCTGGTCTCCCCTGAAACCATACCTTGCGCCATACCCTCAGCCATTATATTGTATGCTAGGTACGGTTATCTAGGAAACCAGGCTGCAGCAAAAAGTAAAATTATAACATTTTCCGGGACTGGCCG
Source organism: Hyla sarda (assembly GCF_029499605.1). NCBI lineage: Eukaryota > Metazoa > Chordata > Amphibia > Anura > Hylidae > Hyla > Hyla sarda. The sequence continues at coordinate 274,674,604 of NC_079191.1, read as the reverse complement.
AAACGGAACCTCGGAACAGGTATTTGGAGCGGAAACAAATAAAAAACTGACGCACATTACTATCTGAAAGATTGTTAAAAATATATTTGGGATTTGCGCTTTAACCTGATAACGACCGTGGACGAGTATAGACGTCCAGTTTGGCGGCCGTTCCCGCAAATGGACGTCTATACTCATCCATTATTCTCGTGGGTGCTGCCCAGTGCACCCACGAGATCGCGGCAGGGACTCGGCTGTATCACACAGCCGGGACCCTGCTGCACTGCCGGGACCGAAGTAAACTTCGGTCCCGGCAGTTTTAACCCTTACAGCCGCGGTCGGAAGTGACCGCGGGCTGTAAGTGTTATGACAGAGGGAGGGGGCTCCCTCTGTCTCCTCTGCAGCACCACGCATCACGATCGTGGGGTGCTGTGTGTGGCCGCGGCTGTCCGGGACCTGCCGCACTGCCGGGAGTGAAGTTCACTCCCAACAGTTTAACCCTTACAGCCTCAGTCAGAAGTGACCACGCGCTGTAAGGAGTTCTGACAGAGGGAGAGGGCTCCCTCTGTCTCTCCTGCAGCACCCTGGAGCCTCGCGGGGGCTGCTGCATACCTGGGCAGCCGGGGGTCCCACAAAGACCCCCAGGTCTGCCCTGGGTATTGCCTGAAAGGACGTGCCAGAGGCACGTCCTAATATGCTGCCTGCTAGTGAAAACTGGCAGGCAGCATATAACTGCAATGCTTTGGAATACTAAGTATTCCGAAGCATTAAAAAGTGTAAAAATAAATAAATAAATAAAATAAAAGTGTAAAAATAAATAAAAATGTAATAAAATGTAAAAAAAAAGAAAAAAAATATTAAAAATACATTTATTAAATGAATCTAATAAAAAAAATGCATAATGTGTAGGATCACATTGGCGACATCCGCAGCATGTAATATGCTGTGGATGTCCACCATGTGATCCTACACATTATACAGCAGTCACGGTAATGAGCTCCCTGCTGCGGCTGGGTAGCTTTGTGTGTCCACTCATAGCGGTGGATTTCCCGCCGGCAGTCATGAGCGGACACACTGAGCTACCCAGCCGCAGCAGTGATGGATATATTCACCATGAGCGGGTGCTTATTCCCACAACATGGCGGATATATCCATCAGGAGCCTTAACTGTCACAGACAGACGCGTTATACTGCCAGCCGACCAAGGACCAATCAGAGAGATCCCTGGTCCAGCCAATAATTTGTAGGGGTGCGGTATATAAATGGGGTCACTTGTGGGGGTGGGGGTACTGTTCTGCCCTGAAAGCCAAATGGTGCTCCTCTCCGTCTGAGTCCTACCATGCGACCAAGGAACCATATATGGCCTAAGCGGGGGTATTTCCGAACATGGTACAAGCAGCTAAATAAAATATAAGGTGCATTTCTTTCAATATCAGAAGTGATGTACAAAAAATCTGTCCCATAAATGATGCATTTGTGAAAAAAAAACTAGTTTTGATTTTTTAACACTGACTTTGTAATAATTACTGCCAAAAAACAATGGTATACTCACTGGTACCCCCTAGCAAATACCTTGAGGGGTCTAGTTTTTAAAATTGTGTCAATCGGGGGGGGGGGGGTTCCCATGTTCTACTACTTCTCAGTTGCTGCAATCCTTGCTTAGCACATAAAAATAAGATGTACTTTTCAAATTTTCAAAATGTCAAGTAAATTTGTTAGGCCTCTAATACATCTAAAATGTGAATAATAATTAAAAAAAAGTTGGGAAAATAAAGTAGACATATGAAATTATAATTTTTGATAAAAAAAATAAACATTATGTATAAATATATGCAACCTATTAACGTCAAAATAACAAAAAATCGTCTTTTTTTCAAAAAATTTCACGGTTTCTTGCATTGTAAATAAAAAAATACAAATGATATCGATGAACTTTTACTATTTTCATGTAGTAAAACTTGTGACAAAAAAACAATGTCAGAATTGTTTTCTTTGGCAAAACATTACCAGAGTTATTCTCAAATAAAGACATACATCCCAGATTTGAAAAAACAAGCCTGGTCTTTGAGGGGCGTACAGGCTTAATTAGCTTGGTCCTTAAGGGGTTAAGGATATCAGGTGATGTGTATTTGTGTTATGAGGGAGGGTGTGGCCTAAGAAGATGAACACTCTATGCCGATGTGTGCATAATAATTAGGCAGTTTCTTTTCCTCAGGAAAAATGTGCCCAAATTTTTTTTACTGACTTTGAAAAGTCAAAAATTGTAAAGAGTCTTTCACTCTTGCAGTTTCTAAGATATTTGGCCGTGATCACAGATCCATCAAACATTTTCTTGCAAATGGTCAACAGGGTCACAAGAAGCGTGTTGAGAAAAAAGATGCAAATTAACTGCCAAAGATGTGAGACGAATAAAATGCAATGCTATGAGAAACCAATTATCCTCCACTGCTGTCATATTCTAGAACTGCAACAGGTTCAGGTTTCATGCACTGATGAGATGAGAGTGACTCTTGGTGGTCCAGATGGATGGGCCAGCAGCTAGATCTGTAATGGGCAAAGAGATCCAAATCGACTTAGTGAGCAAGGTAGAGGCAGGGTACTGGCATGGGCAGGTATTCTAGATGAGCTAGTGGGACCTTTTTGGGTTGAAGACAGAATCAAAATCAACTCCCAAACCTACTGCCAGTTTTAGACACTTTCTTAAAAGAGATTTGCGGTGTATAACACTTTCCCCCAATAAGTGTTATATTCATTACCTTTAACTACACATCCTAGTGATGTGGAGTCACATGTTCCGTGAGCACAGTGCTCTGTCTGCTGAGCGCATGTGCCTAAAGATTTTACCCAGCTCTCATGTCCCGCCCTGCTTCCCGGGCTCCTTACATGACAGTGCCCTCAGCCTATCACCGGCCGAGACAGGACATTGTTGCAGCCGGCAATGAGCTGACTGCAGTGTGACGTTCCGAGCCGAAGAAGCAGGGAGTTGAGCAGCGCCAGAGGAATAGGACGCTGATACCGGCGCAATCGGGGAACATAGAAAGGTGAGTTAAAGTTATTTTTTTAGTTTTTGCAGCCCAAGCACAGGGGAAGTGTGCCGCATTTCTCCTTTAAGGTTTATTGACATTTTGGTTTGACGAAGGACACTGTAATTATTCAATAATGGTTTTTATCCCCAAAAATACAACTTGCCTAATAATTGTGCACAGAGCTGGTGCAAGGTTTTTCGCTTCCCTAGGCAAAAGCTAATTTTGCAGCCCCCTTGACTCCACCAATTGGCCTGCCCTTTGACACACCCCACCTTACTGCTGAGGTGACTCACTGTAACAAGCCCCTTTCTCATGTAATTAGTTTATTACTTGGGTGACACAATATAACAAACCTCCTCCTCATGCTGCTGGCTGAGTGAGTGGTTTTGAAGCTGGCTGTCTAACTTTCTTGCGGCAGGCAGAGCGCTGCCCCACATCAAGAGGGCACTCTAGACGGCTGCCTATTTTGCCTATAGTAACTTGAAATGACGCTTTTGTCCTGATGAACGTATATGCTGTTTCCATTGTTGTGTATGGTGTGCACAACAACGGGGGTAAGCGCTATTCACACCTGACATTCCCCTTGACCTGTTGGTCTTACGGAGCGTTTGCTTTTAGATTTCTTATTGTGCGCACAGGGGTGAATATTTAAAGACTTGTGTTATTAGGGCTCTTTTTTTTTTTTTGCACCTCAAAAAGTGTTAACTGCACCTCATTTTCAGAAGTGTGTGTTTGGTCTTTTTAAAATTTGGGCCAAATAGCACATAATTTAATACCAGGTATACTTGGTATTAACTACAACACCATTGTGCACCAGAAAGTTGTGCTAAACCTTTGAAAATAGGGTGTCAATAGCACAAAAAGCCTAGCCATGCCCCTTTTAAAAAAATGGGTTAACAGGATGCTAAATCGGGTGCTAAATATCTTAATATGTGAGCTAATAGTGTGTGCTACATTGTAAGCAAATGTGGCGCAGCTAAAGCAAAAAAAAAAAGTTGCGCTAAATTCTTTTAAAATCCTCCCCGCCCCCACCACCACCGCATAAACTGCATTAAGAGGGGGCAGTTTTTTTTGTGGTGTATTTTCAGGTTTAAAAAAAAAACAAAAACACCAAACTAAATTTGTGTTTGTTCAGACTATTGTTTGTAGTACAATGTATATTTTACTTTTGGTATTTAGTTAACACTAGTGTTTTCTGAAAAAAAAAATAAGAGCTGAAAAAATTTCAGGAAAAAAAACACTGCTTTTTCTTTAAAATACTATGTGTAAAACCTCTCTCCTAGTTCATTTCTGGAGTAAAATGTGTTTGTTTTATTCAAAAGACCAAACATAATATAATACATCTGCATGTGACAATCCAAAGCAGACTCTTAAAGCAGATGTCTAGTTATGCCCCTCATCTGTCATGGTAAATAGTTCTTTAAAAGGCTACAAATAGGGTAAGAAAGATGCGTTTCACTGGTAAGTATCCACATAATGATATCACTAAAGGGCACAGGAAAGAATGTGGCACATACACTCTCCCTCCTGCCCCTCCCCCACCACACAGGAGCTATAGACAGTCACATACCAAACCTGAGAGAGGAACACAAGGACAGTAATGGAAAATCAATTGACATCACTTCACAAATCAATGTCATTTAAATACTGAAGCTTTGTGCCATATCAGCATTTCAAGATTTTTCTATATTTTCATCATACGTACATATGGAACCTTGCAAAGCTGTTTTGGATTTTAAGGATTGAGGCTTAAATACCAAGGACATGTATACTGCTTAAGGAATACTGTCACAAAAACCTGCCTCACTTTATGTAATGTACAGCTGGAGATGAACAAAAATCCAATAGCTTGCACATTTACATTAACCCATCAAGCTGGGGTTTAATTAGCATATATGAATATAGAATCATATACTACCATGCTACTACCATTTACCATACATTTTTATTTCTACTAGAGGAATACATGCCTTACTTTTCCAGTCTTATAAGTGTAGGAATTGTAATTTGCATTGATTTGGAATCACTGAATGCCAATTGTAATGTGTTAGATCTAAATGTATGATGCCATATCAGCTGGAGCATTAAAGCATTTTTCTTAGACTACGCGTTATGATGTACTATGTCTAACAATATTCTCTGAGCAGATCTTGGGAGCCTCAGCTTAAGGGGACATTCACACAACGGATTCCAGGCTGAGATTTTGGCGCTAGGACCGTGTATACCTGCAATGTCACCATTAACCCCTTAAGGACCAGGCCATTTTACACCTTAGGACCAGAGCATTTTTTGCACATCTGACCACTGTCACTTTAAACATTAATAACTCTGGAATGCTTTTAGTTATCAATCTGATTCCGAGATTGTTTTTTCGTGACATATTCTACTTTAACATAGTGGTAAAATTTTGTGGTAACTTGCATCCTTTCTTGGTGAAAAATCCCAAAATTTGATGAAAAATTTGAAAATTTTGCATTTTTCTAACTTTGAAGCTTTCTGCTTGTAAAAAAAATGGATATTCAAAATATTTTTTTTATTCACATTTCCAATATGTCTACTTTATGTTTGCATCATAAAATTGACGTGTTTTTACTTTTGGAAGACACCAGAGGGCTTCAAAGTTCAGCAGCACTTTTCCAATTTTTCACAAAATTTTGAACCTCACTTTTTTTCAGAGACCAGTTCAGGTTTGAAGTGGATTTGAAGGGTCTTCCCATTAGAAATACCCCACAAATAACCCCATTATAAAAACTACACCCCCCAAAGTATTCAAAATGACAATCAGTAAGTGTTTTAACCCTTTAGGTGTTTCATAGGAATAGCAGCAAAGTGAAGGAGAAAATTCACAATCTTTATTTTTACACTCATATGTTCTTGTAAACCCAATTTTTGAATTTTTACAAGGGGTAAAAGGAGAAAATGTATACTTATATTTGTAGCCCAATTTCTCTCGAGTAAGCACATACCTCATATGTCTATGTAAAGTGTTCGGCGGGCGCAGTAGAGGGCTCAGAAGCGAAGGAGCGACAAGGGGATTTTGGAGAGTACGTTTTTCAGAAATGGTTTTTGGGGGGCATGTTGCATTTAGGAAGCCCCTATGGTGCCAGAACAGCAAAAATAACCCACATGGCATACCATTTTGGAAACTAGACCCCTTGAGGAACGTAACAAGGAATAAAGTGAGCCTTAATACCCCACAGGTGTTTCACGACTTTTGCATATGTAAAAAAAATATTAAATTTTTTCACTAAAATGTGTGTTTCCCCCCAAATTTCACATTTTTGCAAGGGTTAATAGCAGAAAATACCCCCTAAAATTTGTAATCCCATCTCTTCTGAGTATGGAGGCAACCCATAAGTTGGCATGAAGTGCATTACGGACGAACTACAATGCTCCGAAGAGAAGGAGTGATATTTGACTTTTTGAGAGCAAATTTTGCTCGGGGGGCATGTCGCATTTAGGAAGCCCCTATGGTGCCAGAACAGCAAAAAAAAACACATGGCATACCATTTTGGAAACTAGACCCCTTGAGGAACGTAACAAGGAATAAAGTGAGCCTTAATACCCCACACGGGTTTCACGACTTTTGCATTTGTAAAAAAAAATATTTTTTTTTTCACTAAAATGTGTGTTTCCCCCCAAATTTCACATTTTTGCAAGGGTTAATAGCAGAAAATACCCCCCAAAATTTGTAACCCCATCTCTTCTGAGTATGGAGGTACCCCATAAGTGGACCTGAAGTGCACTACGGGCGAACTACAATGCTCAGAAGAGGAGGAGCACCATTGAGCTTTTGGAAAGAGAATTCGTTTGGAATGGTAGTCAGGGGCCATGTGCATTTACAAAGCCCCCCATGGTGCCAGAACAGTGGACCCCCCCCCCCACATGTGACCCCATTTTGGAAACTAAACCCCTTACAGAATTTAATAAGTGGTGCAGTGAGCATTTACACCCCACTGGCGTTTGACAGATCTTTGGAACAGTGGGCTGTGCAAATGGAAAATTTAATTTTTCATTTTCACGGATCACTGTTCCAAAAATCTGTCAGACACCTGTGGGGCGTAAATGCTCACTGTACCCCTTATTACATTACATGAGGGGTGTAGTTTCCAAAATGGGGTCACATATGGGGGGGGTCCATTGTTCTGGTACCATGGGGGCTTTGGAAACACAAGTGGCCTTCAATTCCGGACAAATTTTCTCTTCAAAATCCCAATGGTGCTCCTTCTCTTCTGAGCATTGTAGTGCACCCATAGAGCACTTTGGGGTATGCTCTTACTCAGAAGAAATTGGGTTACAAATTTTGGAGGGCCTTTTTTTATTTTCCCTTGTGAAAATGAAAAATTTAGGGTGACACCAGCATTTTAGTGAAAAATTTTTTTTTTCATTTTCCCATCCAACTTTAATGAAAATTTGTCAAACACCTGTGGGGTGTTCAGGCTCACTATACCCCTTGTTACGTTCTGTGAGGGGTGTCGTTTCCAAAATGGGGTCACATGTGGGTATTTATTGTTTTGTGTTTATGTCAGAACCGCTGTAAAATCAGCCACACCTGTGCAAATCACCAATTTAGGCCTCAAATGTACATGGTGCGCTCTCACTCCTGAGCCTTGTTGTGCGTCCGCAGAACATTTTACGTCCACATCTGGGGTATCTCCGTACTCAGGAGAGATTGCGTTACAAATTTTGGGGGTCTTTTTTTCCTTTTACCTCCCGTGAAAATAAAAAGTAAAGGACAACACCAGCATGTTAGTGTAAAAAAAAATTTTTTTTTACACTAACAGGCTGGTGTAGACCCCAACTTTTCTTTTTCATAAGGGGTAAAAGGAAAAAAAGCCCCCAAAATTAGTAGAGCAATTTCTCCTGAGTATGGAGATACCCCATATGTGGCACTAAACTGTTTCCTTGAAATACGACAGGGCTCTGAAGTGAGAGAGCGCCATGCGCATTTGAGGACTAAATTAGGGATTGCACAGGGGTGGACATAGGGGTATTCTACGCCAGTGATTCCCAAACAGGGTGCCTCCAGCTGTTGCTAAACTCCCAGCATGCCTGGACAGTTAGTGGCTGTCCAGAAATGCTGGGAGTTGTTGTTTTGCAACAGCTGGAGGCTCTGTTTTGGAAACAATGCCGTACAATACGTTTTTTATTTTTTATTAGGGGGACAGTGTAAGGGGGTGTATATGTAGTGTTTTACTCTTTATTATGTGTAAGTGTAGTGTAGTGTTTTTAGGGTACATTCACACTGGCGGGTTTACAGTGAATTTACCGCTAGAAGTTTGCGCTGCGGTGAAAAATTTGCCACAGCCCAAACTTGAAGCAGAAAACTTACTGTAAACCCGCCAGTGTGAATGTACCGTGTACGTTCACATGGGGGGCAAACCTCCAGCTGTTTCAAAACTACAACTTCCAGCATGTACTGACAGACCGTGCATGCTGGGAGTTGTACTTTTGCAACAGCTGGAGGCACACTGGTTGGAAAACCTTCAGTTAGGTTCTGTTACCTAACTCAGTATTTTCCAACCAGTGTGCCTCCAGCTGTTGCAAAACTTCAACTCCCAGCATGTACTGATCGCCGAAAGGCATGCTGGGAGATGTAGTTATGCAACAGCTGGAGGGATCGCAACTACAACTCCCAGCATGCAGAGACAGCTGTTTGCTGTTTAGGCTTGCTGGGAGTTGCAGTTTTGCAACATCTGGAGAGCTATAGTTTAGAGACCACTGCACAGTGGTCTCCAAACTGTGGACCTCCAGATGTTGCAAAACTACAACACCCAGCATGCCCAGACAGCAAACTGCTGTCTGGGCATGCTGGGAGTTGTAGTTTTGCAAGATCTGGAGGTGCACAGTACAGAGATCACTTTGCAGTGGTCTCAAACTGTAGACCTCCAGCTGTTGCAAAACTGCAACTCCCAGCAAGCCTAAAAAGCTCTCTGGGCATGCTGGCAGTTGTAGTTTTGCAACATCTGGAGGGTTACAGTTTAGAGACCACTATAGTGGTCTCAGACTGTAGCCCTCCAGATGTTGCCAAGTAACTCACCGGCTTCCGTTGGATCCAGGGAGCTGCGTCGCGGTCCTCTTCTTCCGCCGATCGTCGCCCGCTGCCGTCGCCGATGGGTAAGTGGATCTTCGGCGCCGGTCCCTGACGGTTTCCCCATCCTGCCCCGCCTATTGTGGGTGGGCAGGACGGGGAAACCGATAGTAAACCCCTCCGCCCCCAATCTGCTATTGGTGGTCGCGTCTAGACCACCAATAGCAGAGATAGGAGGGGTGGCAACCCTGCCACCTCACTCCTATCGCTACAGGGGGATCGTGGGTGTCTAGGACACCCGCGATCCCCCTTCTATTCCGGGTCACCGGGTCACCATAGACCCATATGACCCGGAATCGGCGCAAATCGCAAGTGTGAATTCACTTCCGATTTGCGCCGATCGCCGACATGGGGGGGTCTAATGACCCCCCTGGGCATTTGCGCGGGGTGCCTGCTGATAGATATCAGCAGTCATCCCCGGCGCGATCCCCGCCCGGCGCGCGGCGGGGACCGAAATTCCCACGGGCGTACAGGTACACCCTTGGTCCTTAAGTACCAGGGAGCAAAGGCGTACCTGTACGCCCTTGGTCCTTAAGGGGTTAATAGTAATGCAGTCCACACAGGATTCCACCAGTAGAATGAACATGTTTATTCTTTTGGCAGGTCTGGATTATGGAATTTACCCATTGGTAAATAAAAGACCCATTCACACCAATGTTTTCGTCATCAAGCAGAATTATGGAACGGGATTTCTGAGAAGATATCAACTGTAGGGTTTTTCACTGTAGGTATTCCTTATATAGAGATCCACACTCTTGGTGAGGTTTAGAAGAAAAAGACACTTGTCTGGCGCTTGCTGGATCAGGAGACGAAGTTGTAAGGATGCCAAAATTCTAGGTGATTTTAAACAGCGTTCTTTATTATAACAAACAGTTGACTTGTTTTGAGGGGATCTGCACCCCTCTGCCTCAGGTCAGGGTGCGTCGGTTCATGTCTCAATTTTTTCTATTTGCATATCATTCCTTATGTACACACACACCTACTGCTGAAAAGTAGAATAACGCTCACTTTGTATGGTGGAGGAGAATGGGCCAGCAGCAGAACCACAGAAAGGAAGGCTGAGAATTATGGCGCTGAACTACAAACCCATGTATGTATAAAAGCTAACATGTGTATTATTTTAAATAGTTGTGTATTTTGTATAATTCTTCATTCTGTCAGTCACTTACAGTCATTTCTAATACAGTGGTCCCTCAACATACGATGGTAATCCGTTCCAAACGGACCATCGTTTGTTGAAACCATCGCATGTTGAGGGATCCGTGCAATGTAAAGTATAGGACAGTGGTCTACAACCTGCGGACCTCCAGATGTTGCAAAACTACAACACCCAGCATGCCCGGACAGCCACTGTTGAAGACCACTGTTAGAGGAAGTTGTACTCACCTGTCCCCGCCGCTCCGGACCGTCACCGCTCGTCCCAGAGGTGTCCCCGACGCTCCGGCAAGGCCTCTTCTTCCCCGGCATCCTCGCTCTCCGTCGCCGCCATCACGTTGCTACGCACGCCGCTTCTATTGGATGACGGGACGGCGTGCGCAGCGAGGTGATGACGTCGATTGAGAGCGCCGACGATGCAGGGGATCCTGAAGAGGACGTGCCGGAGCCCCGAGGACAGGTAAGTGATCGTCAGCGGACCACACGGGGCACCGTAAACAGCTATCCGGTGGCAGCTGAAGCAGTCAGCGCTGCCGGATAGCCGTTTATGCGATGGCCCCGACATACAAAAGCATTGTATGTTGATGCTGCCTTCAACATGCGATGGCCTCTGAGAGGCCATCGCATGTTGAAATTATCGTATGTCGGAGCCATCGTAGGTCGAGGGGTCACTGTAAAATGATTCTGATAAGCTAAATAACCATGGGCAAAATTTACTAAGACCGGCATTACACAGGCTAGTCTTAAAGTGTAACTACAATGTTGGTGCTGTGGCAGGGTACACTTTTAAAACTCCTAGCAATCCAGTGACCCACTGCTAAAGGGGGTAGTCTATGGGTTTGCCGGAAATTCCTCTGTACCAACTTCTACACCAACATCCCCCATGTAATTGCCTTACTGCCAGAGCTACTGTAGCTTATGGCACTCTACGCAAAAACCAGAGAAGCCACCCCAAAACACATGTTGTTGGTCAAGGATAAGGACAAGAGAGATGTCCTTATATTGACGACTACAGTTCGTGGCAATGGCTCTAACCATGTTCCTGTACTAGGTACCAGTACATGATCTCTAAGACAGATTGTATTCTAGATTACAAATACACGGGAGGGGTTGATTTATCAGATCAAGTCATCAAGCTGTATAATGGTATGCATAAAAAGGAAGTGAGGATCAAAAAGATGGCCATCTACATTGTACATGATATCATGGGGAGCAGGATAGACCGGGACATTAATTGACTTTCAGTAGGTGGTAGTTAAGGCCCAAATTTTTGAGAACCCTGAGGAGGGAACTGCAGTACTTCAACAGCAGGGTTCAGTCATATTGTACTAGGCCAACATTTTCCCTATGAAATTCTCTCTACTGGAAAAGAAGGGAATTTGGCCAAAAATTGGTGCTACATCAATGTCATACCATCCAAGCGCGTACGAAACGAGATCTATTGCAGGTAGTTGAGGAATGGACGTCTCTATTGGAAGAGAACATGAGTGGTCCACCAGTACCAACGGCACCTTTTTGAACCTGAAGACAAAATGTAAAAATACTCCACCATTGAGCTAATTCAATAATATTGAAACCTTTGTACAGCTGGTTACACAGGATCTGAGTTGAATTAAAAGCAACAAGAAAAATAGACCCAGTAACCTTAGCCCATGTGAATGGGAAGCGGCAGACAAAGGTGGCAATGTAGTCGTCCCAGATAAGGTTTTGAGGCTCCTTGAAGACTCTACCATATATTGGGTATTGGCTCTAATCCCACAAAAGAACATCAGACAGAGTTAAAAACTCTGCTGAAAGCAGCAAGAAATAATGAGCTCATCATGGATGATGAGCTTAAAGCTCTTTTTAATCCAGTTCCTTTTTATTCCAGACATTTTATGCACTCCCCAAAGTGCACAAGAAGGCCTCAGGTAATGACAATCTAACACAGGAATGCAGCCGCTACGTCGATCAGTTTCTTTTTCCTTTTGTTCAAAGCTTACCTGCTTACTTTATTTTCCGGCGTATAAGACAACCCCCAACTTTTACAGTTAAAATATAGAGTTTGGGATATATTCGCTGTATAAGGCTACCCCTCTACCGTGATGTACTGTACCTTACCAGTGATTGGCTGGTAGTTGTATACAAAGCCTGCTTGGATTGGTCAGCTCTCCCTGCCTGCCCAGCCCTCCCTGTCTCCAAGACTATCAGAGCGGTACATGCCTCTTTTACCCGTCCTATTACGGTACCTCCTTCTCTGCCTCTCAGATCTCGCACATGCGCAACCCTTGTATCCCATTACTGTACCTCCTTCTCCACCTCTCTGATCTCGCAAATGCGCACCAGCGCCACCTGTCATATTTTGCACATGCGCACCTGCGCCGCCTCTCAGATCTCTAACATTCACGCCTGCGCCGCCTAAGATCTCGCACATGCGTGCCTGCGCCGCTTCACTCTAGTCCTCAGGAGCGAGATCTGAGAGGCAGAGAAAGAGGATACATACAAGGGTGGGCCAGACAAGTGAAAGATGTGTGGTTTTCTGGGCACAGCACCGCTCTCTCTCCAGGGGCGGATTCTAGTCTCGGGAGGAGCACTATCAGACTATCGTTTGGTGGTCGACATGCCCCCTCCCATAGACTTGCATTGAGGGGGCATGACATGATGTCACAAGGGGCGTGGCTGTGATGTCACAACCCCCACAGCCCGCACCCAGAGTTTGGAACAAAATGTTCCGATCCCTGGGGCAGTGGAGTACCCCTTTACGTACGCAGCATGGTTTCCCCACACTAGGTAGGCAGCATAGTTCCCCCACACTAGGTTGTCAGCATAGGTCCCCCCACATTAGTTTGTGAGCATAGTTCCCCCACACTAGGTTGTCAGCATAGTCCCCCCCCCCATTAGGTTGTCAGCATAGTTCCCCCCACATTAGGTTGACAGTATAGTTTCCCCCACATTAGGTTGGCAGTATAGTTCCCCCCCACATTAGGTTGTCAGCATAGTTCCCCCCCCCCCACATTAGGTTGTCAGCATAGTTCCCCCACATTATGTTGGCAGTATAGTTCCCCCACATTAGGTTGACAGTATAGTTCCCCCCACATTAGGTTGGCAGTTTATTTCCCCCACATTAGGTTGGCAGTATAGTTCCGCCACACAAGGTTGGCAGTATAGTTCCCCCCACATTAGGTAGGCAGTATAGTTCCCCCCATATTTGGTAGGCAGTATAGTTCCCCCCACATTAGGTCGGCAGTATAGTTCCTCCAACATTTGGTAGGCAGTACAGTTCCCCCCACATTAGGTTGGCAGTATAGTACTGCCAACCTATTGTGGGGGAACTACAACCTAATGTGGGGACATTAGGTTGTAGTTCCCCCATATTAGGTTGGCGGTATAGTTGCCCCACATTAGGTTGGCAGTATAGTTCCCCCCACATTTGGAAGGCAATATGTTCCTCCACATTAGGTTGGCAGTATAGTTCCCTCCACATTAGGTTAGCAGTATAGTTCCCCCCACATTTGGTAGGCAGTGGCCCCCACAGACATATAGCCTTCAGCCATATACTGTCTATGGCTGGAGATTATATGTCTGTGTACTGCCTCATTTCAGTGCTCCGACCACCGCTCCTCCAGTCAGGGGTCATGATCTACTGCCATGGTCTATAGGCCATAGCAGCAGGTCCCCGAATCGGAGCACCGAAGATGACATGCCACTTGTAACTTACCATGAGCGCGTCCTCGCTGATCTGCTCCGCTCTGCTGTTTCTATGGGCGCACACACGGGACGTCAGGGAAGTCCTTGTGTGCGCTACCTCCCGGTGGCCCCTGCATTTTTTAAGTTAACGCAGGGCCGCAGAAAGGTAACCGGGGCATCCTTGTGTCCCGAAAAGATATTTCGGGACACAGGGATGTCCCGATTGTGATGGGGGAAATTAATCTCGGAGAGGGGGCAATGGGACGGGTGCTGCAGTCGGCAGTCCCAGCTGACTGCAGCACCCGCCCTATAAGATGACACCCATCGTATAAGACGACCCCAGACTTTTGGTAACATTTTCCAGGGTTAAAAAGTAATCTTATACGCCGGAAAATACGGTATTTACGAGACACTATGGGCACAGTGTGCCAATTAAGTGATGTTGCTGTACAAGGTGGTACATGTCTAGCTAGTTTGGATGTGGAAGCCCTGTACAGCAGCATCAGGCACGATCTGGGCATTAAAGCAGTCACTCAATTTTTTATCACAAAAGGGACAAATTTTCATCCTCACAATGAATTTGTGTTATCACTTTTACGTTTCGTCCTTACGCACAATTTTTTCACTTTCAACTGTAAATTTTACCACCAAATAAAGGGAGCGGCAATGGGCATAGTTTGCGCACCCACTTACTCGAACCTTTTTCATGAGTGGTGGGAAGATAGTATAGTTTTCACAGAGGTCAACACATCGTTCACTGAACACATTCTTTTCTTGGGTTGTTTTATCAACGACATTTTGATTTTGTGGGGTGGTGGTTGGGAGCTTTTTCACAATTTTGTTTCAGTTTTGAACCACAAAGATATCAGGATGTTGTTCACATCAGAATTCGGATTTAAGTCTATACATTTTTTGGATCTCAAAATTATGATCGACGATGACGGCTGCATCCAGACATCTATGTATCATAAAGATACTGCAGTAAATAGCCTTTTGGAATGGGGGAGCTGGCATCCTGCATCTTTAAAATGTGGAATCCCAGTGGGCCAGTTCCTGAGTGTGAGGCGCAATTGCTCCCAGGAGAGTACATTTGTGGTGAAGTCTAAAAAAAACTTATGAAGAGGTTCCAAAATGGGGGTTACCCAAGGCAGCGTCTCAAGAAGGCCCTACATAGGGCAAAAAGTACATCTAGGATGGACTTACTGAAGGACAATGCTAAGTCAAGAGGAGAAACATCAAAAACAATCCGCTGTATTGGAACATTTGAAAACAAGTCAGAACAGGTGCTTAATGTGATCAAGAGATATTGGCCGATACTAAGAGCAGATTGAGACCTTAAGACAGTTTTACACCCTTACCCTAATGTCACTTATCGGAGGGGGTCCAATTTACGAGATTTGGTGGTTCATAGCCACTTCAGTGCAGTCAAAAAAAACATGTGGCTCCGAAACCCAAACATGGGTGTCACGATGCCGGCTGGCAGGTAGTGGATCCTCTGTGCCAGAGAGGGATGGCGAGGACCGCGCTAGTGGACCGGTTCTAAGCCACTACAGGTTTTCACCAGAGCCCGCCGCAAAGCGGGATGGTCTTGCTGCGGCGGTAGTGACCAGGT
This sequence comes from Hyla sarda, assembly GCF_029499605.1. Taxonomy (NCBI): domain Eukaryota; kingdom Metazoa; phylum Chordata; class Amphibia; order Anura; family Hylidae; genus Hyla; species Hyla sarda. The sequence continues at coordinate 274,659,075 of NC_079191.1, read as the reverse complement.
CGTATCCACTAGCAACGGCTCACCTCTCTGACTGCTGAAGATAGGCGAGGTACAAGGGAGTAGGCAGAAGCAAAGTCGGACGTAGCAGAAGGTCGGGGGCAGGCGGCAAGGTTCGTAGTCAGGGGAGATAGCAGAAGTTCTGGTACACAGGCTTTAAACACACAAAACGCTTTCACTAGGCACAAGGGCAACAAGATCCGGCCAGGGAGTGCAAGGGAGGAGACCAGATATAGCCAGGGAGCAGGTGGGAGCCAATTAAGCTAATTGGGCCAGGCACCAATCATTGGTGCACTGGCCCTTTAAGTCTCAGGGAGCTGGCGCGCGCGCGCCCTAGAGAGCGGAGCCGCGCGCGCCAGCACATGACAGCAGGGGACAGGAACGGGTAAGTGACCTGGGATGCGATTCGCGAGCGGGTGCGTCCCGCTGTGCGAATCGCATCCCCAACGGCCATGACAGAGCAGCGCTCCCGGTCAGCGGGACTGACCGGGGAGCTGCAGGGAGAAAGACGCCGTGAGCGCTCCGGGGAGGAGCGGGGGCCCGGAGCGCTAGGCGTAACAGTACCCCCCCCCTTAGGTCTCCCCTTCTCTTTGTCCGGTAACTGCCTCCCCTGGGATGAGGACACCGGGAAAGGATGGAGGGATTCCTCAACGGCAGGCAGAACAGCAGGAGTAGGAATGGGGAGAGAGGGCAGAGGGCGAGACCTGGCACGGGGCAGTGTGACACCAGGACGAGGGCCATGAGGGGACACAGAGGCTTGCCTGATGGGACTGGGAGGGGGGGAGAGGCATTTCCTGTGGCAGGCAGAGTCCTTAATGACCTTAGGGGGACCGGATACAGGAGGAACCACAGGGTCACGGCAGGGAGTACTGGGAACCGGTTGAAGGCAGTCCTTGGAACAAGAGGGACCCCAACTCTTGATCTCCCCAGTGGACCAATCCAGGGTTGGGGAATGGTGTTGAAGCCAGGGTAGTCCAAGGAGAATTTCGGAAGTGCAATTAGGAAGGACAAAAAATACAATTTCCTCGTGATGAGGTCCGATGCACATTAGGAGGGGCTCCGTGCGGTAACGCACAGTGCAATCCAACCTGGCTCCGTTGACCGCGGAAATGTGGAGTGGCTTGACAAGACGGGTCACCGGAATGCAGAATTTATTCACTAAGGACTCTCGAATAAAATTCCCAGAAGCTCCAGAGTCCAGGCAGGCCACGGCTGAGAGGGGAGAGCTGGCTGAAGTAGAAATCCGAACAGGCACCGTGAGACGTGGAGAAGCCGACTTAGCATCAAGAGACGCCACACCCACGAGAGCTGGGTGCGAGCGTGCGTTTCCCAGACGTGGAGGACGGATTGGGCAATCCACCAAAAAATGTTCAGTACTGGCACAGTACAGACAAAGATTCTCTTCCTTGCGGCGATTCCTCTCTTCCAGGGTCAGGCGAGACCGATCCACTTGCATGGCCTCCTCGGCGGGAGGCCTAGGCGCAGATTGCAGTGGAGACTGTGGGAGAGGTGTCCAGAGATCTAAGTCTTTTTCCTGGCGGAGCTCTTGATGCCTCTCAGAAAAACGCATGTCAATGCGAGTGGCTAGATGAATGAGTTCATGCAGGTTAGCAGGAGTCTCTCGTGCGGCCAGAACATCTTTAATGTTGCTGGATAGGCCTTTTTTAAAGGTCGCGCAGAGAGCCTCATTATTCCAGGATAGTTCAGAAGCAAGAGTACGGAATTGTATGGCGTACTCGCCAACGGAGGAATTACCCTGGACCAGGTTCAGCAGGGCAGTCTCAGCAGAAGAGGCTCGGGCAGGTTCCTCAAAGACACTTCGAATTTCCGAGAAGAAGGAGTGTACAGAGGCAGTGACGGGGTCATTGCGGTCCCAGAGCGGTGTGGCCCATGACAGAGCTTTTCCAGACAGAAGGCTGACTACGAAAGCCACCTTAGACCTTTCAGTTGGAAACTGGTCCGACATCATCTCCATGTGCAGGGAACATTGCGAAAGAAAGCCACGGCAAAACTTAGAGTCCCCATTAAATTTGTCCGGCAAGGACAGGCGGAGGCTAGGACTGGCCACTCGCTGCGGAAGGGGTGCAGGAGCTGGCGGAGGAGATGATTGCTGCTGAAGTTGCGACTGAAGTTGCTGCACAATGGTGAATACTTCCGACAGCTGGTGGGTTAGATGGGCGATCTGTCGGGATTGCTGGGCGACCACCGTGGTGATATCAGAGATATAAGGCAGAGGGACGTCAGCGGGATCCATGGCCGGATCTACTGTCACGATGCCGGCTGGCAGGTAGTGGATCCTCTGTGCCAGAGAGGGATGGCGAGGACCGCGCTAGTGGACCGGTTCTAAGCCACTACAGGTTTTCACCAGAGCCCGCCGCAAAGCGGGATGGTCTTGCTGCGGCGGTAGTGACCAGGTCGTATCCACTAGCAACGGCTCACCTCTCTGACTGCTGAAGATAGGCGAGGTACAAGGGAGTAGGCAGAAGCAAAGTCGGACGTAGCAGAAGGTCGGGGGCAGGCGGCAAGGTTCGTAGTCAGGGGAGATAGCAGAAGTTCTGGTACACAGGCTTTAAACACACAAAACGCTTTCACTAGGCACAAGGGCAACAAGATCCGGCCAGGGAGTGCAAGGGAGGAGACCAGATATAGCCAGGGAGCAGGTGGGAGCCAATTAAGCTAATTGGGCCAGGCACCAATCATTGGTGCACTGGCCCTTTAAGTCTCAGGGAGCTGGCGCGCGCGCGCCCTAGAGAGCGGAGCCGCGCGCGCCAGCACATGACAGCAGGGGACGGGAACGGGTAAGTGACCTGGGATGCGATTCGCGAGCGGGTGCGTCCCGCTGTGCGAATCGCATCCCCAACGGCCATGACAGAGCAGCGCTCCCGGTCAGCGGGACTGACCGGGGAGCTGCAGGGAGAAAGACGCCGTGAGCGCTCCGGGGAGGAGCGGGGGCCCGGAGCGCTAGGCGTAACAGTACCCCCCCCCTTAGGTCTCCCCTTCTCTTTGTCCGGTAACTGCCTCCCCTGGGATGAGGACACCGGGAAAGGATGGAGGGATTCCTCAACGGCAGGCAGAACAGCAGGAGTAGGAATGGGGAGAGAGGGCAGAGGGCGAGACCTGGCACGGGGCAGTGTGACACCAGGACGAGGGCCATGAGGGGACACAGAGGCTTGCCTGATGGGACTGGGAGGGGGGGAGAGGCATTTCCTGTGGCAGGCAGAGTCCTTAATGACCTTAGGGGGACCGGATACAGGAGGAACCACAGGGTCACGGCAGGGAGTACTGGGAACCGGTTGAAGGCAGTCCTTGGAACAAGAGGGACCCCAACTCTTGATCTCCCCAGTGGACCAATCCAGGGTTGGGGAATGGTGTTGAAGCCAGGGTAGTCCAAGGAGAATTTCGGAAGTGCAATTAGGAAGGACAAAAAATACAATTTCCTCGTGATGAGGTCCGATGCACATTAGGAGGGGCTCCGTGCGGTAACGCACAGTGCAATCCAACCTGGCTCCGTTGACCGCGGAAATGTGGAGTGGCTTGACAAGACGGGTCACCGGAATGCAGAATTTATTCACTAAGGACTCTCGAATAAAATTCCCAGAAGCTCCAGAGTCCAGGCAGGCCACGGCTGAGAGGGGAGAGCTGGCTGAAGTAGAAATCCGAACAGGCACCGTGAGACGTGGAGAAGCCGACTTAGCATCAAGAGACGCCACACCCACGAGAGCTGGGTGCGAGCGTGCGTTTCCCAGACGTGGAGGACGGATTGGGCAATCCACCAAAAAATGTTCAGTACTGGCACAGTACAGACAAAGATTCTCTTCCTTGCGGCGATTCCTCTCTTCCAGGGTCAGGCGAGACCGATCCACTTGCATGGCCTCCTCGGCGGGAGGCCTAGGCGCAGATTGCAGTGGAGACTGTGGGAGAGGTGTCCAGAGATCTAAGTCTTTTTCCTGGCGGAGCTCTTGATGCCTCTCAGAAAAACGCATGTCAATGCGAGTGGCTAGATGAATGAGTTCATGCAGGTTAGCAGGAGTCTCTCGTGCGGCCAGAACATCTTTAATGTTGCTGGATAGGCCTTTTTTAAAGGTCGCGCAGAGAGCCTCATTATTCCAGGATAGTTCAGAAGCAAGAGTACGGAATTGTATGGCGTACTCGCCAACGGAGGAATTACCCTGGACCAGGTTCAGCAGGGCAGTCTCAGCAGAAGAGGCTCGGGCAGGTTCCTCAAAGACACTTCGAATTTCCGAGAAGAAGGAGTGTACAGAGGCAGTGACGGGGTCATTGCGGTCCCAGAGCGGTGTGGCCCATGACAGAGCTTTTCCAGACAGAAGGCTGACTACGAAAGCCACCTTAGACCTTTCAGTTGGAAACTGGTCCGACATCATCTCCATGTGCAGGGAACATTGCGAAAGAAAGCCACGGCAAAACTTAGAGTCCCCATTAAATTTGTCCGGCAAGGACAGGCGGAGGCTAGGACTGGCCACTCGCTGCGGATGGGGTGCAGGAGCTGGCGGAAGAGATGATTGCTGCTGAAGTTGCGACTGAAGTTGCTGCACAATGGTGAATACTTCCGACAGCTGGTGGGTTAGATGGGCGATCTGTCGGGATTGCTGGGCGACCACCGTGGTGATATCAGAGATATAAGGCAGAGGGACGTCAGCGGGATCCATGGCCGGATCTACTGTCACGATGCCGGCTGGCAGGTAGTGGATCCTCTGTGCCAGAGAGGGATGGCGAGGACCGCGCTAGTGGACCGGTTCTAAGCCACTACAGGTTTTCACCAGAGCCCGCCGCAAAGCGGGATGGTCTTGCTGCGGCGGTAGTGACCAGGTCGTATCCACTAGCAACGGCTCACCTCTCTGACTGCTGAAGATAGGCGAGGTACAAGGGAGTAGGCAGAAGCAAAGTCGGACGTAGCAGAAGGTCGGGGGCAGGCGGCAAGGTTCGTAGTCAGGGGAGATAGCAGAAGTTCTGGTACACAGGCTTTAAACACACAAAACGCTTTCACTAGGCACAAGGGCAACAAGATCCGGCCAGGGAGTGCAAGGGAGGAGACCAGATATAGCCAGGGAGCAGGTGGGAGCCAATTAAGCTAATTGGGCCAGGCACCAATCATTGGTGCACTGGCCCTTTAAGTCTCAGGGAGCTGGCGCGTGCGCGCCCTAGAGAGCGGAGCCGCGCGCGCCAGCACATGACAGCAGGGGACGGGAACGGGTAAGTGACCTGGGATGCGATTCGCGAGCGGGTGCGTCCCGCTGTGCGAATCGCATCCCCAACGGCCATGACAGAGCAGCGCTCCCGGTCAGCGGGACTGACCGGGGAGCTGCAGGGAGAAAGACGCCGTGAGCGCTCCGGGGAGGAGCGGGGGCCCGGAGCGCTAGGCGTAACAATGGGTACCTGCCCATGTGGCCAATGTTCGTTTTGTACCTACGTAACCCGAAGAAAATAATTTACAAATCCTATTGATAACAGAGTCTTTAAATTATATGACTTTGTCAATTGTAAATGTTTGGGCAATGTACATATTTGTGCTTGCACGTACTCAAAATTATACGTAGGGAAGACCTTGCAAGAGTTTCGGAGATGCATCTCTAAGCACCTGAGTGGTATTGGGAGGGGGGCTGATCGTCATGTAAGAGAGGTTCATGCGAATGACCCAAAGAACCTACGATTCTGGAGTCTAAGACAAATTAAACTAGGCCCAAGAGGTGGCAACTTTGACAATATCCTTCTGAAAGAAGAGTCAAAATGGATTTTCCGACTGTAAACCCTGAACCCCCATGGTATGAGGGGTTCAATTATACAGCATTTATATAACCCATTGCCATTGGGAGGAATCAGTTCATGCAATGTAGAATACTCACCTAGTTGGATTACCAGCCATATTTTTGGTAGAGATATAGTTAGGTGTCTCATCATCTGAGCCCTTAATTCCTTTGGGGTCCATTACATTTAGTGTATTGTATTGGCTAGCTTCATGTTTGACTTGAATTTCCAAAACACTTTTTATATGAAGATATTTATTGATATATGTATTACATCAGATTGTATCTCACTATGCCATCTCAATAGAGTACAATACACATTCCACATGTGCCAACTTAATTTATTTTAACATGCCAATCCTATGATACTTGCTATATTATAAATATATATATATATATATATATATATATATATATATATACTATAGGTGCCATCCCTTTCTATTTATCCTCATATCCTCCCTCCCTTAGGATTAATTTCCCCCTTCTTTTTCCCCATTTGTGTCATATAGTCAATCCAGTCCCCTTCCATTTTAGTTGTGCCTATTATTTATATGAAGGAACTTCAAGATAGAATAAATGAACCATTGTGCAGGTGCACCATTAGGAGTCTATATGAACCAACGGTGGATACTGTGTGAAAGCGGAGACCGCTGGGCGTGAACCTCGCCGTCACGTGAGTAAACACGGAGATCACGTGGTGCCGCTGAGTTATGCGGATCAGAAGAAAGTACTGAGAACACTGGGCGTGAATCTAATGGTCACGTAGGTAAACAAAAAGATCATGTGGGTGTATGGGATCACGTTGTTCCGGCTCTACTGGCGCACTTGCTGTGACGTCAGTGGACATGTATTGAACCGGAGTACAGGATTTGACATATCACAGGATGGCCTTATAGGTAGGTGTCGATAATATGCAGTGATGTCATTTATAACACATGGGGCGGATTGGCTGATGAGATAACAGTAATACTATATTGGCACATGATTGGCAAGTTGTGATTTGATGTGTGGCTCAGGATTGGTAGAGTGAATGTGTCCATCTGATTGGCTGAGGAATTGATGAGATCATCTTGGAACCCCATAAATAAGGCCATTTGATATCTGGCACTCAATGCTGTCAGTTGATTCTCCTTGATAAAGCCACATTGGTGGAGAAACATGTTGGGGGGTGACAGTTTAAATTTTTAACAGCAGCTCTATTGTGTCAACACTTGAATCAGTAATCACAATTTGGGTCTTGGCAATAATGAATGGCAAGTATGCCATAAAATAAGCCCACACCTGTGGTGCACAGCAGAGTGACGGGTCTCGACCTGTTCATATATGCACGGAAACATCTCACTAGCATGTGGCATATGTACATGAGCATAATTGAATAACCACGTGTATAAGTGGTATTGCAAAGTGGAGAGCTCCTAATATAAAGTAGCCAGGTCTGAGGTCCATACAACTTGAGGGTTCACTATACCCCTGTGACTCAAACATTATTATCCAAGTGTAGGTAGCAGTGTTCATCGTGAAATCCACCCAGGAACTGTATCCACATTAGGGAGTAATTCAGATACATACCGTATTTTCCGGCATATAAGACGACTTTTTAACCCTGTAAAATGTTCTCAAAGGCGGGGGGGTCATCTTATACGCTGGGTGCTGCAGTCGGCCGGAATGCTCGGGGTATGGATTATCCATACGCCGGGCTTTCTGGGTGAGATTAACATTACTGTGTCCCAAAAGATCTTTTTGGGACACAAGGATGTCCCAGTTACCTTTCTGCAGCCCTGTGTTAACTTTAAAAATGCAGGGGCCACCGGGAGGTAGCGCACGCATGGACATCACTGAAATCCCGTGCGTTCACCCATAGCAATAGCAAAGCAGAGTGGAGCAGCAAGGACGCACGGGCATGGTAAGTTACCAGCACATCATCTTCGGTGCAAGACCACCGCTCCTCCTGTCCCGGGACCTACTGCTATGGCCTATAGGCCATAGCAGTAGATCATGATCCCAGACCGGAGGAGCGGTGGTCGGAGCACTGAAGTGGGGCAGTACATAGACAGACAGCCTCCAGCCATACACTGTATATGGCTGAAGGCTGTATGTCTGTGGGGTCCATTGCCTACCTAATGTGGGGGAAACTATACTGCCAACCTAATGTGTGGGAACTACAACCTAATGTGGGGAAAATTATCCTGCCAGCCTAATGTTGGGGAACTACAACCTAATGTGGGGGAATAGCCAACCTAATGTTGGAGAACTACAACCTAATGTGGGGGAACTACAACCTAATGTGGGAGGAACTATACTGCCAGCCTAATGTGGGGGGAACTATACTGCCAACCTAATGTGGGGGAACTAAAACTTAATGTGATGAAACTATACTGCCAGCCTAATGTGGGGGAACTATGCTTACAACCTAATGTGGTGAAACTATACTGCCAACCTAATGTGGGGGAACTGCAACCTAATGCGGGGAACTATGCTGACAACCTAATGTGGGGGGAACTGTACTGCCAACCTAATGTGTGGGAACTACAACCTAATGTGGGGGAACTATACTGCCAACCTAATGTGGGGAACTATGCTGACAACCTAATGTGGGGGGAACTGTACTGCCAACCTAATGTGGGGGAACTACAACCTAATGTGGGGGAACTATACTGCCAACCTAATGTGGGGGGAACAATACTGCCAACCTAATGCGGGGAACTATGCTGACAACCTAATGTGAGGGGAACTGTACTGCCAACCTAATGTGGGGGAACTTCAACCTAATGTGGGGGAACTATACTGCCAACCTAATGTGAGGGGAACAATACTGCCAACCTAATGTGGCGGAACTATGCTGACAACCTAATGTGGGGGAACTATACTACCAACCTAATGTGAGGGGAACAATACTGCCAACCTAATGTGGCGGAACTATGCTGACAACCTAATGTGGGGGAACTATGCTGACAACGTAATGTGGGGGAACTATGCTGACAACCTAATGTGTGGGGAATGATGCTGCCTACCTAGTGTGGGGGAACTATGCTGACAACCTAGTGTGGAGGAATAATGGTAAGGTACCGTATCGCAGTAGAGGGGTAGTCTTATAAGGCGAATAAATCCCAAACTCTGTATTTTAACTGTAAAAGTTGGGGGTCATCTTATATGCCCAGTCACCTTATACGCTGGAAAATATGGTAATCCCCTTTTTGTGCCAGTGAGAATTTCTGTAGCGACCCAGTAGTGATACTCTTCGCAGGAGGTATATTTGTGACACTAATGGAACTGTGTTTTTAAGTGTGTGTTTCTCACCAGTTTTTTCAGTATATAATTTAATAAAAGTTACATTTTATTTTTGAACACATGTATATAAGAGGTCTTTGTTAACCCTCGGCTTTAATTGTTGTGAGGTTTGTATACCTCTACCTCTACTGTGTTCATAGGCCAAATTTTACTAAGTAAGGCGTTCATGCACAATTTCAATTCCTACTTAACTATAAGGCCCTGTGCATGCTCCGAGTGCCAACTTCTTCCCATGTCTTCTAAGTCTCCCTTCATGGGACCTTTTCCGTGATGGTGAGTGCAGTTGTTACACATTGCTTCTGATTAGTAACTAACTATAGTGGTACAGCTTTTTATTGGGGGTACATTGTCTATACCCACTTTAAAGTCATCATGGGTGGTTATAAAAGGCCCAAGAGTGGTGTTTTGGCAAAGCCACTGTATGTGGTGAAACATGTTTTGGGGGGAAGAGAATTTTAATTTTAATTGTGTAGTAAGCATCTCTGCATCAAGCAGGTACTGCATGCACAGCTGTCTTTGTAACTTGCATGGTACATAATAGACTCTTGTGTACTTAAACATATTTTTAACTTGTGTATTTAGTTAAAGGGTTATTGCAGCAAAAAGTAAGTTATTACCTATCCATAGGATAGGGGATAAGTGTCAGATTGCAGGGGTAATTGCTGGGACCCCCCACGATCTTCTGAACAGGCCCCTGCTCTCTGAGAAGAGCACATGCTGGGGTCAGCACATGCTCCTTTTATTTCTATGAAAGCGCCGAAGTTGTCAAGTACCGCACTCGGGTCTCTTCTGCGCTCCCATAGAGAATGAATGGTGCATGTGCTGACCCAGCACCCACTCCTCTCAGGCCAGGGCCCATTCAGGAGATTCCAGCAGTCGGACCCCCTGCAATTTGACACTTATCCCCTATCCTGTGGATAGGTGATAAGTTACTTTTCCTGCAGTTACCCTTTAGCAATAAAGATTTAATAAAGAGTTAATACATTTCTATTCAAGTGAATTGAAAAATGTTGGGATTTAATAATAACCTAATGGAGGTTTATGGGATTGGTTTAAATTGGGCCCTCCATTTACTGGTCTCAAGGTGGCTTCTTATCTCAGAGATGGGACAGGCTTTTGCTATTTGCATGCAATTCTCCAGATATTTGCTTATTGCTTAGTACTATTATTATCGAATCTTGCTCTACTTGTATTGCAGAGAATGTCATAATACATTTAATGCATTCAGGCAGAATATGTGATAGGAGACTGTGTGAATTTCTTTGTATGTTTAAACCCTTTTCCAAGGTGTCAGGAAGCAAAGACAATTGCAGTTTACTTTTGTTGACACTGACTTGATAGAGCCGGTCACGTCTGGAATTTTCCTCTGTTATAGCTTGTTGTTGCCCCTGTCTATGTTCAGCTTTCCTAACTAAACATTGTCACCAATTGTTGGACATGTTGGCTTTTTTAGGAAATAATTTGCATACACCTTTTTTGCAAAGTTCCCTGGGGCTGCTTCAACAGTCACACGCTACACAGGCATCCTTTAACTAAACACTGTCAGAACAGATTTTCCTACAGTGCTGATTTTTGCTGGGAGAATTTGCTTAAACAAATTTCACAAACCTTCAGGTGAACTGACAATCATATCAAAGACTCATCTCTGGAAATGGAAAATGCTTTCATACTGACTTCGAAAGGGGATAAACCCAAAATGTTATTTTTGTTATGGAAAATATATTCTGGAGAATACATTTAATTTCTGGCGTACTCGTGCCATCAAATGGTTTCTTAGCTTTAAGGATTTATATAAATGGATTATTATTATTCATTATCGTATGTGTTCCTGTATATTGCTATCTTAGTCATTCTAACATCTGGATATTTTAAATAAAATTAAGCTGCCCAGATGGAAAAGTGAATGGTAATCCCAGTAATACCCGAGGGGCCAGCCGGGTACAGGGTCCGCAAGTGCCGCCACTACAGAGGATCCAGGACACTTGTCCCGGATCCCCAGCAGACAGTGATGCCTTCTCCTGTATGTGCGGCACACACACAAACAGGAGAAGGCATCTACTCTGTGTGAGCAGCATCTGCACCTACACAGAGGAGACGTGACTTCGCGCAGTGCAGGCGCCGATGACATCACTCATCAGTGCTTGCACTGTGGAGGAAGGACGGCGTGGCCCCTGCTGCACTGCGGAGGAGAAGACATCAGGTAAACATCATCATTTTTATTTTTTTTAAACTTGGGATTGGGGGGGAAGGGTAAAAACTCTGCTGTCGACACCTACTGTGGGGGGACCCTGCTGCCGACACCTACTGTGGGGGTGCCCGCTGCTTACACCTACTGTGAGGGGACCCCGTTGCCTAAACCTACTGTTGGGGGACCCCACTGCTGACACCTACTGTGGGGGGATCACACTGCTGACACCTGCTGTGGAGGAATCCTGCTGCCTACACCCACTGGGGGGGACTTCGCTGCCTACACCCACTGTAGGGGGGGACCCCACTGCCTACACCCACTGTGGGGGGACCCTGTTGTCTGCACCCACTGTGGGGGGACCCCGCTGCCTACAGGGGAAGCTATCTGGGGGCTTCACCCACAGAGGGCATAACTACCTCCAGGGGGACATTAACTACCTGGGAGCATGATGCATGATCCACTAGGGCCCAATACCTCCTGGGGACATTTCCTACCTGTAACTTCCGTAAGCAACACCTTATTTTCTGTCCGCTAACACAAAATATTGCTTCTCCCGAGACTAGACTCTGGATATGCTACCGGGTGGAGGGGGTGCTGGCTACATACTTGACTATTTCGCACTGATCTGTGTATAGCACAATTCTCCAAGTTTCCTCACTCAGTCAATTATAACGCACTGACGAAGGAGTGAAGTATCATTCATTTCCCTTTTTATTGTACACCACAGTGAATAAATTATTAAATAGTGAAAAAGATAATTGTACAAAAATCCATTACAAAAAATCCCTTCATATAGATAGAAGGTGTGTAAAAAAGATTATGGTAGTTCCGGCCGCCATCGGCTGTAAATATGGTTCACATATAGCACCTCCTCCACATAATCATCTGAGTTACATTTGTATACTCTTCTTAAAATGTGAAAAAATAAACCTGTGTTCACACCAGTCTATTCCAGCAATATTATCTTTCGTGATTGTGCTGGTCTCTGTTCAATTTAATATTAAGCATTCAGCATTAGTCATAAAGCGCGGTACTTGTAATATGTATCCTGTTCAATCTGGACTTAAACGGTCCCGTCTAGCAATCCAATTCCCCTCGCCGTTATTGCATCAATGAGTCCTATGTGTAAACAGGATTCAAAGTTCACTATACTTAAATGAACATCACTGGGTGAACGGAAAAACAAAAAGGAAAAACCTGCAGTCCCGAACTTGCTTCACATGTTCCTCCGGATGGATGGCAGTCCTCTTGGTAGGTCAGGTTCTGTGAGTCAGGATATCATATCGTGCAGGATCCTTCACATGTAGAAATGGCGTGGAGATGCAAGAATCCCCGGGTCCAAAAGGGGGTGCTTCTGAGCTGCGCTCTCCTCCTCTTAAATCACGGCAGTTATTAGGGCATAAAAACCGTCATGGAAGCGTACTTATAGTAAAACAAAAGAGATTTATTTAAGAAAGGGAACAACGCGTTTCGAGGGACGGGGACTCCCTCTTCGTCAGGTTCGGCCGCCATCAGAGCTGTATGCAGGTGAACTACTCAAGCCAAAATGACAGACTGAGCTATTACTATGCTGTACCAAAAAAGATTCCTGATGACTTCAACAGCAGGAAAAGCGTTGAATCCGCAAACCCAGACAATATTGCAGTCTTTCTAATCGCAATAACACTATCTTGTTTCCATCTAAAACAATCAAGCACCTCAATCCAACCTGAGCACGTACGCCATGTGAAGGATCCTACACGATATGATATCCTGACTCACAGAACCTGACCTACCGAGAGGACTGCCATCCATCTGGAGGAACATGTGAAGCAAGTTCGGGACTGCAGGTTTTTTCTTTTTGTTTTTCCCTTCAACCAGTGATGTTCATTTAAGTATAGCGAACTTTGAATTCTGTTCACACATAGGACTTATTGATGCAATAAAACCAAGGGAATTGGACTGCTAGACGGGACCGTTTAAGTCCAGATTGAACCGGATACATATTACAAGTACCCCGCTGTATGACTAATGCTGAATGCTTAAGATTAAATTGAACAGAGACCAGCACAAACACGAAAGATAATATTGCTGGAAAAGACTGGTGTGAACACAGGTTTATTTTTTCACATTTTAAGAAGAGTATACAAATGTGACTCAGATGATTATGTGGAGGAGGTGCTATATGTGAACCATATTTACAGCCGATGGCGGCCGGAACTACCATAATATTTTTTACACACCTTCTATCTATATGAAGGGATTTTTTATAATGGATTTTTGTACAATTATCTTTTTCACTATTTAATAAAATTAGTGAAACGAATGATACTTCACTCCTTCGTCAGTGCGTTATATATACATACTTGACTAACTACCTGGCTACATAACTTTATACCTGGATGCTGAACTACTTACCTACATACCTTGCTATCTAACAACCTACATACCTGGTTGCCTAACTACCTACCGACATATCTTGCTACCTACCTACATACCTGACTACCTAACTATGTACATACCTTGCCTTCATACATGACTGCCTAAGTGCCTAGCTAGTCACCTACCTACATATCTGGCTTTCTGATCAACCGCGGCCCGCACACATCCACACCGCATGTAGGAGTGACCCACTATCCAAATCAGTCAAGGACCAGCATCTGAAAGACAAAACACAACAAATAAACAGACCCCTAAAATAAGCCTCCCGTAAAACACCACAATCAAACAACCCCCCAAATCACAATAAATGCGGCCGCATAAACAACTGGAACCTGCCCGACTCCCACCTGCCAATCCTCTTAATGGCCTCTGGCCCCAAACTCCACTGAGCGGCTTCTGTAGCTACACCAATTTGGAAGGAATGGGAACTAAATTCACTCGTCTCCCCTCCCACCTTGGCAACACACCTCCTAAAAACATGAATAAACTGAAAATGAGACAAATAGTCGCCATTACCATGCACCAACAACAGTCCCCCACAATCGGGCCTAATAGCCAAAAAAGCACGGAAACACCGCACCGGACACATGGCAGACACCCCATGAGCCGCCAAACGCACCAAGACTCCCTTACCCAACTGATCCGTTTTGTACCTGCGAATAAAACATTCCAGAACTGAATCCACCACCCCCACGTCATTTACGCGCAGACCCCCCACCACTACCTTACAGGGTGACTCCAACTCACAAAGCCCCGAAAAATGCCAGCGAGAATGCCAAGCAAAATCACATTGCCTCAAAAGCCAACACACACACCTCCTCCAGGACCACCCCCAGGCGTTCCAGCAACTCAAAGGAAACAGGCCAGCGTGAGTCCCACGCCTGAGCCCCCCTACGGAACCCCTTTGCAGCCTGCCAGACTAAAAAGAATTTAGTAATGTCCTACAACCTCCTGAACTTGAACCAAACGCTAGTGCCGACAAACGGCGGCTCAACCCAGAAGGAGACACCCCCTCCCCAAAACACCAGCCCACATAACACAACACCCTCATAACCCAATCCTCTGACTCACCCGCACCATGTAGCTCACCCAACACTGACTCCCACTCCCACCAACATCTGCTATACCCTGATCATGTAGCCTCACTTACGGACCGGCGAACTAACCCAAAGGCATCCCTCAGACCAGCTTCCACAGCCACGCCGGGCACTGCGCACCTCGCACTTCTGCCTCCGGGGCCAATTCCCCAAACCGCTCCCACTGAAAGCGAGAAAGAGAGTCAGCTCTGGCATTCTTCACACTAGGGACATGACGCACAACAAAATGTGAATTCAATTCTAGACCCCGCAGCCCCAGCCAGCACAGCAAGCGAACCACAGGCGGCGAGGATGCAGTTTGCGCATTCACCGCCTGAACCACCCCAAAATTGTCGCACCAGAAACAGATACTCCGCTGATTACCCCAAACCTCCACCACCACCACAATGGGAAACAGTTCCAGTAGCACCAAATTGCGCACCAAACCTGCCGCCCGTCACTCATCCGGCCAAGCATCCGCACACCACCGACCTTGCCAGTAGGCCCCAAAACCCCCACCGCCAGCAGCATCCGTATACAATTCTAAAGCACAACTGGACACCAACCCCTCCATGACCACCGACCGCCCGTTGAAATGCTCCAGAAACGACTGCCACACCATCAAGTTAGCCCTCAACTCTGCCAACAACCGCACATAGTGGTGCGGCCACCGAACCTATGAGGTGGCAGCCACCAGCCTCCGCGAGAACACCCACTACATAGGCATAATGCGACATGCAAAATTCAAATACCCCAACAGAGACTGCAAGTCCCTCAACTGCAAATTACGAACCCGAACAGCCGAAGCCACCACCGCCAGCAGCTCCGAAAACTTATCAGAGAGTAGCCGGCACTCCAAGGCCACCGTATCTATGACAATCCCAAGAAACTTGATCTCGGTATCCGGGCCCTCAGCCTTATCAGGCGCCAATGGGACCCCAAGCAAGCGAGCCACCCTCTCCATGGTTTGCAACAGAATCCCACACAAGGCTGAACTGCCCTGCCCCAAAAACAGGAAATCATTGAGATAATGGAGCACCGATGCAACCACACCTCAGACCTAACTACCCATTCCAAAACATGCTAAAAGTCTAAAAATAAGCACACAAAATGTAACAACCCATTGGGAGACATAAATCAACAAAAAATGTACCCCCCCCCCCAACAGCAACCCAACCCAGATGCACCAGCAACAACCCAAATGCAGCCTCAATATCGGTCTTGGCCAACAGGGCCCCACAATGTACTTCCGCACCCAACCCAATGCCTCATCAAAGGAGGTGTACAACACTGCACAAAGCTCCGGGTCAATTCTGTCATTCACCGACGACCCCTCTGAGTGGGAGAGATGCTGGATGAGGTGCAACTTGTTGGGCTCCTTCTTTGGGACCAGCCCCAAAGGGGATAAGCACAAGTCAGGCAATGGCTGTGAAACAAACGGCCCTGCCATACGGTCAAGCGCAACCTCCGTCAACAACTTTTCGGCCACGACCTCTGGGTGCGCCAGGGCCGAGGCCAAGTTGTGCACCCCCCACGCCCCACCAATCCCTACACAAGGTATCCTAAAACCCATCAAAAACGTCTCAAACTGAGCAACTCCGCAGCCCGCCTATTTGGGTAACGCACGAGGAACGGCATCTCTGCCAACCTCACCGGCGTCACTACTCTTCTGGTCAGCCTCTCCAAACCCCTTTCCCTTGCCCAGGCGGAAGCAGCGCGACAAACCGTGAGCGCCTTCACAACCGGAGCACTCGTTTTTAAAGCGGCACTCTGCCCCAAATCCACACTTCCCCTCGTTGAACTGCCAGGAAACAGCATGAGTACACAAGAGGGGTTCACAACCCCTAAGATTGAAAGATCAATGTTGAAATCTCAATTAAGCATGTATGTAAGCTAGTGCAAAACATCCCAAAATTTAAGGCCCAAGCCCTGAAGCATCATTGAGCCAAGTAGTTCCTGAAAGACACAGGAGCAGGCATCAGCAGTACCCAAGAGGGTTGCATGTGATTCAGGGTCATTCCGCCTACCTCCCTTCTTGCCTTGCCTTCCTGCCTTCCCAGCATCCCCTGCCCCATGTACTGACATGTCGATCCGCCACTTTAGGTGTCCTGGAGCCTGGAATGTTGTAAAACAGAGTTTAATGAAGCGATTCCTGCGATAGAATTGCAACGATATTCGCAATCGTTGTAAATCAAATAAATCCTGAAATTCGTAACAAATTCGGGTTCGTCTGCTTCGATTCGCTCATCTCTAGTCACAATACTACGCAATATGTAAACAATATCCACATTATAAAGTGCACAAAATAAGATGAAAAATTACAGTTTAGTCAACACTAGAGTAAAGCGCACAGTCTAGAAGGGAAGTGACCCCACGCATTCCGTCAGGTAGTGACAAGGTAGTGTTTTATAGTTGTACAATAAAAGTTGTCTACATATTTTTACAGATATTGGTGATTGTGTGCTTTTTTCCTTCTTGCCTTTTTCTTTTGTGATTTTTGTTTCACCCTTGTAACGTGTGCTGATTCAAAGGCGTACTCCACCCCTGGACATCTTATCCCCTATGCAAAGGATAGGGCAGCCGTGATCATGATGTCATGCCACACCCCCTACAATCATGTCTATGGGGGGGGGGGGGGTGCGTATTATACCATACAAATTCTCATTGTTCAGAACTCCTATGACGAACCACATAGCATGAGGTCATGAGCCACATGTGCCTCAGATTCCACTATTGTGGAACACTTGGCTTTAGTTTTAGAGAAAGACATAGGCATGATGCATCCTGGAAAGACCATGTTAGCTTTATCTCGAAGGCCTAAGTATAACAATCTAAAATGACAGCACAATTTAATGCATGTACAAACCCCTCTACATATATATTCCTGGGTTTAATATATCTGGGATTGTCTCTGTTTTGACATAATTCTATGATGAACAATGATTTATTCATTTAAAGGGTTTTCCATTAAATGGCTTTTAGTGGCATATTGTTTAATGTTAAAAACCTTTCATATTTTTATTTGTATCATAAAAGACTACGGTACATTTTCCTAGTGATGGCATTTATTCATTATAAGGGGACATAGCTATTGTTGATTCAAGTTTCTATAGGATATTGGTATTATCCTGTGGAGAAATGTAAAATAGCTTCTTTGTGTAGCCTTCTAAGTGTAGCCTTCTGCCTGAAAAGAAAATCCCATGTGATGAGATCACAGTTGACATTAACGAATACATTTATAACAATACACAAAAAATCACTACATACTTATGTGGTGGCCCAGTACGGGAGGTGTTAACCCGTACCTTCACTGCCCTGTCAGACAGCATTCTTCAGTGTCACCAATGCCCCCCGCATTAGTTTCCCCATTGTAAATATGTTGTACTGTATAAAATGTGTTATCACTTTAACCTCTTGGGGATGAAGGACGTACAGGTACGCCCTTGCTCCCTGGTACTTAAGGACCAAGGGCATACCTGTACGCCCATGGTAATTTCAGACCCTGCCACGCGGTGGGTGGCGACCGGACCGGGATGCCTGCTGAAATCATTCAGCAGACACCGCGTGCAAATGCCTGGAGGGGAGAGATCAATTCAGATTGGCGATTTGTGGAGATTCCGGGCTGATCGGGTCTCTGATGACCCATAGCCCAGAAAATAGGGATGATCGGAGCTGTCAGACACAGCTCCGACCATCCTGAAGGATAGGAGTGAGGTGGCAGCATAGCCGCATCCACCTATCCCCTGCGATTGGCCAATCAGGACTGACCGGCAAATCACAGGGCAGGAGTGGGGGGGGGGGGTGAAAGTTTATTTCCCCCACTCTGCCCGCCCCTGGCTGTCGGGGCAGAGCAAGAGAAGATGGCAGCGTTGGTGCGGGTGCCGAGGATGTGGCGGGGACCGGTGGCAGTTACCTGCGATCACGGCGTGGGGACCAGGGACCAGCGACCAGCGGCAGACAAGTGCATCCAGCGGCTGTGGCGGTGTCAGATGCAGCAGGGAAGATCGCCGTAAAGTGGGTGGTCTCCAAACTGAGTCCTTCCAGATATTGCAAAACTACAACTCTCAGCATGCCCAGACAGTCCAGGCATGCTGGGAGTTGTAGTTTTGCAACATCTGGAAGCGCACAGTTTAGAGACCACTATACAGTGGTGTACAAACAGTAGCGCTCCAGATGTCAATTCAAAGCATGCCAAGACTGTCCAGGCATGCTGGGAGTTGTAGTTTGGCAACATCTGGCCCTTCAGATGTTGCCGAAATACAACTCCCAGCATGGCTCGGCAGTCTGGGCATGCTTGGAGTGGAAGTTTTGCAACATCTGGAGGGCTACAGTTTGGAGACCACTACACAGTGGTCTCCAAACTGTTCTCCTCCAGTTGTTGCATAACTACAACTCCCTACATGCCCTTCAGCTGTCTGGGAATGATGGGAGTTGTAGTATTGCAACAACTGGAGGCACACTGGTTGGGAAACATTGTCTGTTTCCTAACTCAGTGTTTCCCAACCCGTGTGCCTCCTCCTGTTGGAAAACTATAACTCCCAGCATGCACTGACAAACCATACATGCTGAGAGCTGTAGTTTTGCAACAGCTGGAGGCACATGAGTTAGGAAACAGACAGTGGTGTGGAAACACTGTGGTTGTCTGTTACCTAACTCAGTGTTTCCCAATCCCAACCAGTATACCTCTCAGTGGAACTACAACTCCCAGTATGCACGGTCTAACAGTGCACGCTGGGTACATTCACATGGGCGGGGGTTTACAGCAAGTTTCCCGCTTCAAGTTTGAGATGCGGCAAATTTTCCGCTGCAGCGGGAAACTCACTGTAAACCCCCGCTCGTGTGAATGTACCCTAATAACGCTACACTACACTAACCCTAAATAAAGAGTAAAGCACTACATATACACGACACCCTTACACTGTGCCCCCCCCATTAAAAACATCTTGTACGTCAGTATTTCCTAAACGGAGCCTCCAGCTGTTGCAAAATAACAACTCCCAGTATTGCCAGACAGCCATTGACTATCCAGGCATGTTGGGAGTTTTACGACAGCTGGAGGCACCCTGTCTGGGGAAAACGGACGTACAGTATTTGTGGTGGCATCCTATGAAAATCCCTAATTTAGGCCTCATATGCGCATGGTGCTCTCTCATTTCAAGGCAACATTTTAGGGCCACACATGGGGTATTTCCGTACTCGGGAGAAATTGCACTACAAATTTTGATGGCCTTTTTTTCCTTTAAACACATATGAAAAGGTAAAGTTAGGGTCTACACCAGCCTGTTAGTGTAACATTTTTTAATTTTTTCACACTAACATGCTGGTGTTGCCCCGTACTTTTCATTTTCATGAGAGGTAAAAGGAAAAAAAGACCCCCAAAGTTTGGAACACAATTTCTCACAAGTACGGAAATACCCCATATGTGGGCATAAAATGCTCTGCGGGAGCACAACAAGGCTCAGGAGTGAGAGCGCACTACGTACTTTTTATGCCTAAACTGGTGATTAGCACAGGGGTGGCGGCTGGTTACAGCGGTTCTGACATAAACGCAAAAAAATTTATACCCACATGTGACCCCATTTTAGAAACGACATCCCTCGCGGAATGTAACAAGGGGTGCAGTGAGCATTTACACCCCACAGGTGACTGACAGATTTTTGGAACAGTGGTCTGTGAAAATGAAAACAAAGATCTATCAAACGCCAGTGGGGTGTAAACGCTTACTGCACCCCTTGTTACGTTCCTTGAGGGGTGTAGTTTCACAAATAGTGTGCCATGTGAGGTGCTTTTTTGCTGTTCTGGCACCATAGGGGCTTCCTAAAGGAGACATGCCACCCAAAAACCATTTCAGCAAAATTCACTTTCCAAAAGCCCAATGTCGCTCCTTCCCTTCTGAGCCCTCTAGTGCACCCGCAGATCACTTTACATCCACATATGAAGTATTTCCTTACGCAATAGAAATGGAATTTCAAATTTTGGGGGACATTTTCCCTATTAACCCTTGTGAAAATGAAAAATTTGGGGTAACATCAGCATTTTAGTTAAAAAAATTTTTTTTTTCATTTTCACGTCCAACTTCAAAGCAAAGTCGTCAAACACCTGTGGGGTGTTAAATGGGCACTGTCATGAAATTATTTTTTTGATATGTTGTAGTACTTAAGTACTACAACATATCTCTAATAATACTTTTATTAAAAAAATGCTTTTAAAAGATTTTAAAAGCAATTAGAAATTCGGCCACTAGGGGTCACCCTCCTAATGGCCGAATGCAGTGCAGAGTGACGTCACTGCAAAATTCCGACTGATTCCGGCAGGGCATCAGTCGTAATTTTGCGCAGGCGCAGGAACATCCAGGGCTGCGCATCGGCTCCCCGCACTCGCCGATGGCCCTGCTGCAAGGTGGGGGGGGGGGGGGGGGCAGGAAGAGGCTGACTAAATGCCATTTTTAAAATAGTAAAAAAATAAAATAAAGGCAGGGAGGGTGTAAGGGATAGAAGGGCAATAGGCAGGGACAGAAAAAAAAACATGATGGTGGGAGCTACCCTTTAAGGCTCACTGTACCACTTGTTATGTTCCATGAGGGGTGTAGTTTCCCATATATTGTGCCATGTGGGGTGTTTTCCACTGTTCTGGCACCATGGGGGCTTCCTAAATGCCACACGCCCCGCAAAAACCATTTCAGCAAAATTTGCTCTCCAAAATCCCATTGTCGCTCTTTTCTTCTGAGCCCTCTAGTGCACCCACAAAGGACTTTACATCCACATATGAGGTATTTCCTTACTCGAGAGAAATTGGGTTATTGGGTTACATTTTTCATTTTCTCCTTTTACCTCTTGTTAAAATAAAAAAATATGGGTCTGCAAGAGCATGTTAGTGTAAAAAATGAAGATTTAGAATTTTTGTTTCCATTTTGCTGCTATTCCTGTGAAACATCTAAAGGGTTAACAAACTTTCTGAATGTCATTTTGAATACGTTGAGGGGTGCAGTTTTCATAATGGGGTCCATTATGGGGTATTTCTAACATAAAGATCCTCAAATTCACTTCAAAACTGAACTGGTCCCTGAAAAATTCAGATTTTGAAATTTTGCTATACTTTGAAGCCCTCTGATGTCTTCAAAAAGTAAAAACATGTCAACTTTATGATGCAAACATAAAGAAGACATATTGTATATGTGAATCAATATATAATTTATTTGGAATATCCATTTTCCTTACAAGCAGAGAGCTTCAAATTTATCAAAATGCTAAATTTTCTAATTTTTCATCAGACTTTGACATTTTTCACCAAGAAATTATGCAAGTATCGATGAAAATTTACCAATAAAATAAAGTAGAATATGTCACGAAAAAACTATCTCGGAATCAAATTCATAAGTGCAAGCATCCCAGAGTTATTAATGCTTAAAGGAGAACTCCAGAAAATAAAAATTGTCCTCCATACTGCCGGCAGTAAAAAAATAAAAATATACATACCTTCCGTCCTTAAAGTCAAAATGGGCTCAGTCCCCAAGGGGTTAAGAGTTATACCATGTGATATGTCATGTGATTGTTACCCAAGAGGTACCAGTGATCCCAGGGGTGACCTAGGGCTCCCTGCTAGTCTCCCCCCATATAAGCCCTGGGTGGAGATAGCTCTCTCTCTTTTGCAGTCATGTCTTTTGCAGGTCAGTCATGCCTAGTGTGTGTGTCCAGAGTATTGGAGGCCTCAACTCAAGTCCTGCAGCCACAGTCAAGTGCAAGTAAGCTAAACCTGCAGCTTTGTCCGTCATCAGTCAAGTCAAGTCGGTCTCTGTCAAATTGTCAAGCAACGTGGCCTACACTAAATTGCCTAGTCCTACTACAAGTCCTGGCAAGCCCTTAAGGTCTCTGAGTCACTGGTTGCCTCCTTTTGCCCTGGCTGAACTGTATAGACTTTACCAACTGTCTACCATCAGTAAAGATACTGTTGTCCGTAACTTGGCGTCTGAGTATTTATTGCCCTCGTTCCTAGCCCAGGATCCAGCGTTATACCTTCGGATGCTTATAGGCTAAACCACGCCCTGGCGTCACAAATACGAGGGGTAATGCCATCTGCCCCTAGGGCAGAAACATCTGCCCTGCCCCTCCCGCCACCACACTGACAGTATATGCAAGATCTAAAACTGAATTCTGACTATGTACCGTATTTATCGGCGTATAACACGCACTTTTTAGGCTAACATTTTTAGCCTAAAGTCTGTGTGCGTGTTATACGCCGATACACCCCCAGGAAGGGCAGGGGGAGAGAGGCCGTCGCTGTCCGCTTCTCTCCCCCTACCTTTCCTGGGGTCTAGAGCGCTGCTGTCGGCCCTTCTCACCCCCTGGCTATCGGCACCGCTGCCCGTTCTGTCCCCCTGACTATCGGTGCCGGCGCCGATAACCAGGGGGAGAGAAGCGGCGCCGACAGCCAGGGGGAGAGAAGGGGCAGCGGCACCCATTGCCGGCGCCGCTGCCCCGTTGCCTCCCCCTATCCCCGGTGGCATAATTACCTGAGTCGGGTCCGCGCTGCTGCAGGCCTCCGGCGTGCGTCCCCTGCGTCGTTGCTATGCACGGCGCGGCGCACTGACGTCATGCGCCGCGCCGTTCAGCGCATAGCAACGACGCCGGGGACGCACGCCGGAGGCCTGCAGCAGCGCGGACCCGACTCAGGTAATTATGCCACCGGGGATGGGGGGAGGCAACGGGGCAGCGGCAATGGGTGCCGCTGCCCCTTCTCTCCCCCTGGCTGTCGGCGCCGCTTCTCTCCCCCTGGCTATCGGCGCCGGCACCGATAGTCAGGGGGACAGAACCGGCAGCGGCGACGATAGCCAGGGGGTGAGAAGGGCCGACAGCAGCGCTCTAGACCCCAGGAAAGGCAGGGGGAGAGAAGCGGACAGCGACGGCCTCTCTCCCCCTGCCTTTCCTGGGGTATATCGGGGTATACACGCGCACACACGCACCCTCATTTTACCATGGATATTTAGGTAAAAAAAAATTTTTTACCCAAATATCCTTGGTAAAATGAGGGTGCGTGTTATAGGCCGGTGCGTGGTATACCCCGATAAATACGGTATATGGAACTCATGCTTAAAAGGCTGAGATGTAAAGAGATTAGCAGAGGTATTCAAAAAGGGAGTATTCATAGTTGTTAGAGATGAGCGAACTTTTCAAAAATTCGATTCGGCCGATTCGCCGAATTTTCCCAAAAACTTCGTTTTGATCTGAATTTATTTGCGGCGAATCAATGTTAAAAAAGGCTATTTCTAGCCTACATACAGCCTCTATAGGGGTATAGAACACTTTGCTGTGTCCTAAAATGCATATGGAGTGTGCTGGGGTAGTGAAATAATTCTGTTATTCAGAATAGCATGCAGATTACCGGCATCGCTCTTAGAATCACTGCCGCACAGCAGCACAATGACAGAGCCTGGTGGTGGCATCAGTGTCAGGAGACCATATAGTGACTGAATGACATAGCGTGGACATGTTGGCAGCAAGAGGAGACCATTTAGTGGTTGAATGGCACAGTGTGGAGTTGGCTGATGCACTAGTACACTACACACCAGGGCTTCACAATCCCCCCCAAAAAAACAACACAATATATGACATTTTTGACAAAGATTTCTCATTGGTAGCACCCGCTATCCAAAAATTAGAAATTTCCAGACCCAGGCCCCACCTCTGCGGCATCAGTAACCCATATATTGCCTGAAGGACACAGCCTGGAGTTGGCTGATGCACCAGTACACACCAGGGCTTCACAATCCCCCCCTCCAAAATAAACACAATGAGAAATTTTTGTCAAAGATTGCTCATTGGTAGCACCCGCTATCCAAAAATTAGAAATTTCCAGAACCAGGCCCCACCCCTCTGGCATCAGTAACCCATATATTGCCTGCATGACACAGCCTGGAGTTGGCTGATGCAAGAGTACACACCAGGGCTTCACAATCCCCCCCCCTCCCAAAAACCAACACAATATATGACATTTTTGTCAAAGATTTCTCATTGGTAGTACCCGCTATCCAAAAATTTTAAATTTCCAGAACCAGGCCCCACCCCTGCGGCATCAGTAACCCATATATTGCCTGCATGATGCAGCCTGGAGTTGGCTGATGCAAGAGTACACACCAGGGCTTCACAATCCCCCCCCAAAAAATAACAACATTTTAGAAATGTTTTAAAGAAATACCTTTGTGTAAGAACAAGCGCATATCCAACAGTTCACAAGACTCTATAATGCAGGACGGTGGACCACCCAAAGACATTCTTCTCAAAAATAATAAACCACACAATGTTTGAAATTTTTTTACAAAAACTAATTCAATATGTGTGTAAGCGCATCTGTCTCCAAAAGATCAGATCACCAAAGAACTTTTTTCGAACAAAATGATGAAGCAAAGTTAATCCCTGTCCGTATATATATATATTTTTCATTAAAAAATCACACGCAACAAGCGTTCCGTTGTGTAAGGATTAGCATTCTGAAAAATTCAATTTTATTACTGATAAAACTACTAAAAAAAACACTACCCAAGAGTGTTTAACCCCTTAAGGACTCAGGGTTTTTCAGTTTTTGCACTTTCGTTTTTTCCTCCTTACCTTTTAAAAATCATAACCCTTTCAATTTTCCACCTAAAAATCCATATTATGGCTTATTTTTTGCGTCGCCAATTCTACTTTGCAGTGACATTAGTTATTTTACCCAAAAATGCACGGCGAAACGGATAAAAAAATCATTGTGCGACAAAATCGAAGAAAAAACGCCATTCTGTAAATTTTGGGGGCTTCCGTTTCTACGCAGTGCATATTTCAGTAAAAATTACACTTTATCATTATTCTGTAGGTCCATACGGTTAAAATGATACCCTACTTATATAGGTTTGATTTTGTCGCACTTCTGGAAAAAATCATAACTACATGCAGGCAAATTAATATGTTTAAAAATGTCATCTTCTGACCCCTATAACTTTTTTATTTTTCCAGGTTCCAGGGTGGTGTGAGGACTCATTTTTTTGCGCCGTGATCTGAAGTTTTTATCGGTATGATTTTTGTTTTGATCAGATTTTTTGATCACTTTTTATTCATTTTTTATGGTATAAAAAGTGACCAAAATGCGCTTTTTTTGACTTTGGAATTTTTTTGAGCGTACGCCATTGACCGTGCGGTTTAATGAATGATATATTTTTATAGTTAGGACATTTACGCACGCGGCGATACCACATATGTTTATTTATTTATTTTTTTACACTGTTTTATTTTTTTTTTGGGAAAAGGGGGGTGATTCAAACTTTTATTAGGGAAGGGGTTAAATGACCTTTATTAACACTTTTTTTTTACTTTTTTTTTGCAGTGTTATAGGTCCCATAGGGACCTATAACACTGCACACACTGATCTTTTACACAGATCACAGGCGTGTATTAACACGCCTGTGATCAGTGTTATCGGCGCTTGACTGCTCCTGCCTGGATCTCAGGCACGGAGCAGTTATTCGCCGATCGGACACCGAGGAGGCAGGTAAGGGCCCTCCCGGTGTCCTGTAAGCTGTTCGGGACGCCGCCCGAACAGCCCGACTGAGCAGCCGGGTCACTTTCACTTTCACTTTAGAAACGGCGGTCAGCTTTGACCGCCGCTTCTAAAGGGTTAATACCGCACATCGCCCCGATCGGCGATGTGCGGTATTAGCCGCGGGTCCCGGCCGTTGATGAGCGCCGGGACCAACACGCTATGATGAAGGATCGCGGCGTGATCCCGCTTCATATCGCGGGAGCCGGCGGAGGACGTAAATATACGTCCTGCGTCGTTAAGGGGTTAATTACCCCATACATTGCACCAGGAGCAGTAAAGAGTAGGCCTCAGCAGTACCCAAGAGGCTTTAATAACCCCCTACCTTTGCACAATAAATTGCGAGATCGAGCAATACCAGGTGTGTTATGCCCTCTGATTTCCGGGGCCGCAGGCGCGCTCCACTGAACGGATTAGCGTATCTCTATCTTTCATCGACCGGTGCTGGTAACCCGCTAACTCCCGGAAAGGTAAGCTGCCGCGAAGCAGGTGGTCTCCCCCGGGCACGTTTGGCTCCAGAATTTCCACTACTGTCACACCACGCTGACTGCCAACCGTGCTACCGCCTTGCTGACTCAAGGGCAACCTGCAACTCTCTTCTCCCGATGATGAACCCCCTTCTCCTGAGATCGAGCAATAACAGGTGTGTTATGCCCTCAGATGTCCGGGCCCGCAGGCGCGCTCCACTGAACGGATTAGGGTGTGTCCATCTTTTTTTGTAGCACCCGCAATCCAAAAATTTTTAATTCCCAGACCCAGGCCCCACCTCTGCGGCATCAGGAACCCATTTATTGCCTGAAGGACACAGCCTGGAGTTGGCTGATGCACCAGTACACACAGGGCTTCACAATCCAACATTTCAGAAGACTCTATAAGGCAGGACGGTGGACCACCCAAAGACTTTCTTCTCAAAAATAATGAACCACACAATTGTTGAATTTTTTTTTTTTTTATTGAAATTCCTAGACCCAGGCTCAGGTGGGGCCTGGGTCTAGGAATTTCAATTTCAATTACAGCTGCATCAGTAAGCCATAGATTGCCTGAAAGACACAGCCTGGAGTTGGCTGATGCACGAGTACACACCCGGGCTTCACAATCCACCCCCAAAAAACGCAAATTTTTTTTAAATTGTCTGACAAAATGCCTTTTTGTTAAAACAAGCGCATATACAGCAGTTCAGAAGACTCTATAATGCAGGACGGTGGACCACCCAAAGACATTCTTCTATAATATAATAAACCACACAATATGTTCAATTTTTTTAAATAATTGAAATTCCAATACCAAGGCCTCACCTCTGCTGCATCAGTAACCCATATATTGCCTAACGGACACAGACTGGAGTTGACTGATGCACGAGTACACACTACACACCCTTCACCCGGGCTTCACAATCCACCCCAAAAAAACGCAAAATTTTATCAAAATTGTCGGACAAAATACCTTTTTTTTTAAAAAAACAAGCGCATATACAGCAGTTCAGAAGACTCTATAATGCAGGATGGTGGACCACCCAAAGACATTCTTTTCAAAAGTAATAAACCACACAATGTTTGAAATTTGGTTAAAAAAATTATTACATGTGTGTAAGTGCATCTGTCTCCAAAAAATCAGATGGCAAAAGGATTCTATTCGCCAAAAATGATTAAGCAGAGTTAATCCCTCTCCATCTATTATTTTTTTCATAAAAAAATCACACGCAACAAGCTTTCCGTAGTGTAACAGTTAGCATTCTGCAAAATTCAATTTTATTACTGATAAAATTACCAGTAAATTTAACAATAACACTACCCAAGAGTGTTTAATTGCCCCATACATTGCACCAGGAGCAGTCAGGAGTAGGCCTCAGCAGTACCCAAGAGGCTTTAATAACCCCTTACCTTGCCCGATCAATTGCGAGATCGCAACAGGTATGTTGTGTTGGTAACAGGTGTGTTATGGCCTCAGATGTCCTGGGCCGCACTAGCGCTCCACTGAATGGATTAGCGTGTCTCTATCTTTCAAGGACAGGTGCGTGTTGCACGCTGAAACCAGTTCATGATAGGCATCTGTGATTGCAATTATTTAATCTTAAAACGAGGAATTACCAGTAAGTGAGGGTCATAAGCTGGCGTTTATTAAGTCCCTGCCCTTTGTACACACCGCCCGTCACTATAAGCGATTGGATTAGTAAGTGAGTTGGTTAGTGAGGTCCTCGGATCGGCACAGGCGGGGTAGGAGAAGGCCCTGGCAGAGCGCCCAGAATTTAACGATCATTGTTGAAATTTGCATTAAGCATGTATTTAGCTACTGCTAAACATCCAAAAATTTAAGGCCCAAGGCCAGAGGCACCAGAGAGGCAAGTAGTTTCTGAAAGACACAGAATGAGTCTGGAGCATGCATTTGCAGTACCCAAGAGGGTTTCATAACCCCTTACATTTAAAGATCAATGTTGACATTTGCATTAAGCATGTATTTAGCTACTGCTAAACTTCAAAAAATTATGGGCCCAAGGCCAGAAGCTTCAGTTTTCCCCATATTAGGAGCATAGTTGCCCCTAAATTAGGCAGCATAGATGTCTCCCAGATTAGGACCATAGTTGTCCCCCAGATTAGGCAGCATAGATGTCACCCAGATTAGGCAGCATAGATGTCCCCCAGAGTAAGCAGCATAGATGCCCCCCAGATTAGGAGCATACTTGTCCCCCAGATTAGGCAGCATAGATGTCACCCAGATTAGGCAGCATAGATGTCCCCCAGATTAGGAGCATACTTGTCCCCCAGATTAGGCAGCATAGATGTCCCCCAGATTAGGCAGCATAGTTGTCCCCCAATCAGCGCGGGCTGGTCAGAGCCAATCAAAGGGCCATATGTGTCAAGGGGGCCGTACAATCCCCAGGTCTGCCCCAGAGGGTTTCATAACCAACCACAATAGAAATTTTTTTGTTATAGGAGCATGGCCAATCTACTCAGACCCATCTGTCATTGGTGGCTGGAAATCCTGGTTGATCCATTCCTGATTCATCTTGACAAACGTCAGTCTCTCCACATTTTTAGTGGACAGACGAGTTCGCCTTGGGGTGACTATGGCCCCGGCCGCACTAAACACCCGCTCTGATGGAACACTACTGGCCGGGCAGGATAGCTTTTCCAGGGCAAACTCTGCTAGTTGCGGCCATAAATCGAGTTTGGCTGCCCAGAAGTCCAGCAGATCTTCAACGGTTGTTGGCAGGGTCATGTCGAGGTAAGCCATCACCTGCTGGTACTGGTCGTGCTCCATGTTCACCTGCTGCTGATGAGTAGCTTCACTATGCGGCTGAAGGAAGCTACTCATCAGCGACTGTAGACTCAGGCTGCTGCTGATTGAGCCGGTACTGCTCCTGCCACCCCTCCCCTCCCCAGCAGCCGTGGCAGTGGATGGTGAGAGCAGAGG
Source organism: Hyla sarda (assembly GCF_029499605.1). Lineage (NCBI taxonomy): Eukaryota > Metazoa > Chordata > Amphibia > Anura > Hylidae > Hyla > Hyla sarda. The sequence goes on along the minus strand of NC_079191.1, from coordinate 274,629,364 downwards.
GCCCCCCGAGTCAGACCTGCGAATGGATGGACCATGTGGCCGATAGGCATCGGCCAACCGACTACGTAGAAGCTCCCTGAAGTAGGTCAGTTTGTCCTCCCTCTCAGTGGGTGTAAAAAAGGCCCCCATTCTGGGCCAGTAGAGAGGGTCTAATAAGGTGGAGATCCAGAAGTCATTGCGCTGACGAATTTTGACAATTCGGGGGTCACTACGCAAGCAACTCAGCATGCAACGTGCCAGTTGTGACAGTTACTCGATGGGACTACCTGCCTCCATCTCCACTGCATACTGCCACGATGTGTCTGGGTCCTCTGTCTCGCCTCCCTCGTAATAACCCTCCAGCTCCTCTGGCTGCTCCTACATTTACTCCTTTTTTGGAGTAAATGTAGGAGTGGAATTACGTCGTTCATGGCGTAATTCGAGCGACTAACAAAAAATTTGGCTTCCTCAAAGGGCCTCAGCAAACGGCAGGTGTCACGTATGAGCTGCCACTGGTTCACATTGAAGTTACACAGGGGAGTACTCCTATCTGCTTGTATCATCAAAAAATCAGTGATGGCTTTTCTTTGTTCGTATAGTCTGTCCAACATATGGAGGGTGGAATTCCAACATGTGGCAACGTCACAAATGAGACTATGTTGTGGGATACCGTTCTGACGCTGCAGCTCAAGCAAAGTGTGCTTGGCGGTGTACGAGTGGCTGAAGTGCATGCACAGTTTCCTTGCCATTGTCAGGACGTCTTGCAAATGGGGTGAAGACTTGATGAACTTCTTGACAACCAGATTCAACACGTGTGCCATGCAGGGCGAATGGTTCACATTTCCTTGTCACAGCGCGGCCACAATGTTCTACCCATTGTGGAGTAAGCCATACTCGGATTTCTTCCCTAATGAACTTCAGCAGTTCCTCCCCTGTGTGACTCCGTTCGCCAAGGCAAACCATGGGAAGGACGGCTTTACACCGCTGTGCCCTACACACGTGGTACGATGAAGGGCCACCGAGATTTGGATGTGCAGTGGAGGCCGAGGACACGGGGGAGGAGGAGGAGGTGCACACTGTAAAAGGACCAACTGCCTGGGAGCGAGAGTGTGGAGGAGGAAGCGGTGTGACCTGTCCAAGTTGCTGTTGTGGCTGTGCAGGAACAACATTTACCCAGTGGGCCGTAAAAGACATGTATTGTCCCTGCCCGTAGTTACAGCTCCACACGTCGGCGCTGCTGTGCCCTTTTGAACACACCGACAGGCTCAAGGACTGGCCCACCTTTTCTTGTACAAACTTATGCAGGGCTGGTACTGCCTTCTTCGCAAAGAAATGACGGCTTGGGACTCTCCACCTCGGCTCGGCACAAGCCATCAATTCCCTCAAAGCTGCAGAGTCCACCAGTTGGAAAGGGAGGGACTGCAACACCAGCAACTTGGACAGGAGCACATTCAACTTCTGCGCCGTTGGATGAGTGGGCGCATACTGTTGTCTCTTGAACATGGCTTCGCCGATCGATTGTTGGCGGAATGGCTGACTACGAGCGGAGGAAGCAGGAGCGCAAGAAGGAGGGTTTGACACATTGCTCCCTTCGGCTGAGGTGATGGAGCCTTGGCTGGATGACGGAGGGAGCGGATGGCCACTGGGTGATGCGGCAGGCTGGACCACTACCTCGGAGCCACAATTATCCCAGGCCGCTTTATGGTGGAGAATCATGTGTTGACGCAGGGCCGTGGTGCCGAGATTGGGACCCTGGCCACGCTTCACTTTCTGCCCACAGATTTTGCATGTGACTACGTTAAGGTCCTCCGGATTCTTTATGAAGAACAACCACACCGCAGAGTAGCTGATTTTCCAACCCACAGTTCGCATTATTTCACTGCTATTGGCGCCGTCTCCAGGAACCCCTGTTCCACTACCTCCCTGTATGGTAGCTTGCCGCGAAGCAGGTGGTCTCCCCCTGGCACGTTTGGCTCCTGAATTTCCACTACTGCCACCACCACGCTGATTGCCAACCGTGCTACCGCCTTGCTGCCTCATAGACAAAGAGCAAATCTCTTCTCCTGATGGCTTCTGCACCCGGCTCCCAATTGCGATCGGCTTCATCATCATCAAAAGATGTGTGCACGTCACTGATGTCCTCCTCGTGTTCCACAACAGTGTCTGCCTCAGGACCCTGAACAATTGAAACACCGCCTCCCACGTCACTCTCCGCATCACTACTTGGCCGCCTTGCGGAGCAAGGGACGCATGTCTCCTCACATTCTTGGCTGCCGATTAGATGCTGACTGTCCTCTATTACATCGTCCTCGCTAAATAGTGGAGCTGAACCCAAAGCATGAGATACTTCTTTGGGAGAAGGAATAGCATAGGACAAAGGCAATGGGATTATGGGGACTGCTCCCAGGCCATGCCAACTGAGGGTTGTGTCTGAGGAACCCACCGACTCTTGACTGGGGTTGTCAGATGTCGCTTGTGATGATGGGGATGGGTGTGCAAACCAATTGACGAGGAGAGATGGGTGGACAACACGACCGCTGGGTGTTAAAGGGAGCTCAGGCCTATTGCTGCGACTCCTGCTGCCACTCGCCCCAAGTCTGCTGCCAACTCTGCCTGACGTATGTAGGCCTCTGCCCCTTCTCTGTGCACGTCCTGGCACTTCCCTGCCTGACATATTTAGTGCGTTTATGAGGGTATAGAACAGCAGCAGGCGATTACTTATGGCTGTCCTTTCAAAGTATATAGGCCCTAGACAGAATAACAGTTACTAAATAGTACACTCCTTTGTTGTATGTATGCCCTTTGCAATGATGAGCGCACTGTTAAGCGTATTTATACGCAGAAAAAAACAATTTTTTTGTTGTATACACCGGCCAGTGTATACTAATGTGTGAAATAGCACTGAATTTAGCACCAAGACAGAAATACAGGTACTAAATAGTGCACTACTTGGTTGTATGTATGCCCTTTGCAATGATGAGCGCACTGTTAAGCGTATTTGTACGCAGGAAAAACTTTATTTTCTTTAATACACCAGCAGGTGTATAACGTGTGGTATAACACTTAATTTAGCACAGAGACAGAAAAAAAGGTGGTATATGGTACGCTATTTGCTTGAATTTAGGCCCTTTGCAATGATAAGGCCACTGAAAAAGCATATTTTTACGCAAGAAAACCTTTCTTTTCTTTAATACACCGGCAGGTGTATAACGTGTGGTATAAAACAGAAATACAGGTACTAAATAGTATGCTATTTGCTTGTATGTAGGCCCTTTTCAATGATGAGGCTACTGAAAAAGCGTATTTGTACTCAGGAAAAACTTTTTTTTCTTTACTACACCGGCAGGTGTATAACGTGTGGTATAACACTTAATTTAGCACAGAGACAGAAAAAAAGGTGGTATATGGTACGCTATTTGCTTGAATTTAGGCCCTTTGCAATGATAAGGCCACTGTTAAGCGTATTTATACGCAGGAAAACCTTTTTTTTCTTTAATACACCAGCAGGTGTATAACGTGTGGTATTACAATTAATTTAGCACAGAGACAGAAAAAATGGTAGTATATGGTACGATATTTGCTTGTATTTAGGCCCTTTGCAATGATAAGGCCACTGTTAAGCGTATTTGTACGCAGGAAAACCTTTTTTTTCTTTAATACACCGGCAGGTGTATAACGTGTGGTATAACACTGAATTTAGCACAGAGACAGAAAAAAAGGTGGTATATGGTACGCTATTTGCTTGTATGTAGGCCCTTTGCAATGATAAGGCCACTGAAAAAGCGTATTTGTACTCAGGAAAAAAAAAATTATTTAATACACCGGCAGGTGTATAACGTGTGGTATAACACTTAATTTAGCACAGAGACAGAAAAAAGGTAGTATATGGTACGCTATTTGCTTGTATTTAGGCCCTTCGCAATGATAAGTCCACTGTTAAGCGTATTTTTACTCAGAAAAAAAAAATTCTTTAATACACTGGCAGGTGTATAACGTGTGGTATAACACTGAATTTAGCTCAGAGACAGAAAAAAAGGTGGTATATGGTACGCTATTTGCTTGTATGTAGGTTCTTTGCAATGATAAGGCCACTGAAAAAGCGTGTTAGTACTCAGGAAAAACTTTTTTTCTTTAATACACCGGCAGGTGTATAATGTGTGGTATAACACTTAATTTAGCACACATACAGAAAAAAAGGTAATATATGGTACGCTATTTGCTTGTATTTAGGCCCTTTGCAATGATAAGGCAACTGTTAAGCGTATTTGTACTCAGGAAAAAAAAAAATGTCTTTAATATACCGGCAGGTGTATAACGTGTGGTATAACACTGAATTTAGCACAGAGACAGAAAAAAAGGTGGTATATGGTACGCTATTTGCTTGAATTTAGGCCCTTTGCAATGATATGGCCACTGTTAAGCATATTTTTACGCAGGAAAACCTTATTTTTCTTTAATACACCGGCAGGTGTATAACGTGTGGTATAACACTGAATTTAGCACAGAGACAGAAAAAAAGGTGGTATATGGTACGCTATTTGCTTGTATGTAGGCCCTTTGCAATGATATGGCCACTGAAAAAGCGTATTTGTACTCAGGAAAAAAAAAATTCTTTAATACCACGGCAGGTGTATAACGTGTGGTATAACACTGAATTTAGCACAGAGACAGAGTAACAGGTGAAAAATGGTAAAAAGGCACTAAAGTCCTCACTAATATGACTTATTTCTGAACAGCAGCAGGACCTAACAGTGCAGCACAACCAAAAAAAAAAATCCAGGGATTAAACCCTAAATTGCACTCTGGCACACAATTCTGAGCAGCAGAAGATTTGTGGAGCAAAAAAAACTCAATAGAGCTGAAAAATAAGGAGACAAGATGCTTCAGAAAGTTCAGGCAGCTTGGAAATCTGTATGAGGCAGCTGACAGCTATCTGCCCCTCTCTGCTGCAATGCTCAATAACGTGAATAGGAGGTTTAGCTATCAATGATCCTTCTCAGAGTAACAGCACAGCACTCTGCACTCCTGTCTTTCCCTAATGCTGATGTGACTAGCAGTTGCAGTGTAACGCTGCGGTATGAGCTATTCACACACACAGCCCCGTCCTCTCCATCTGAGTGCATAGATGAAATGAAGAGAGGCAAGATGGCCGCCGATTATATAGGGGCTGTGACATCACAGGGGTCAGTGAACACTGATAGGCTGCATCTCACATGTGGTTCAGGGTCAGCCCACCTACCTTCATTCCCGCCGCTCTTTCCTGCCCTCCCATAATCCCCTGCCCCATGTACTCACATGTGGATCCGCCATCTTTGCTCTACAATAGCCTGAAACGCTGTAAAATGGAGTTCAATGAAGCGATTCGTGCGATAGAATCGCGGCGATATTCGTATTCATTGCGAATCGAATTTTTCATGAAATTCGTAACGAATTCGGGTTTGTCAAGTTCGATTCGCTCATCTCTAATAGTTGTTATGGTTTGCGCTCCAGCCGCCAGTGCTGGCCGTAAGCGCATTTCCCTGTTCTCTCCTGCTGCCGGGGAGGCTGGGGTTCGCATCGCGGTACTCGTCCGCATGCGGATCCCAGCCTGTCACTCACCTCAGCTCCCTGTTGCCTCTTGCCTTTCAGTTCTGTCACGTGTGTCCCCATCTCCTAGGGCGTGCGCCAGAGCTTTAAGATTTAAATGGCCAGTACGCCCATAATTATGTGCAACACCTGTGTCTCCTCTATAAGTTCCTGCTCCTCCCTCATATCCCTGCCGGATCTCTGTTGCCTTGTGCCTTTGAGAAGCATTACTGTGTTTTGCCTTGCCTTGTTACTGACCTCCTGCTACGTTCCTGACCTTGCTCCTGTGCCACGTGCCTACTGACCTCATGCTTCGTTCCTGACTATGCACCTGTGCTGTCAGCCCTGACCTTCTGCTATCCAGACTACGAGTTACTGTTTTCCATCTGTACCTCGAATCTCCTCAGCCGCTTGTGTGGTCGAGTCGTGCCAGGGGTAGCCACCTGGGTGCCGCCTTCCGCAGCAAGTCCATCCAGCTTTGCGGCGGGCTCTGGTGAAAGCCAGCGGCATCTTAGACTCCACTTCCTGGTATGGCCCTCGTCATCTGCCACACAGGTCCAGCGGATCTACTACTACCAGTGTTCTGGTCTACTAAACATAGAAACATAGAATGTGTCGGCAGATAAGAACCATTTGGCCCATCTAGTCTGCCCAATAATCTGAATCCTATCAATAGTCCCTGGCCCTATCTTATATGAAGGATAGCCTTGTGCTTATCCCATGCATGTTTAAACTCCTTCACTGTATTTGCAGCGACCACTTCTGCAGGAAGGCTATTCCATGCATCCACTACTCTCTCAGTAAAGTAATACTTCCTGATATTACTTTAAACCTTTGCCCCTCTAATTTAAAACTATGTCCTATTGTGGTAGTTTTTCTTCTTTTATAAATGCTCTCTTCCTTTACTGTGTTGATTCCCTTTATATATTTAAAAGTCTCTATCATATCCCCTCTGTCTCTTCTTTCTTCCAAGCTATACATGTTAAAGTCCTTTAACCTTTCCTGGTAAGTTTTGTCCTGCAATCCATGTTCTAGTTTAGTAGCTCTTCTTTGAACTCTCTCTAGAGTATCTATATCCTTTTGCAGATATGGCCTCCAGTACTGCACACAATACTCCAAGTGAGGTCTCATCAGTGTTCTGTACAGCGGCATGAGCACTTCTCTCTTTCTACTGCTTATACCTCTCCCTATACATCCAAGCATTCTGCTAGCGTTTCCTGCTGCTCTATTACATTGTCTTCCTACCTTAAAGTCTTCTGAAATAATTACTCCTAAATCCATTTCCTCAGATACTGAGGTCAGGACTGTGTCAAATATTCTATATTCTGTCTGAGGGTTTTATGCCCCAGGTACATTATCTTGCACTTATCCACATAAAATTTCAGTTGCCAGAGTTTTGACCATTCTTCTAGTTTTACTAAATCCTTTTCCATTTGGCATATCCCTCCAGGAACATCAACCCTGTTACATATCTTGGTGTCATTATCAAAAAGACATACCTTACCATCGAGACCTTTTGCAATATCACTAATGAATATATTAAACAATATTGGTCCCAGTACAGATCCCTGAGGTACCCTACTGGTGACAAGACCTTGCGCTGAATATTCTCCATTGACTACCTGTTCTCAAGCAGTGGTCAGCAGAAACACAGATGTTGCAGTTGATCAACTCCAAGTCAGTCTCCTGCAATATCTCTCCAATGCACTTAGAAACAGCAGCACTTGAATACAGCAGCTAATGAATTAGGCCAGCTAATGAGTCAGAGCCTATATATAAACACACTCCCTCACAAGCTCCTCCCCCAAAAACAAATGTAACACCTTAATGAGCTAGGATCATTAGCAAACACACAATACCAAACACCTGTTCTCAAACAGTGGTCAGCAGAAACACAGATGTTGCAGTTGAACAACTCCATGTCAGTCTCCTGCAATATCTCTCCAATGCACTTAGAAACAGCAGCACTTGAATACAGCAGCTAATGAATTAGGTCAGCTAATGAGTCAGAGCCTATATATACACACACTCCCTCACAAGCTCCTCCCCCAAAAACAAATGTAACGTCTTAATGAGCTAGGCTCATTAGCAAACACAATACCAAACACCTGAACAAATTCCTTACCTGTTCTCATGCAGTGGTCAGCAGAAACACAGATGTTGCAGTTGAACAACTCCAAGTCAGCCTCCTGCAATATCTCTCCAATGCACTTAGAAACAGCAGCACTTGAATACAGCAGCTACTGAACCGTGAGTGTTACAATAGTAAACACCAAAACAATATTATAATGTGTATTTAACTTACCAAATAAAAATAAAAGATTTATACCCCATCATAGTGTTAAAGGGGTAATCCAGGAAAGTGTAAATATAAAAAAAAGCTCCAAAGTCACCACGCTACCTGTATATGTTCCCTGCAAATGATCCTACTTGATATGCATGGCTCCTGTGACACCTGTGGTCTTCTCTGGCTGCTTGATATTCTTTGCCATCCTTGCCAAATTGATACTACATTTCCCAGGAATCATTGCATCTCTTCTCTGCCATTCCACTCACTCTTTGCGAAAAGCACCCACCATCCTGCTCTGAGTAGCAGACAGAGGTTCAGTGTGTGATTGGAGGAGACCACACACACCTCCCAGCTCTCAGCACTAAAGAGAGCATGACTTATCTGGCGGGGCAAAGCCCATGTGGTCTGTGTCTCTCAGGAAGGTGGGGGCTACTTTTAGTGAGGGGTTTGAACAGACAGAGAGTATGGCAGTATGACATATTTTCCTTACTCCCTACATGTGACAACTGAAAGAGGGGAATCTGCTCTATAAAGTTATTGAATGATGTTTAGACAATTAAATAGGTTGATGAGAGGGAAAGAATGGGCTATGGGTTTAGTTCCCCGGAGTACCTCTTTAATGGTCAGTATAAATCAAACTTTAGCAATAAAGAATCTATTCAAGATGTACTATAATGATATAAATAATGTCTTTCTTCAGATATCATATGTGCAAAGTAAAGGTGAGAGTTGAAAGGGTTATGCATTTGTGTTAGAGATGAGCGAATTCTTGAAAAATTCTATTCGGCCGATTTGTCGAATTTTTCAAAAATAATTGTTTCGGTCTGTATAAATTTTTGGGGTGAATCGCTATTAAAAGCAGCTATTTCTGGCCTACAGAGAGCCTCAATAGGGGAGTAGAACACTTTGTCTTGCTGTAACACACATAGGGAGTGTGCTGGGTGTTACGCCTGCGCTCCGGCCGGACTTGTCAGCCGTGAGCACTTTCTGTCCCCGCTGTCGGCGGGGCTGAGATTCGCATTGCGGGACGCGCCCGCATGCGAATCTCAGTCTGTCACTCACCATCCTCGGTGTCTGCTTCCTGGCGTCCCTTCAACCCCGGCATGCGTGCCTCTGCCTTCTAGGGCTCTTACTCTTATGGGCCAGTGCGTAATTAATTAAAGCACCTGCACCTGTCCCCTGGTCCATAAGTATCTGCTCCTCCCTGGTTTCCAGCCGGATATTTGGTAGTCTATGCCATTGTGAAGTCCCATTGCCATTGCTTAGTCCTGTGTCTCAGCTACTGTACACTTGTCCCTTGTTCCTGTCCTATCCTGTACCTGTGTTCCTGCCCTGTCCGTCTGCCATCTTGCCACGTTCTGTGCCACGCCACTCCCCCCCCCCCCCAGCTACATGTGTGGACGAGTCGTGCCAGGGGTAGCGACCTGGGTGCCGTCTGCCACAGCAAGACCATCCAGCTTTGCTAGCTCGGGTGAAATCCAGCGGCACCTGGCATGGCTCACGTCTCCATCCACACAGGCTCAGAGGATCCACCACCTGGCGTGACTCCTAACACTGGGTTAGTAAAATAATACTGTTATTCAGTATGACATGCAGATTCTTTTGGAAATGTCCTTTATGCCATGAGAATGTAGTGACAAGAGTTACCTTCCATTCTGGACTTTTTACCTGGCTTTTATGTATAGAAATTATTTATTTAAATTATATTAAATATTATTAAAAAATTTACAAGTCACTTTTCATAAATTATAAATTGTCTTTAAACAAAGTCTGCAAACTACAAGGCTCTTATGACAGCGATCTTATAAGTGCTAAACATTGTTTCATGATGTACATTACAGAGCTGTAGCTAGCTCTTTTTGCTCCTGAGGCGAGAACAGAAATTAAAAGCAATCAGCTAAGTCCTAAACATTGTTACATGATGTGTATTACAGACAGAGCTGTAGCTAGCTCTTTTTGCTCCTGAGACGAGAACAGAAAATAACAGCAATCAGCTAAGTGCTAAACATTGTTACATGATGTGCATTACAGACAGAGCTGTAGCTAGCTCTTTTTGCTCCTGATGCAAGAACAGACAATGACAGCACTCTAATAAGTGCTAAACATTGTTACATGATGTGCATTACAGACAGAACTGTAGCTAGCTCTTTTTGCTCCTGAGGCGAGAACAGAAAATTGTGCTTCCCCCCTCCCCATTTTGGCTTTGGGCACCCCTTGGAAAAAAGAAATTAGCAGGACATCCTTACCGATTAATCAGTCATTCTCTTTTTTTTCTTCCCCATCTGGCGCAGGACATCATGACATCTGGCACAGAACATGCAACACAGACATATTAGTATTAGGCTCTGCACTTTTCCAGCATTATCCTCATCTTTTCCCTACAAATGACTCCAGCCTCCTCCAAACACAATGCCACCAGCCTTCCCACAACACACAAGGGGGGAGATTTATCAAAACCTGTGCAGAGGAAATCAGCTTGCTTCTTTCATTTATAACAAGGCCTTTGCAAAATGAAATTATAAATCTGATTGGTTGCTATGGGCAACTTTTCCTTTGCAAAGGTTTTGATAAATCTCTTCCAATGTTTCCAGCCTCATTCAAATACCTCCAGCCCCCCCCCCCCCTCCAAGCACACACAATGCCTCCTGCATTACACCACAGTGACAGAGGGGTGTACATGGGAGACAGGGGTGTAGATAGGTGAACATGGGTGACAGAGGGGCATACAGGGGTGACAGAAGGGTGTATGGAATAAAAGAAGGGTTTCCAGGGGTTACAGAGAGGTTACGATGGGTGACAGAGAGGTGTAGAAGAGTGAAAGAAGGGTAGGGGTGCACTACCTGAAGCTCAGTAGGCCTCTGTCAGCGCTGCCCCAGTACGCTTAAAACAGTGTCTGTGTATAACACCAGCCGGTGTGTACTTTTGGCAGGCTTTCACAGTATTTAGGCCTTTAAGACTTTAACAGGAACAAAATATTACACCACTTAGATGTATGTATGTGGTATGCACCTATGAGGGGAGCACAATGCGCTCCAGTATGCTTAAAAAAGTATTTGTATACAACACCAGATGGTGTGTACCTTTCACTGGCCTTTCACAGTATCTAGGCCCTTAAGACTTTAACAGGAACAAAATAGTACACCACTTAGATGTACGTATGTGGTATGCACTAATGAGGGGAGGACAATGCGCTCCAATACGCTTAAAAAAGTATTTGTGTAAAACAATCAGATGTACACACCAGTGCTTAACCCCTTAAGGACCAGGCCATTTTATACCTTAAGGACCGGAGCGTTTTTTGCAATTCTGACCACTGTCACTTTAAACATTAATAACTCTGGAATACTTTTAGTTATCATTCTGATTCTGAGATTGTTTTTTCGTGACATATTCTACTTTAACTTAGCGGTAAAATTTTATGGTAACTTGCATCCTTTCTTGGTGAAAAGTCCCAAAATTTGATGAAAAAAATGAAAATTTTGCATTTTTCTAACTTTGAAGCTCTCTGCTTGTAAGGAAAATGGATATTCAAAATATATTTTTTTGGGGTTCACATATACAATATGTCTACTTTATGTTTGCATCATAAAATTTATGAGTTTTTACTTTTGGAAGACACCAGAGGGCTTCAAAGTTCAGTAGCAATTTTGAAATTTTTCACAAAATTTTCAAACTCACTATTTTTCAGGGACCAGTTCAGTTTTGAAGTGGATTTGAAGGGTCTTCATATTAGAAATACCCCATAAAAGACCCCATTATAAAAACTACACCCCCTAAAGTATTCAAAAAAACATTCAGTAAGTGTATTAACCCTTTAGGTGTTTCACAGGAATAGCAGCAAAGTGAAGGAGAAAATTCAAAATCTTCATTTTTTACACTCGCATGTTCTTGTAGACCCAATTTTTAAATTTTTGCAAGGGATAAAAAGGAGAAAATTTTTACTTGTATTTGAAACCCAATTTCTCTCGAGTAAGCACATACCTCATATGTCTATGTTAATTGTTCGGCGGGCGCAGTAGAGGGCTCAGAAGGGAAGGAGCGACAAATGGTTTTTGGGGGGCATGCCGCATTTAGGAAGCCCCTATGGTGCCAGGACAGCAAAAAAAAAACACATGGCATACCATTTTGGAAACTAGACCCCTCAGGGAACGTAACAAGGGGTAAAGTGAACCTTAATACCCCACAGGTGATTCACGACTTTTGCATATGTAAAAAAAATATATATTTTTTTTACCTAAAATGCTTGGTTTCCCAAAAATTTTACATTTTTAAAAAGAGTAATAGCAGAAAATACCCCCCAAAATTTGAAGCCCAATTTCTCCCGATACAGAAAACACCTCGCATGGGGGTGAAAAGTGCTCTGCTGGTGCACTACAGGTCTCAGAAGAGAAGGAGTTACATTTGGCTTTTTGAAAGCAAATTTTGCTCTGGGGGCATGCCGCATTTAGGAAGCCCCTATGGTGCCAGAACAGCAAAAAAAAACACATGGCATACCATTTTGGAAACTAGACCCCTCGGGGAACGTAACAAGGGGTAACGTGAACCTTAATGCCCTACAGGTGTTTCACGACTTTTGCATATGTAAAAAAAAAATTTTTTTTTACCTAAAATGCTTGTTTTCCCAAAATGTTTACATTTTTAAAAAGGGTAATAGCGGAAAATACCCCCCAAAATTTGAAGCCCAATTTCTCCCGATTCAGAAAACACCCCATATGGGTGTGAAAAGTGCTCTGCTGGCGCACTACAGGTCTCAGAAGAGAAGGAGTCACATTTGGCTTTTTGAAAGCGAATTTTGCTCTGGGGGCATGCCGCATTTAGGAAGCCCCTATGGTGCCAGGACAGCAAAAAAAAAAAACACATGGCATACCATTTTGGAAACTAGACCCCTTGGGGAACGTAACAAGGGGTAATTTGAACCTTAATACCCTACAGGTGTTTCACGACTTTTGCATATGTAAAAAAATATATATTTTTTTTACCTAAAATGCTTGTTTTCCCAAAAATTTTACATTTTTTAAAAGGGTAATAGCAGAAAATACCCCCCAAGATTTGAAGCCCAATTTCTCCCGAGTACGGCGATACCCCATATGTGGCCCTAAACTGTTGGCTTGAAATACGACAGGGCTCCAAAGTGAGAGCGCCATGCGCATTTGAGGCCTAAATTAGGGACTTGCATAGGGGTGGACATAGGGGTATTCTACGCCACTGATTCCCAAACAGGGTGCCTCCAGCTGTTGTAAAACTCCCAGCATGCCTGGACAGTCAATGGCTATCTGGCAATACTGGGAGTAGTTGTTTTGCAACAGCTGGAGGCTCCGTTTTGGAAACAGTGGCGTACCAGACGTTTTTCATTTTTATTGGGGAGGGGGGTTGTATAGGGGTATGTGTATATGTAGTGTTTTTTACTTTTTATTTTATTTTGTGTTAGTGTTGTGTAGTGTTTTTAGGGTACAGTCGCACGGGCGGGGGTTCACAGTAGTTTCTCGCTGGCAGTTTGAGCTACGGCAGAAAATTTGACGCAGCTCAAACTTGCAGCCGGATACTTACTGTAATCCTCCGCCCATGTGAGTGTACCCTGTACGTTCACATTGGGGGGGGGGGGGGAACATCCAGCTGTTGCAAAACTACAACTCCCAGCATGTACGGTCTATCAGTGCATGCTGGGAGTTGTAGTTTTGCAACAGCTGGAGGCATACTGGTTGTGAAACACCGAGTTTGGTAACAAACTCAGTGTTTTGCAACCAGTGTGCCTTCAGCTGTTGCAAAAGCTACAACCCCCAGCATGTACGGACAGCGGAAGGGCATGCTGGGTGTTGTAGTTATGCAACAGCTGGAGACACACTGGTTTGCTACTTAACTCAGTGTGCCTTCAGCTGTTGCAAAACTACAACTCTCAGCAGTCACCGACAGCCAACGGGCATGCTGGGAGTTGTAGTTATGCAACCACCAGATGCACCACTACAACTCCCAGCATGCACTTTAGCTGATTGTGCAAGCTGGGAGTTGTAGTTACACAACAGCTGAAGGTACACTTTTCCATAGAAAGAATGTGCCTCCAGCTGTTGCAAAACTACAAGTCCCAGCATGCCCATAAGGGCATGCTGGGAGTTGTGGTGGTCTGCCTCCTGCTGTTGCATAACTACAGCTCCCAGCATGCCCTTTTTGCATGCTGGGAGCTGTTGCTAAGCAACAGCAGGAGGCTGTCACTCACCTCCAACGATCCAGGTCAGTCCCTCGTCGTCTCCGCCGCCGCCGCTGCTCCTGGGGCCCCGATCCCAACAGGGGCGCCGGGGATCGGGGTCCCCAGCACCCGGGGTGCACGTCCCGCACCCGCTCACGTCCTCCGGAAGAGGGGCGGAGCGGGTTGCGGGAGTGACACCCGCAGCAGGCGCCCTGATTGGTCGGCCGGTAATCCGGCCGACGAATCAGGGCGATCGTGAGGTGGCACCAGTGCCACCTCACCCCTGCTGGCTCTGGCTGATCGGGGCCGTCTCTGACGGCCCCGATCAGCCAATAATTCCGGGTCACCGGGTCACTGGAGACCCGATTGACCCGGAATCCGCCGCAGATCGCTGGACTGAATTGTCCAGCGATCTGCGGCCATCGCCGACATGGGGGGTCATAATACCCCCCTGGGCGATATGCCCCGATGCCTGCTGAACGATTTCAGCAGGCATCGGGGACCGGCTCCGCTCCAGATGGTTGCGGGGGGCCGGTAAAACACATGACATTCTCATACGTCATGTGTCCTTAAGGACTCGGAAATGGAGACGTATGAGAACGTCATGTGTCCTTAAGGGGTTAAGTACACAGTTGCTGTGTACTACACCCAAAATTGCACTCTCTCTCAATCTCACTCCCTTCCCTATCAGTGCTTCTAGGCAGGATTTGGGCTTGAGGTGAATCGCTGCTGTTCTGTGCAACACACTGCTTTCTGTCCCTCTCTGTAATAGAATGCTATAGTGACTGGGAGGTGAATCGCTGCTGTAAAAATGCTTTTCTGTGCAACACACACTGCTCTCTGTCCCTCACTCTGCAACAGAACGCTGATGTGACTGGGAGGTGAATCATTGCTGGAAAAATGCTTTTCTGTGCAACACACAGCGCTGCCTGTCACACCTACCCTTGTTCCTGCCTTCCCAGGATTCCCCAGAGTCCGACTGCTAGGATCCCCTACAATCTCCTGCTCGGCATCCCGGCTCTATAAAAAGAGTGCGTGCTACAGATGGCATGCACTCCATTCATTCTCTATGGGAGCGCTGAATAGACCCGGCACTCCCATAGAAATGAATGGAGCGTGTGCTGTCTATAGCATGCTCTCCTCTCAGAAAGCCAGGGAGTTAGGCAGGGGATAAGTTGTTTTTCACTGAACTACCCCTTTAAGGGAAAGTTGCATGTCTGTGAGATGCTAGTCAGAGAAAAGAGAAGAGGAGCTGCACAGAAACGGGGAGCAAGGAGTGTAAGAGGTGAGTTTTTTTTTTTTTTTTACTACTATATGGGTGCACAGTATGGGGGCACATGGAGAAACCCATATTCTTTATAGAGGTGCAGTGTGGGGGCACATGAAGGGACCCAGCTACTATATAAGGGCACAGCTCAGGAACAAATGGAGGGGCCTAGCTGCTATACGGAGGCATGGTGTGGGGGCAGATGGAGGGACCTAACTATTATATGGGGGTACACTGTGGGGGCACATAGAGGCCTAGCTGCTACATGTTGTCACAGTGTTAAAGCACACAATGAGGCCTAAAAACTATATGGAGACACATAGTGGAGCCTAAAAACTATAAGGGGGCATGATGATGTAGGGGCATGTAGGCATGACAACTATATGAGGGACTGTTATTTGGGGATACATAAAGGTACCTAATAACTTTATGGGGGTATGTAGAGGGGTCTAGCACTTTAGGGGCGCAGGGGACCTAAATACTATGTGTTGGGCACAAGGGGCAATTAACTACTATATGGTGGCACAAGTGTGCACTGTTACTGTTTAAGGTGATACACATGGGAAGTTTGTATAGAGGTGGGGATTGTGCTGAAGCTTGGAGCCTTGGAGTTTGTTCTTAAATTTAACACTGTGAACAATCATTTAGCTATTTTGCCATTTTCATCTATTTTAACTTAATGGGTGCATTGAATGGCCAGTCCACTGAAAGTTATTTTCTCAGAGAAATAAAGGTATTGGCATTATTTATATATATATATATATATATATATATTCTATTTTATATACATTCTTTATATCTATTCTGAGTTATAGCACTTTACAGGTTTATATGTGTACTATGAGTGTCACGATGCCGGCTGGCAGGTAGTGGATCCTCTGTGCCAGAGAGGGATAGGCGTGGACCGTGCTAGTGGACCGGTTCTAAGCCACTACTGGTTTTCACCAGAGCCCGCCGCAAAGCGGGATGGTCTTGCTGCGGCGGTAGTGACCAGGTCGTATCCACTAGCAACGGCTCACCTCTCTGGCTGCTGAAGATAGGCGCGGTACAAGGGAGTAGGCAGAAGCAAAGTCGGACGTAGCAGAAGGTCGGGGGCAGGCGGCAAGGTTCGTAGTCAGGGGAGATAGCAGTAGTTCTGGTACACAGGGTATAAACACACAAAACGCTTTCACTAGGCACAAGGGCAACAAGATCCGGCAAGGAAGTGCATAGGAGGAGGTTAGATATAGTCAAGGACCAGGTGGGAGCCAATTAAGCTAATTGGGCCAGGCACCAATCATTGGTGCACTGGCCCTTTAAGTCTCAGGGAGCTGGCGCGCGCGCGCCCTAGAGAGCGGAGCCGCGCGCGCCAGCACATGACAGCAGGGGACGGGAACGGGTAAGTGACCTGGGATGCGATTCGCGAGCGGGCGCGTCCCGCTGTGCGAATCGCATCCCCAACGGCCATGACAGAGCAGCGCTCCTGGTCAGCGGGACTGACCGGGGAGCTGCAGGGAGAAAGACGCCGTGAGCGCTCCGGGGAGGAGCGGGGACCCGGAGCGCTAGGCGTAACAGTACCCCCCCCCTTAGGTCTCCCCTTCTCTTTATCGGGTAACTGCCTCCCCTGGGATGAGGACACCGGGAAAGGATGGAGGGATTCCTCAACGGCAGGCAGAACCGCAGGAGTGGGAATGGGGAGAGAGGGCAGAGGGCGAGACCTGGCACGGGGCAGTGTGACACCAGGACGAGGGTCATGAGGGGACACAGAAGCTTGCCTGATGGAACTGGGAGGGGGGGAGGGGCATTTCCTGTGGCAGGCAGAGTCCTTAATGACCTTAGGGGGACCGGATACTGAGGGAACCACAGAGTCACGGCAAGGATTACTGGGAACCGGTCTTAGACAGTCCTTGGAACAAGAGGGCCCCCAACTCTTGATCTCCCCAGTGGACCAATCCAGGGTTGGGGAATGAAGTTGAAGCCAGGGAAGTCCAAGGAGAATTTCCGAGGTGCAATTGGGGAGGACCAAAAGTTCAATCCTCTCGTGATGAGATCCGATGCTCATTAGAAGGGGCTCCGTGCGGAAGCGTATGGTACAATCCAACCTGGCTCCGTTGACCGCGGAAACGTGGAGTGGCTTGACAAGACGGGTCACCGGAATGCGGAATTTATTCACTAAGGATTCCCGAATAAAATTCCCAGAAGCTCCAGAGTCCAGGCAGGCCACGGCTGAGAGGGGAGAGCTGGCTGAAGTGGAAATCCGAACAGGTACCGTGAGACGTGGAGAAGCCGACTTGGCATCAAGAGACGCCACACCCACGAGAGCTGGGTGCGAGCGTGCGTTTCCCAGACGTGGAGGACGGATTGGGCAATCCACCAAAAAATGTTCAGTACTGGCACAGTATAGACAAAGATTCTCTTCCTTACGGCGATTCCTCTCTTCCAGGGTCAGGCGAGACCGATCCACTTGCATGGCCTCCTCGGCGGGAGGCCTAGGCGCAGATTGCAGTGGAGACTGTGGGAGAGGTGTCCAGAGATCTAAGTCTTTTTCCTGGCGGAGCTCTTGATGCCTCTCAGAAAAACGCATGTCAATGCGAGTGGCTAGATGAATGAGTTCATGCAGGTTAGCAGGAGTCTCTCGTGCGGCCAGAACATCTTTAATGTTGCTGGATAGGCCTTTTTTAAAGGTCGCGCAGAGAGCCTCATTATTCCAGGATAGTTCAGAAGCAAGAGTACGGAATTGTATGGCGTACTCGCCAACGGAGGAATTACCCTGGACCAGGTTCAGCAGGGCAGTCTCAGCAGAAGAGGCTCGGGCAGGTTCCTCAAAGACGCTTCGAATTTCCGAGAAGAAGGAGTGTACAGAGGCAGTGACGGGGTCATCGCGGTCCCAGAGCGGTGTGGCCCATGACAGGGCTTTTCCAGACAGAAGGCTGACTACGAAAGCCACCTTAGACCTTTCAGTAGGAAACTGATCCGACATCATCTCCAAGTGCAAGGAACATTGCGAAAGAAAGCCACGGCAAAACTTAGAGTCCCCATTAAATTTGTCCGGCAAGGACAGGCGGAGGCTAGGAGTGGCCACTCGCTGCGGAAGGGGTGCAGGAGGTGGCGGAGGAGATGGTTGCTGCTGCAGTTGCGACTGAAGTTGGTGCACAATGGTGGACATTTCCGACATCCGGTGGGTTAGATGGGCGATCTGTCGGGATTGCTGGGCGACCACCGTGGTGAGATCAGAGATGGAATGCTGGGGAACCTCAGCGGGATCCATGGCCGGATCTACTGTCACGATGCCGGCTGGCAGGTAGTGGATCCTCTGTGCCAGAGAGGGATAGGCGTGGACCGTGCTAGTGGACCGGTTCTAAGCCACTACTGGTTTTCACCAGAGCCCGCCGCAAAGCGGGATGGTCTTGCTGCGGCGGTAGTGACCAGGTCGTATCCACTAGCAACGGCTCACCTCTCTGGCTGCTGAAGATAGGCGCGGTACAAGGGAGTAGGCAGAAGCAAAGTCGGACGTAGCAGAAGGTCGGGGGCAGGCGGCAAGGTTCGTAGTCAGGGGAGATAGCAGTAGTTCTGGTACACAGGGTATAAACACACAAAACGCTTTCACTAGGCACAAGGGCAACAAGATCCGGCAAGGAAGTGCATAGGAGGAGGTTAGATATAGTCAAGGACCAGGTGGGAGCCAATTAAGCTAATTGGGCCAGGCACCAATCATTGGTGCACTGGCCCTTTAAGTCTCAGGGAGCTGGCGCGCGCGCGCCCTAGAGAGCGGAGCCGCGCGCGCCAGCACATGACAGCAGGGGACGGGAACGGGTAAGTGACCTGGGATGCGATTCGCGAGCGGGCGCGTCCCGCTGTGCGAATCGCATCCCCAACGGCCATGACAGAGCAGCGCTCCTGGTCAGCGGGACTGACCGGGGAGCTGCAGGGAGAAAGACGCCGTGAGCGCTCCGGGGAGGAGCGGGGACCCGGAGCGCTAGGCGTAACAATGAGGTTAGTAGGTGTAATATGAGTATATCCCCTGCTCTAAGGGGTAGAAGTTATCATGCCTTTTTCAGATTCAAACAATTTTAATGTATTAGCAAGAGACTAATTTGTCAGGGGGTGAAATGTGTGTGTATTGCCCCTCCTTTTATTGTTGCAAGTTTCATTAAAGGCATATATAGATTGAAGCATTGTATTAGTAATGAACTGTGGGGGGGGAAAAATGTAGTCAGCCACCAATTGTGCAAGTTCTCCCACTTAAAAAGATGTGAGAGGCCTGTAATCTTCTTCATAGGTACCGTATTTTTCGCCATATAAGACACACTTTTTCTTCCCCAAAACGGAGGGGGGAAAGTTGGTGCGTCTTATACGGCGAATATATACCCGAGGCTGCTGCGGGCGAGAGCGGGAAGTCAGCGGTAAGTACAGAGGCTGCGGCGGTGCGGTACAGCGCTGACTACCCGCTCACCGCCCGCAGCAGCCTGATGACCGCCGGTGAATTTTTGAATGTTTGTTGCCCTACGCCAGGAACATACAGTTCCGGGCGCCGGGCAGGTGAATTACTAATAACTGTATACTAAAAACCAGGGTGCCTCCAGCTGTTGTGAAACTACAACTCCCAGCATGCCCCGACCGGCAAAGGCTGTCCGGGCATGCTGGTAGTTGTAGTTTCACAACAGCTGGAGGCACCCTGGTTTTTAGTATACATGAATTAGTTTTTACCTGCTCTGGCCAGCCCCCGCCTGCAGCCGCACACAGGAGCCGGCCCGGGCAGATAATCATAGTGATGTGCGGCATAGGAAAACCTGTGTCCCGAAAAATCTTTTTGGGACATAAGGATGTCCGCAGGTCACTAACCATTCCCCGGCCGATGCGCGTCCTCCTCCGGTCCTCCTGCGATCCTCCGCCTCTCTATGGTTGTACGCACAGGACGTCAGTGACGTCATGTGCGGACAACCATAGAGGCGCAGGAGGACCGGAGGAAGACGCGCGCTGGCCTGGGCCTGGTGAGTGACTGGCGGCGCGTAATCTTCAGTGTTCCGGTCACCGCTCCTCCGGTCCCGGCACCTACTGCTATGGTCCATAGGCCATAGCAGTAGATTGTGACACCGGGCCAGAGGAGCGGTGACTGGAACACTGTGGGGGCAGCACACAGACATACAGCTTCCAGCCGTACTCTGTATATGGCTGGAAGCTGTATGTCTGTGGGGGGGGGAGCTGCCTACCATTGTGGTGGAACTATACTGCAAACTATTGTGGGGGGGAGCTGCCTACCATTGTGGGGGAACTATACTGCCAACTATTGTGGGGGAACTATACTGCCAACCATTGTGTGTGTGTGGGGGGGGAGCTGCCTACCATTCTGGGGGAACTATACTGCCAACCATTGTGGGGGGGGGAGCTGCCTACCATTGTGGGGGAACTATACTGCCAACCATTGTGGGGGGGGAGCTGCCTACCATTGTGGGGGAACTATACTGCCAACTATTGTGGAGGAACTATACTGCCAACTATTGTGGGGGAACTATACTGATATAAAATATTTTCCTACAGTATTTGGTTCAGAATCTATTTTTTTCTAGATTTTCCTCCTTTAAAATTGGGTGCGTTTTATATGCCGGAGCGTCTTATATGGCGAAAAATACGGTATACCTCAACTATGAGAGACATGATGAGAAAACAAAATCCATAAAATCACATTGTCTGATTTTTAAAGAATTTATTTGCAAATTATGGTGGAAGATTTCTGGCTCTCACAAACCTGTAACTTCTTCTTTAACTTCTTCTTTAACGACGCAGAGTTTTTTTAGTTTTTGCACTTTCGTTTTTTACTTTTTATTTTTAAAAATCATAACCCTTTCAATTTTGCACCTAAAAATCCATATGATGGCTTATTTTTTGCACCACCACTACTTTGTAATGACATCAGACATTTTACCCAAAAATCTAAGGCGAAACAAAAAAAAATCATTGTGTGACAACATTATAGAAGAAACACCATTTTGTAAGTTCGGGGGGATACCATTTTTACACTCTCTCTTTATTCTGTAGGTCCATACGATTAAAATGATACCCTACTTATACAGGTTTGATTTTTTCTTACTTCTGGAAAAAATCATAACTACATGCACGAAAATGTATACGTTTAAAATTGTCATCTTCTGACCCCTATAACTTTTTTCTTTTTACTTGTACAGGACGGTACCATTTTTGTATTGATCTGACTTTTTGATCGCTTTTTATTCATTTTTTTCATGATCTAAAAAAAGTGACCAAAAATACTCTTTTTTAGATTTTGGACTTTTTTTTGCGCCTACGCCATTGACCGTGCAGTTTAATTAACAATATATTTTTATAGTTTGGACATTTACGCACGTGGCGATACCACATATGTTAATTTTTATTATGTTACATATTTTTATATGGAATTTGGGAAAAGGGGGGTGATTTAAACTTTTAATAAGGAAGGGGTTAATGTGTGTGCTTTAAAACTTATTTTTTTTACTCTTTTAGTCCTCTCAGGTGACTTTTAAAGGAGTACTCTTAACCAACACTTTTACCTGCCATTATCACTGATTCCCCAAGTTATATAATTTTGTCAATTACCTCAGTAGCGTTCCATGAATGAATCCATGTTTTCTAGCCAAACCGGAAGTGCAGCCTCACCCAGTGAATGATGACTTTCGTTCCGCACTATCTGGCCGTCGGCGGCCATCTTTGAAACAAGATGTCATCATTCCTTTGTTCCTCCCCACATTTAGTCGGCCCCACAAATGCGATTCGGTCACTCCCCCAGTTGAATATTCAACAGCCCCCTCGTTTACTCAGCCGGCATTCGCTCGGCTGAGTAAATGTCTCTGCAGCCTCCCTCCTATCATGAACCGAGTCGCACGCATGCGCAGTAACCAGCATCCTCGGACCTGGCATGTGATTACGTTCAACCAGTAATATAACTGATAGTTAAGCCGCCGTAACTATCAGTTATATTCACAAAGCAAGTTACGCAACTAACATACTATACTCGCATGCGCACATCCCAATAGGAGCAAATGGAAACCGTAGCTATTCCATTAGAAAAGTGTGTTTAAAAGTTATTTTATGCATGTAAATAGCTAATAGCTATTCTCCGGTACAAGTGTGCTACAGCGATGTGAGCAAAGTATGCTTACATAGCTGTAGCCAGTGTGATCCAGCTGTAGCAATTGTTACATTATTGGAGGAGGCAGAGAGGGGTGTAGTGATATATATTATTAGGGGTGGGGAGAAATAGTGAGGAAGGGCTTGTGGGCAAAAGGATAGGTGCAATGAATGCTGGATAACGTGATTGCTGACGTCAGATTCAGACGTACAGTACCCGGAAGTAAGCCGAATTACCGCGGGCTGCAGCGGGAGAACCGCCGGACCGATTCAGGAGATCAGCACCTCTATTGAGAGGTATTTAAAGAACCTATACGATGGTGACATTTTTTTCTGTATCATAGTACTCCTTTAAGAGGAATGACTAGATTCCTCATACAGATCAATGGGGTTTCATGCAACCACACTGATCTGTGTGCTCCGGCTCGATTGATAAAGCCTGGCCCTGCCAGGCTTTATCATTCAGAGCGCAGGAGCCGCCGCAGCAGGAGAGGTAAGCCCTCCGGCTCCCTCAGAAGTGGATCGCTCCCCCGCGATCGCACTGCGGGGGGGGGGGGTTCGATCCCCCCCACTGGACCACCAGGGACCGTTTAAATGTCCCTTTAGACGCCGCTGTCAACTTTGACAGCGGCGATCTAAAGGGTTAATAGTCGACCGTGGCAATCGCCGCATGTCGGCTATTAACACCGGCCCCCAGCTATAGGAAATAGCTGGGGGCCGCGCTGTATGACGCGGGCTCGAGTCGGCTCGTCCTTCATCGGCAAACAGTTAAGAAAATATTCTCTCCTGCACTCGTTACCTGTATTAATGGAACCTGTTTGAACTTGTTATCACAACCTCAAACAGTCACACTCTAAACTTCACTATGGCCAAGACCAAAGAGCTGTCGAATGATACCAGAAACAAAATTGTAGACCTGCACCAGGCTGGGAAGACTGAATCTGCAATAGGAAAGCAGCTTGGTGTAAAGAAATCAACTGTGGGAGCAATTATTAGAAAATACAAGACCACTGATAATCTCCCTCGATTGGGGCTCCATGCAAGATCTCACCCTGTGGTATCAAGATTATCACAAGATCGGTGAGAAAAAATCCCAGAACCACACGGGGGGACCTACTAAATGACCTGTATGTATCTGGTCATAGCTGTGTTAGTTAGTAGTTCCGAAGAGTAGTTACCCTACATACCACGGGAATTGGCTATAGGATGTGACCGTGATAGCCGGGCCAGTTTTAGTGAGTGATCTAGCCAACATGGACTGTGAAAAGTAGGCAGGGTCAAACCAAAGGTTGTTTTTCTGACTTTTACAGGAATAGTGTAAAGGGGGAGCCAATTTATCGCCTTAGATTCTCATACAATGTACTTTGTACTGAATGATATTCTAAAGGTGCCCATACACCTTATTCTAAAGTCAGCCAAATGACCCAACTGTTTAAGGTGTATGGTAGTTTCCCAATTCTCCACCAACAGATTATGTTGGTGGAAAGAAATGTCAGGCATTTTAGATTTTTGCCGCCAGACCCTTATGTTCTGAGAGGGTAAGCCTCTGTCTGACTGCAGCATACCCCTCCCCATAGACAACACATGAACGTTTGGCTATGCTAAACATTCATGTATGTGGGGAGTTAGGAAGAAATAACTGTTGGCCGAACATTTGGACAACAGTTATTGAAAATATATGCCCACCTTAAGAGAAGACAAACTAATTTTTTAATTCTTCAATTAGTCCCCTTAATACCCATAGGTTATTGCTTTTTACAGTATGCATTAGGTATAAGGGGCAGGTGATTTTTGTTACACAACAGGGTTTACAGCTTCAGGGTAATGGCCAGTGCAGGCCTGATTGTACCTAATACTATTGTGGCCGTGCTTTTGTTTGTTTATAATTTCTACATTGTCTTATTGTCTTTTTATTTGTGAATACAGTGGTCCCTCAACATACGATGGTAATCTGTTCCAAATGAACCATCGTTTGTTGAAACCATCGTATGTTGAGGGATCCGTGCAATGTAAAGTATAGGAAGTTGTACTCACCTGTCCCTGCCGTTCTGGACCCGTCACCGCTGCCCTGGTCCACCGCTGGTCCATCGCTGTCGCCGCGTCCCTGTGGTGTCCCCAATGCTCCGGAATGTCTCTGCTGCCCGGGTACGTCGCTCTCACGTCGCCGTCATCACGTCACTATGCACGCCGCTCCTATTGGATGATGGGGCGGCATGCGCGGCAACGTGATGATGACGATGGAGAGCGCCGGTGATGGATGGGATCCCGAAAAGGACGCTCTGGAGCCCTGAGGACAGGTAGGAGACCACCGGAGCACTCGGGGCACCGTAAATGGCTATCCGGCAGCAGCTGAAGCAGTCTGTGCTGACGGATAGCCGTTTATGTGATGGCCCCGACATACAAAAGCATCGTATGTTGATGCTTCCTTCAACATGCGATGGCCTCTGAGAGGCCATCGCATGTTGAAATTATCGTATGTCGGGGCCATCGTAGGTCGGAGAGATCACTGTATATTAAACATTTTCATTTGAATTTTTACAGGATAAAAACAAGTATTGTAGGAAAATAATGTAATTTGTAATAAAAATGGAACTTACTTTTTATATGGGATTTTTGGAGATAATGTTTTTGCCCCTTTTCTTACTGTAGTCAATATTATGATTTGATATTTGCCATAAGAGTGTAATTCTTGTGCTTTTTCTGATAATCAGAATAATTTAGCTGTTCATTTATTAAAAACTGCACCATGTGACTATACCCTAAAGGATAGCATTCCTATAATAGCTCATCAAAATATAGACTAAAAAGAAGCAAAGTCTAAATGCTACAATCTAGTAGAATTAAAACCTTATTAGTTATACAACCACTAATGTGCACTAATATTGGGGTTATAAGCCCATGCAAAAACAGCAAAGTCTGAAATATACAATCCTTGTATGTAGTAAAACAATCAGTTTATTATAACTTGTTCATTAGCTCTAGAACAATATAAGAAAGCATGTGGCTTTGTGCTTGTTTAAAAGAGGAGAAAAGGTTCCTTCTTATTAAATTCATTAGAACAAAAATGTAATTAGATTCTTCTGTTTCTTTTAAGTGAACTCTTATCCATTGCTTCTATTTAATTAAAAATAGGGAAACAATTAAAATAAAATGGCTTTTTAAACTTTTTAACATTATACAAAAAATTTATAAAGTAATAAGAATAGTCTAATAAGCTTAACAATATCCCCAGCAGTCCCAAAACCCACCCCATGAACTAGGAAAAAATATTGATTTGTTTTGTGCTCTCAGGGGTACTGGTTCTCCGTGTGGAGATCCAACTGGCATAGGGAGTATTACATTGTAACACTCCCTGAGAACATAATATAAATTAGTTCTCCTTCAAAAGAAAGAGCCATGAAACAGGACTAGGATACCAACCAAACCTGAGACACCCATTCGGACAGCTGTTTTAAAGTTCTTGCTCCTCATCAGTACAGAGCAGCATACTAGATGGCTGAGTGAAATACCTTGTTGTCGTAGGGTTGTAATGCCCCAATGAGTGTGGACATGCTGTGCCACCTACAGGTTTGACTTTGGGCCAAACTAGAGAGCAGAGTTTAAGTATTCCCCTGGTTTTCACCCTTTATCCTGCTTCAGGATGTGAAAGCTGGACTTCTGCTGCAGGGGGATATCAGGTTGCTACCGTAAAGATGATCCCGGTTAGGTGGAGGCTGGACTGGTTGGCCAGAACTCCCTGGTACTTGTAGCAGTCTGAGTTGGTTATGCAGCAGAGCTGATCTAGTATAGGTACAGCTAGGTAGTAGCAACCTGAAACTAGTTTCAGCGTAGCAGAGCTAAGTAGGCTTAGGTGCAGCCAGGTGGTAACAAGCTTGATAAATACACAGGTGTGGTGGAAATTCGGGGTCATACACTGGAGAATCTGTGAGGTACAAAGGGATCAGGCTGAGGAAGGGTCAGGATAACAGACACAGAAACATGAACAACAGAACACAGATTAGACACTTTTGAAATTACATTATTGCACCAAAGGACAGGACCAGGTTAATATAAGTGGTTGCTGGGGGGAAGGAATTCAATAACATGCACTGAATCTTTGAAAAGCAGCCTGTGTATGTGCATGACCCCTATTGGGCACATCAGTAACTGTCGCAGCATACCACAGTGAAGCTGAGCAGACAGACAACCTAGCGCTTTGCTCAGCAGAGTTAAGTTGCGATACATGCCACATGCTAGTGAATAGGAACCACTGGTGTTACAAGTGCCAGTGTAATGCTTTTTAAATATCTCTCTGAGTATTCAATTAGCAACAGGAAATCCCATTGGAGAGTATTATTAGAATCAAAGATAAACGTATGTACAAAATAGCCATGGGAATATTACTATGAAATTAGATGGTAATACACAGAGAAACAGATTAATAATTTAAATCTAATTGCTTCAGCCTCTGACGGCCTTCTAATTGCTTTGCGTGCATATGTAGATTATATGGCTTTGTGTGAAAATTATGATTATATAGTGTTACATATGTTTTTGTATTAAATTCCTATTATTTGAGCACTATTGCAGATTACTTCTACCAACTTATAACATTTCTAGATTTTAGTACTTTATCCACATTAATACTATAGTATTATACAGTAGATGTAAATTGGATGCCTCAGAGTTTTCCATGCAATTGGAACACTTAAAATGCATCACCGCTTTTTTCAGACACAAAGAATCCATTCAGTAAGTTCAGATAAATTCAAATGTTTAAATAAGCTAAAGCTCAAGAATTTAAAACACAGATTACTAGCCCTGAGGCCACTATGCCACTACCAGCTCTGCTGAAGGATTCATGGTGGTGCTGCTGGTGGCTGGAAAATAGATAGAACAGGAGCATGGCACAGAAAGTTTATCAAGTGTTATAAAAGATAAGATTGAAGTAGTTAATCTGTTTTCCCTTAGTCTCATCAGCAGCACAATAATGGGGATAACTTCTCTACTGTGAGCTTTCAGGACCTTGACATTTTTTTATGACATTATCATTAAAGAGTTTAGATGCCTTCTTTCCTTTGTTGTTACCTTGATAGGAGATAAACAAATTTGTCCTTCCAAAATTGACTGGTTCTTCCACGATAGATTTTGAGACATCTTACCACATCCAGCTTTTAAGATTGTCACCTTTACCACCAGCAATATCAGGGATATATTGTGGTAAAATTATGACCTGTTTTATATCTACAAATGAAATACATTTTGAATTGAATAATTGAAAGAGTTTCAGAAGAACCTTCCCAGGGGGAAAAAAAAAAAAGTAAGGCTCTACAGAGGAAAAATCCTGCAATTCCAAAAAACTCCAAAAAAGTGAAAGAAACTTGAGTTCAATCTCTTCCAAGGGTTTAAGCAGATATTTGCATTTACCTCCTGTATCTGAAGAAGCTTGGTATGTAGAAAGGCTGACATAGCTGCAATTTGAACCCAAATCGTACTGGGCGACAGGCCCTTGTCAAAACCATCCTGTTAAAACGTCATAAATTTTCAGAGTTGTAGGTGAGACTGAGTTAATATTTCTTTCAACATATCAGGAAGAAAAAAACTATATTGATTCTGACATATGTTCTATTAGTAGACTAACTCCTAGAGTGGGCTAGTGTGTCCAATATTCTGTCTAATAAACCCTTTTCTTTTAGTAGGGACCTATCAACCTGCAGGTTGTGAGGTTGAATGATGGTAGACTGTGGCATGGCTGAGTGCTCTGAGACACCAGGTTCTGCTGGAGGGAAAGTTTCCAGTAATTTCCTTTGGTCATAGTTAGAGATGAGCGAATCGAAGTTGACAAACCCAAATTCGTTACGAATTTAATGAAAAATTCGATTCGCAACGAATATCGCCGCAATTCTATCGTGCAAATCGCTTCATTAAACTCCATTTTACAGCGTCCCAGGCTATTGGAGACCTAAGATGGTGGATCCGCATGTGAGTACATGGGGCAGGGGATTATGGGAGGGTGGGAAACAGCGGGGGGAATGAAGGTAGGCGGGCGAACCCTGAATCACATGTTAGATGCAGCCTATCAGTGTTCACTGACCCCTGTGATGTCACAGCCCCTATATAATCGGCGTCCATCTTGCCTCTCTTCATTTCATTTATGCACTCAGATAGAGAGGACGGGACTGCGTGTGTGTGAATAGCTCATACCACAGCGTTACAAAGCAAATGCTAGTCACATCAGCATTAGGGAAAGACAGGAGTGCAGAGTGCTGTGCTGTTACACTGAGAAGGATCATTGATAGCTAAACCTCCTATTCACGTTATTGAGCATTGCAGCAGAGAGGGGCAGATAGCTGTCAGCTGCCTCATACAGATCTCCAAGCTGCCTGAACTTTCTGAAGCATCTTATCTCCTCATTTTTCAGCCCAATTGAGTTTATTTTTATTTGCTCCACAAAACTTCTGTGGCACAGAATTGTGTGTTTAATCCCTGTATTTTTTTTTTTTTTTTTGTGGTGCTGCACTGTTGGGTCCTGCTGCTGTTCAGAAATATGTGATTGTTCAGTGGACTGTAGTGCACTTGTACCATTTTGTACCTGTTAATCTATCAAGGGGCTACATACTGTGCAAGTCCAAACAATAGTATTCACCGGCTGTTTTTAAAAAAACAAATACAGAGTTTTTTCTGCGTATAGTTATGCATATTGCTGCCCTCATCAGTGCATACCGCATACGTACATCCAAGTATTGTACCATTTAGTACCTGTTAAGCTGTCAAAGTGCTTCATACCGTCAAAGTACAAACAATAGTATTCACCGGCTGGTGTTTTCCAAAAATACAGAGTATTTTCTGCGTATAGTTACGCATATTACTTCCCTCATCAGTGCATACCGCATAGGTACATCCAAGTATTGTACCATTTAGTACCTGTTAATCTGTCAAGGTGCTCCACATCGTCAAAGTCTAAAAAATAGTATTCACCGGCTTGTGTTTTACAAAAATACAGAGTTTTTCTGCGTATAGTTACGCATATTACTGCCCTCATA
This sequence comes from Hyla sarda, assembly GCF_029499605.1. Lineage (NCBI taxonomy): Eukaryota > Metazoa > Chordata > Amphibia > Anura > Hylidae > Hyla > Hyla sarda. The sequence continues at coordinate 274,599,959 of NC_079191.1, read as the reverse complement.
AGTGCATACCGCATAGGTACATCCAAGTATTGTACCATTTAGTACCTGTTAATCTGTCAAGGTGCTCCACATCGTCAAAGTCTAAAAAATAGTATTCACCGGCTGGTGTTTTACAAAAATACAGAGTTTTTCTGCGTATAGTTACGCATATTACTGCCCTCATCAGTGCATACCGCATAGGTACATCCAAGTATTGTACCATTTAGTACCTGTTAAGCTGTCAAGGTGCTCCATACCGTCAAAGTCCAAACAATAGTATTCACCAGCTGGTGTTTTACAAAAATACTGAGTTTTTTCTGCGTATAGTTCCGCATCTTACTGCCCTCATCAGTGCATACCGCATACATACATCAAAGTATCGTACCATTTAGTACCTGTTAAGCTGTCAAGGTGCTCCATACCGTCAAAGTCCAAACAATAGTATTCACCGGCTGGTGTTTTACAAAAATACAGAGTTTTTTCTACCTATAGTTACGCATATTACTGCCCTCATCAGTGCATACCGCATAGGTACATCCAAGTATTGTACCATTTAGTACCTGTTAATCTGTCATGGTGCTCCATACCGTCAAAGTCCAAACAATAGTATTCACCGGCTGGTGTTTTACAAAAATAACGAGTTTTTTCTGCAATATAGTTACGCATCTTACTGCCCTCATCAGCGAATACCGCATACGTACATCCAAGTAGTGTACCATCTTGTACCTGTTAATCTGTAAAGGGCCTACATACTGTGAAAGGACAGCCATAAGTAATCACCTGCTGCTGTTCTAGACAAATACTGTTTAAAGAGTAGTGTAGCGTATTGTATTACCCTCAGAAACGCACTAAATATGTCAGGCAGAGAAGTGCCAGGACATGCACAGAGGAGTGGCAGAGGCCTAAATACTTCAGGCAGAGTTGGCAGCAGACTTTGGGCGAGTGGCAGCAGGAGTCACAGCGAGAGGCCTGAGCTCCCGTTATCAGCCAGCGGTCGTGTCTCCACCAGCAACCCATCTGCCATCGTCAATTGGTTAACACGCTCATCCACATCATCACAAGTGACATCTGACACCCCCAGTCAACAGTCGGTGGGTTCCTCAGACACAACCCTTAGTTGGCATGGCCCGGGAGCAGTCTCTGTCCTCCCATTGCCTTTGTCCTATGCTGTTCCCTCTCCTAAAGAAGTATCTTATGCTGTGGGTTCAGCTCCACTATTTACTGAGGACGATCTAATAGAGGACAGTCAGCAGCTACTGGACAGCCATGAAGGGGAGGAGACATGCATCGCTTGCTCCTCTAGGCGGCCAAGTAGTGATGCGGAGAGTGACGTGGGAGGCGGTGTTGCAAGTGTTCAGGGTCCTGAAGCAGACCCTGTTGGGGAACCTGAGGAGGACATCAGTGACGTGCACACACCTTTTGATGATGATGAAGCCGGGTGCAGAAGGGGCTTCATCATCATCAGGAGAAGAGAGTTGCAGGTTGCCCTTGAGGCAGCAAGGCGGTAGCACGGTTGCAGGAGTGGAAATTCAGGAGCCAAACGTGCCCCGGGAGACCACCTGCTTCGCGGCAGCCTACCTTTCTGGGAGGTAGTGGAACAGGAGTTCCTGTAGACGGCGCCAGTAGCAGTCAATTAGTGCGGACTGCGGGTGGGAAAATCAGCTACTCAGCGGTGTGGAAGTTTTTCCTAAGGCATCCGGAGGAGGTTCACGTAGCCACATGCAAGATCTGTCGGCAGAAGGTGAAGCGTGGCCAGGGTCCCAATGTCGGCACCACGGACCTGCGTCAAAACATGCTTCGCCACCATAAAGCGGCCTGGGAGAACCTTGGCTCCGATGTAGTGGTCCAGCCTGCTGCATCACCCATTGGCCATCCGCTCCCTCCTTCATCCAGCCAAGGCTCCACCACCTCAGCCGAAGGGAGCTGTGTGTCAAACCCTCCTTCTGTCGCTCCTGCTTCTCCCGCTTTTAGTCAGCCATTCCACCAACAATCCATCGGCGAAGCCATGTCCAAGAGACAACAGTATGCGCCCACTCATCCAACGGCGCAGAAGTTTAATGTGCTCCTGTCCAAGTTGCTGGTGTTGCAGTCCCTCCCTTTTCAAGTGGTGGACTCTGCAGCTTTCAGAGAATTGATGGCTTGTGCCGAGCCGAGGTGGAGAGTCCCAAGCCGTCATTTCTTTGCGAAGAAGGCAGTACCAGCCCTGCATAAGTTTGTTCAAGAGAAGGTGGGCCAGTCCTTGAGCCAGACGGTGTGTTCAAAAGTGCACGGCAGCGCCGAAGTGTGGAGCTGTAACTACGGGCAGGGACAATACTTGTCTTTTACCGCCCACTGGGTAAATGTGGTTCCTGCACAGCCACAACAGCAACTTGGACAGGTCACACCACTTCCTCCTCCACGCTCTGGCTCCCAGGCAGTTGGTCCTGTTACAGTGTGCCATAACTGGTATAGACCAGTATATGGAGGGTTAAGTTTGTTTATTTAATTCCAATTGATTCCCATTTGGGAATCCAAAAAACCTTAATTTCCCATATACTTCTTTTAATTGATATTAAAACTCCCATATGCTTTATTAGGTGTTTTTTTATTTTTATTTTTTAAATCAGATAGCGCTGTTTGCTCTTTTTGCTATTGTGATAAGGTTATTTCCTTGAGCAGATGTCTCTGCTGCTTTAATACTGCTTTGTTTATGGTGGAGCAACCATGTGTGCCTGCAGGTCACACACGGCTAATTGCAGAGAGGAGCAGCGCTATGGTTATTTAAAATATTCACTCTGCCCCCCTCAACATGTTTCGCTACGACGTAGCGTTATCAAGAGGTAGCGGGCACCTCAGCGTGGATGTGGTGTCGGTCGTTCTTATAACCTCTGTTTATGGCGTCACCGATAGCATACAGGATGTGTTATTATCCAATGGGCTGTGTTTACCTACTTCAATTCAGCCCATTGGACAGGCCCTTTTGATTGATGGGCACTGTTGGTTGTTGGGAAGGTAGTAGATTTTTATGAGCTATTTTTGATTATGTCCTTAGGATTTTGGATTTTTTATTTATTGTTTTTCATCTTCTTTTTCCCTTCTTTTTTTCTTTTCTTTTTTAGATGAACTTCATCTCCTGTGCTCCTCCACTCATCGGCGGGTAACACCACATCTCTCCACATCTTCTCTTTCCTGTGGGTAAGTATTTGATTCGACTATATGCCTATTTTATTACTATACAGCATGCACTAATAATCTATGTTTAAATAACATTTGATGTTATACAGTCAATATAGATACGTTATGTGATTTTCAGATTGGATGATATTTTAACCCCTTAACGACAATGGGCGTAAATGTACGTCATGGTGACGTGGTACTTAACGCACCACGACGTACATTTACGCGCCGACATGATCGCAAGCACCGGAGCGGTGCTCGCGTCATGCCCGGCAGGTTCCGGCTGCTATCAGCAGCCAGGGACCCGCCGGTAATGGCGCACATCCGCGATCGCGAAGATGTCCGCCATTAACTCCTCCGATGCCGTCATCAATACAGATCACGTCATCTGCGGCAATGCGGTACTTTGAACGGATGATCGGATCTCCCGCGGCGCTGCCGCGGGGATCCAATCATCCAGCATGGCGGCTGGAGGTCCCCTCACCTTGCTCTGGCCGTCTCCAGGGGTCTTCTGCTCTGGTCTGAGATCGAGCAGACCAGAGCAGAAGGTCACCGATAATACTGAGCAGTGCTGTGTCCTATACATAGCACTCCACAGTATTAGCAATCAACTGATTGCAATGAATAGTCCCCTATGGGGACATAAAAAGTGTAAAAAAATGTAAATTAAAAAAGTAAAAAAATTTGAAAAATCCCCTCCCCCAATAAAAAAGTAAAACGTCAGTTTTTTCCCATTTTACCCCCAAAAAAGCATAAAAAAAATAATTAATACACATTTGGTATCGCCGCATGCGTAAAAGTCTGAACTATTAAAATATATTGTTAATCATCCCGTACGAGGAACGGCGTAAACGTAAAAAAAATAGAAATGTCCAAAATTGCTGCTTTTTTGTCACATTTTATTCTAAAAAAAATTAATAAAAAATTAATAAAAAGTAAAACCTAAGCAAAAATGATACTGATAAAAACTACAGATCATGCAACAAAAAATGAGCCCTCATATCGCCCCATATACGGAAAAATGAGAAAGTTATAGGTAGTCAAATTAGGGCAATTTCAAACATACTAATTTTGTTAAAATGGTTTGAGATTTTTTTTAAGCGGTACAATTATAGAAAAGAATATAATCATGGGTATCATTTTAATTGTATTGACCCACAGAATAAAGAAAACATGTAATTTTTACCGGAAAGTGTACAGTGTGAAAACAAAACCTTCCAAAATTTGCTAAATTGCGTTTTTCTTTTAAATTTTCCCACATAAATAATATTTGTTTGGTTGCGCCGTACATTTTATGTTAAAATAAGTGATGTAATTACAAAGTACAATTGGTGACGCAAAAAACAAGCCCTCATATGGGTCTGTGGGTGGAAATATAAGAGAGTTATGATTTTTTGAAGGCGAGGAGGAAAAAACGAAAATGCAAAAATAAAATTGGTCTGGTCCTTAAGGCCAAAATGGGCCTGGTCCTTAAGGGGTTAATCTATTGGGGCCTGTGCTATTGGGTATATAGACAACCTGGTTAATTAGTTGTATATTTGGTATCAGGTTTTGGTCATCCTTCACTAGTTTCGACTCAACATCTGCTCTTTGTGTAGGCTGTTACTAAATTTATTTGGTGTTTTTAGTAATCATAATTGTATTTTTTAACTGATAGGCAGGCATATTTAGAGGAAAGCATTTTAAAAAAGTGTGTATCACCTAATAAAGCATATGGGAGTTTTAATATAAATCAAAAGAAGTATATGAGAAATTAGGGTTTTTTGGATTCCCAAATGGGAATCTATTGGAATTAAATAAACAAATTTAACCCTCCATATACTGGTCTATACCAGTTATGGTGAATGTGAATAGAGGTTAATTCCCTATTGTGATCAGACCAGGCAAAATTGCCAACAAAGGTGATGGCAAGTTTTTTATCTGGAAAACTAAATCCAGAATCATTCATTACCCAGGCGCAGCACTTGTTTTCTGCAAATGAGCTGCCATTAAACCAAATTGACATAAATTCCGCATTAGGCAATCTTCAAAAAACATATAAAAAGCATTTACGCTCCTGGTGTGAGATTGCAAGTCTAGAGACTTACTTACAACAAAAAATTGTGTATAGGGGACTTAGGATAAATAGAGTTTATTAAGGGTTGGCAATAGCTCCTAACAGAAAATTCACTTTGCATGCTTGATTATTTGGTCACATACCAAAAAAGGATTTTTGGTGAGGTTGCTAAGCAGTTGGAGGAACAGATAGAAGAGATTCAGGTCTTTAAATCGCAAACAGAATTTAACAATTTAGAACAAGAACTACAAAAGCATATTGAGAGTTTTCAATCTGAGCTGAAAGAATGTAAGCATCGTAAATACATAAGAGACAAAAAAGACTTCGAAACAGGTCTGATATATATAAAAAGAGGTACAGAGAATACATATAACCAGTATAATAAATATACTGATATATCTGAATCGGAAATATCAGAGTCTGACGACCAGTCAGGTGGAAAGGGTACCAATTCAAATACTGGGAGATATAAGGCAAAAAATTTATGAAAATACAGTTATAAGAGACCAAATAAGAGCCAGATAAATAGAGGCCAAGGCCCTGGGGGTCAACAATATAAGCAATACAACCAACAGAGAAGTACCCCAAATCAGTACAACTACACGAACCCTAATTACCAACAGCAGACATGGGCACAAAACCCAGGACCTCAGACAATAGCACCAAATATTGGAAATTTGCAGGACTCATCCTTGGCACCCTATTCCTCTGTACCACAAACAACAGCTCAGACTCAACAATCGGTAGTGGTAACTCATCCACATATAAAATCTGGAGGAGGAACAAATCAACAACAACCTCATTTTTTAGGAGGAGGTATCCAACTCAGAGACAGGGAGAAGTTGGGATACCTGCAAAATTCACTACACCCCAGACCCACCTAGGGACAGATGGAGAAATGCAGATATGTAACCTCTCAAAAATACAGTTAACATCAGACCAGGAGTCAATATTACAGAAGGGGTTATCCTTCACCCCGACCCCCAAATTTAACCCTGTTATATGGGTTAAAGATATTAACCTCTTCGCGAGAAAGCTCGCTTTGCATAAAGTACATAAAAATAACTCAGGCAATTGGGTAGAAAATAGAAGGAGAGATGAACAAGTGATAACTGACCTGACTGATCTTCTGGAGGAGAATGAGACGGGAGTCAGATCTGCAGTACTTCCACCTTTCTCCACTCTAAAACCTAAATGTAAAACAACGCCAACATTTAGTCAATTTAACAACATAGACACTTTTGTAAGAATGGTGTGCTCAGAAATTGAAAAAATAACACCTAGTAGGTATAACAATAATCTCACTAAAAAAGAAAATCAAGCTCTTCAAGAACTAGAGAAAAATTACCAAATAGTCATAAAACCCTCCGATAAGGGGGGCAACATAGTAATCATGACGAGAGATGACTATAAAAATATGGTGTTAAGATTGCTAGAAGATCAAAGCACCTACAAGAGGTTAGACCATAACCCCACAAACAATTATGTCAAAGAATTAAAAAACATCCTGCTAGATGGAAAATCAAAGGGCATGATCATGGAAGAGGAATATAAGGCGATGCTGAATAAAAAACCCACATTGGCAACGTGTTATGCGTTGCCAAAAATTCGCAAACAGAAGGATCCGATTCCGGGACGCCCGATAATATCGGAAAACAACTTAACAGAGGGAATAAGTCTATACGTAGATCAAATTTTATCACCATTTGTGGCTTCGTTACCCTCATATATAAAGGACACCAGAGACGCTGTCTCAATACTCAAAGAGATCACATTCCCACCTGGTACATATGTTGCAAGTCTCGATGTAGAGGCCTTATGTACTAATATTGAACACAATTTGGGAATAAAAGCAGTAGAGCACTTTCTCAACACTAGAGGCACACAATTCACTGAGCACAACAAATTTGTTACCACTCTCCTCTATTTTCTACTAACACATAATTTCTTCACATTTGATGGTCACTTTTATTTACAGCACAAAGGCACAGCAATGGGCACAGCATGTGCACCGAATTTTGCAAATTAATTTTTTGGGTGGTGGGAGGACACAATAGTATTTTCAGATGAGCACGAGGAATTCACTAAGCACATTTTATTTTGGGGGGCGATATATAGATGATGTTATTTTGTTTTGGGACAGCACCACAACTTTATTGAATACGTTTGTACAAAGCCTTAATAATAATCAGATTGGTATTCATTTCACATCAGAAATTAAGTCTCACTCTTTATGTTTTTTGGATTTAGAGATCTCTTTCGAGCCTGGAGACAGCGTACAGACAAAAGTTTACAGAAAAATCACATCTACTAATAGTTTTCTCAATTGGAAAAGTTTTAATCCGAGACCTCTAAAAAATGGTATACCCATAGGCCAGTATCTCAGAGCCAAACGCAATTGTTCAAATGAAGATGCTTTTTTAGAAGAGAGTAAACTCCTATACCATCGATTTTTAGCCAGGGGTTACCCTAAAAAGACTTTGCATCATGCCTTTGTGAGGGCCAGAGACACCCCAAGGGTGGATCTATTAAGAAAGAAAAAAACAGATGAACAACCACGAATAGTGAGGTGTATAGGAACCTTTGATCAAAGCAATAAGCAGGTTCTGGAGATACTCAAAAAATATTGGCTGATATATAATGATATCTTAATATAATGATCTTAAGGAAGTACTTACCGAAGGCCCAAGTGTGACCTATCGTAGAGGCAGAAATATCAGAGAGTGTCTGGTGCACAGTCACTATAAAGAAGAGAAAACAAATACAATGTGGTTAAAATCAAAGGTAAAAGGATCCTATCCATGTGGAGGATGTAATTTCTGTAGATACATGCCAAAGAAAAAATAATTTGTCAACGTCACAGATGGACGTTAATATGAAATACGAGAATTTATTAATTGTCAGACCACCGTAGTAGTTTACATTGCGGAATGCGGATGCCCAAAGATGTATGTGGGCAATACCACACAACAGTTGAGAAGGAGAATATCCAAACATCTCAGCACAATTAGAAGGGGTGCAGATACCCCCTAGCAAGACACATCCGTAAAATACAAAGGGGAGATATGTCAAATTTGAAGTTTAGGGGTTTTCTCAAACCCCGCCTGGGGCCAAGAGGAGGAAACCTAGATAAAAAATTGTTGAGAGAGGGGGCAACATGGATATTTAGATTAAAAACTCTCAGTCCACTGGGACTTAACAAAGGGTTTACTTTTTCTGCCTTCCTCTAAATATGCCTGCCTATCAGTAAATTTAGTAACAGCCTACACAAAGAGCAGGTGTCGAGTCGAAACTAGTAAAGGATGACCAAAACCTGATACCAAATTTACAACTAATTAACCAGGTTGTCTATATACCCAATAGCACATGCCCCAATAGATTAAAATATCATCCAGTCTGAAAATCACATAACGTATCTATATTGACTGTATGACATCAAATGTTATTTAAACATAGATTATTAGTGCATGCTGTATAGGAATAAAATATGGATATAGTCGAATCAAATACTTACCCACAGGGAAGTGAAGATGAGGAGAGATGTGGTGTTCCCTGCCGATGAGTGGAGGAGCACAGGAGATGAAGTTCATCTAAAAAAGAAAAAAAGAAGGGAAAAAGAAAAAAAGAAGATGAAAAACACTAAATAAAAAATCCAAAATCCTAAGGACATAATCAAAAATAGCTCATAAAAATCTACTACCTTCCCAACAACCCCCCTCCCCCCCTTTCCCTTCCCCTTTTTCCCTCTCCCCCCTCCCCCTCTTTCTCTCCCCCCCAATATCTCCCTTCCCCCTTCCCCTTCCTTTCCCCGTCCTTTTCCTTCTCTTTAAATTCTTGTCGCTCTGCCAGGGCCTTCTCCTACCCTGCCGGGGACGATCCAAGGACCTCACTAAACCATCCAATCGGTAGTAGAGACATGCGGTGTGTACAAAGGGCAGGGACTTAATGAACCCGAGCTTATGACCCGCACTTAGTTGTGATTCTTCTTTCCTGGCAAATAATTGCAATCCCTGATCCCTATCGCGAACGGGGTTCAGCGGATTACCCGCACCTGTCGGTGAAAGATAGGCACACGCTGGTCCGTTCAGTGTAGCACACGTGCAGCCCCGGACATCTGAGGGCATAACACACCTGTTATTGCTCGATCTTGTGATTGATCGTGCAATGTAAGGGGTTATTAAAGCCTCTTGGGTACTGCTGATGCCTACTCCTGACTGCTCCTGTGTCTTTCAGGAACTACTTGACTTCATGATGCTTCTGGGCTTGGGCCTTTAATTTTCGGATTTTTGAAATACATACATACGTGCTTAATTTAAATTTTAACATTTATGGTGCAATGTAACCCTCTTGGGTAGTGTTTATTTCAAATTTTCTGATAATTATCACAGTAATAAACTTGAATTTTCTAGAATAATAACCATTACACCATTGAACGCTTGTTGCGTGTTATTTTTTAAAGTAAAATTTTCAAAAAAAAATACGGAGAGGGATGAACTCTGCTTCTTTATTTAATAAAAAAATATTTTATAGAAGAATGTCTTTTGGTGGTCCACCATCCTGCATTATATAGTCTTCTGGACTCTTGGATATGCGCTTGTTCTTAACCAAAGGTACAAAAAACTAAAATGGCCGGTCAGGGCTATGGAGACATTGCGCGTACATCTTACGGCCACATGAGCCCTGTGGGTGCTTGTGAGATTAGGTCCTTTGTACCCACACGGCGGGGTCCGAGACACAAATTTTTATTAAAATTTCAAATTAAAAAAATCACACATTTCAATGGTCTCCTCATGCTGCAGCCAACTCTTAGGCTGCGTCATTCTGGTAATATATAGAGAGCACTCACTGTCCTAAATTTCCGTTAAAATTTTTTGTCAAAAATTAGGGATTGTGAATTTATTAGGGATTGTGAAGCTTTGGTGCGTACTCATGAATCAGCCAACTCCAGCCTGTGTCATTCAGGCAATATATGGTTTACTGATGGCGCTGCTGGGCCTGGGTCTGGGAATTTCTAATTTTCTCATAGGTAGCACCCAAAAGTCTTCTTCATAAATTTCTACAATTGTTGTATTTTTTCGGGGGGGAATTGTCAAGCCCTAGTGTGTACTCATGCATCAGCCAGCTCCAGGGTGTGTCATTCAGGCAATATATAGGTGGCACCCTCTGTTCTAAATATTCTTAAATTTTTTTTTAAAAAAGGTTGTTTTTTCTTTGGGATTCTGGTGTGTACTCAATGCTGCTTCCTGCTACACTCTGTCAGCCCGTTGGTCCTGTGACAGTGTGCTACTCCACCTCCACATCCTCCACTATGTCTTAAGCCTCCACTGCCCGGACAAGTCTCAGTGGCCCTTCAGCATACCATGTGTGCAGGTCACGGCGGTGTCACACTGTTCTTCACATCGTTTGTCTGGGCGAGAAGTCTTGGAAACAATGGCCAGTCAGGGCAATGGAGACGTTGCGCCTACATCTCACGGCCACATGAGCCCTGTGGGGGCTTGTTGGATTTGGTCCTTCGTACCCACACGCTGGGGTCTGGGACACGCAAAGGTTGTATTAAATTTAAAATTAAAAAAAATTTGGGGCTGCTGGGTCTGGTAATTTCTAATTTTCTCATAGGTAGCACCCGCTATCATAAATCTTTTTTAAAAATTTCAAAAATTGTGTTGTTTTTTTGGGGGGGATTGTGAAGCCCTGGTGTGTACTCGTGCATCAGCCAACCCCAGGCTGTGTCATACAGGCAATATATGGGTTACTGATGCCGGGTTACTGATGCCGTTGTGGGTCCTGGATCTGGTAATTGGCGTGTGTACTCGTGCATCAGCCAACTCCAGGCTGTGTAATTCAGGCAAAATATGGTTTACTGATGCCGCTGTGGGGCCTGGGTCTGGGAATTTCAAATTTTCTCATAGGTAGCACCCGCTATCCAAAATCTTTTTAAATTTTTTTTTAAATTGTGGTGTTTTTGGGGGGGAATTGTGAAGCCCTGCTGTGTACTCGTGAATCAGCCAACTCCAGGCTGTGCCATTCAGGCAATGTATGCTTTACTGATGTTGCTGTGGGGGCTTGTTGGATTTGGTCTTTTGTACCCACACGATGGGGTCCGGGACAGGCAAAGGTTGTTTTAAATTTCAAAGAAAAAAATGATGGTGCTTCTGGGCCTGGGTCTGGTCATTTCAAATTTTCTCATAGGTAGCACCTGCTATCCAAAATCTTTTTCAAAAATTTCAAAAATTGTGTTGTTTTTTGGGGGGGATTGTGAAGCCCTGGTGTGTACTCGTGCATCAGCCAACTCCAGGCTGTGTCATTCAGGCAATATATGGGTTCCTGATGCCGCTATGGGGCCTGGGCCTGGGAATTTCAAATTTTCTCATAGGTAGCACCCGCTATCCAAAATCTTTTTCAAAAATGTAGAAAATCATTATTTTTTTGGGGGGGGATTGTGAAGCCCTGCTGTGTACTCGTGCATCAGCCAACTCCAGGCTGTGTCATTTAGGCAATATATGGTTTACTGATGCCGCTGTGGGGCCTGGGTCTGGGAATTTCAAATTTTCTCATAGGTAGCACCCACCATCCAAAATCTTTTTCAAAAATGTATAAAATTGTTGTGTTTTTTGGGGGGGGATTGTAAAGCCCTGCTGTGTACTCGTGCATCAGCCAACTCCAGACTGTGTTATTCAGGCAATATATGGTTTACTGATGCCGCTGTGGGGCCTGGGTCTGGGAATTTTAAATTTTCTCATAGGTAGCACCCGCTATCCAAAATCTTTGGTTTAAATTTTTTAATTCATCTTTAAATCTTAGGGATTGTGAAGGCCTAGTGCCTACTCATGCTGCTGGCAACTCCAGGCTGTGGCATTCATCCACTATATGGTCTCCTCATGCTGCCAACACCTCCACGCTGTGCCATTCAACCACTATATGGTCTCCTCATGCTGCCAACACCTCCATGCTGTGTCATTCAGCCACTATATGGTCTCCTCATGCTGCCAACATGTCCATGCTGTGTCATTCAGCATTTTTTTTTTGAAGTCCCCATAGGGGCTATAACATGCAGTCTTGCTGATGCATACACTGTTCAATGCTGAGCTTTGGCTCAGCATTGATCAGTGTTATCGGTGCTCTGCTGCTCCAGACTGCGGAGGCTGGAGGCAGCAGAGTATCACTGATCAGAAGGCGAAGAGTTAGGTAAGGGCCCTCCTTCCATCCTCATAGCTAATTGGGACATTGCGGTTTCATTGTGATGGTCCCAATCAGCTCTGCTGAGCTGCTGGGATTGTTTTACTTTCATTTTAGATGCCGCGATCAACTGTGATCGCAGGGTCTATAGGCATCAGCCCAATTGGCAATGCCCAGCAATAACCCTGGGTCCTGGCTGCTGCTAGCAGTCAGGACCCACTGGGTTTGAAGCATGCTCAGTGTTCTTAAGTACCAGGACGCAAGTGCGTACTCATACGCCCTGCGTCCTCAACTGGTTGTGAAGAGTGTCCCAATACTTGAGAACACCAATATAGGTAAACAATCACAGCTATGTTTATGCCAAAGTGTCAAACAGAAATGTTTTAATTCCCTCATGGAGTCTAAAGGTCCTCACATACCTGAGTTTTTTATGCATCCATATTACGGCAGCAATTCTTGATCTGACCATGCCTCACCAGTCATTAGTCTGTGTCATCAGACTTGCGATCATGCCGTGCATGAGGACCATTATACTGTAAATAAATATAAATAAATATATATCAGCTTGTAAATGCATTTCTTTGTGGTGAATTCATTGAAATGGAATGCATTTAAAGGGGTACTCCAGTGCGGGGAAAAATGTAATCATCTGGTGCCAGAACATTAAACACATTTGTAAATTACTTCTATTACTTCTCTTCCATTACTTATCAGCTGCTGTACACCACAGAGGAAGTTTTTTTCTTTTAAAAAATGTTTCTGTCTGACCACATTGCTCTCTGCTTACACCTCTGTTCATGTCAGGAGCAAATCTCCATAGCAAACCTGTCCTGCTCTGGACAGTTCCTGACACGGGACACATATTGGTATCACTTTGGAAGGAAGAGATAGAATATTAAGTAAGCAGCAGGTATGAATGTATACGCACATGCAGGTACACATACCCACCGCATCAGGCACACATCAGTACAACACAACATGACAGTTGACTTTGTTTGTTTGTAGATTTAAGCTCCTTATTTAAAATTCTTTAGAGCACAAATATAGGATTTGCATCCGAAAACATGTTGAACAGATCAGTCTTTCCACTGATTTGCAAATCTATTGTTTTGCTCCACAATTAACCTGCAAGAGAGTTGTGTGTGACAGGGCAAACAGTGTTAAGTAATGAGGCACTGCCAATCGCCAGCCTTATCCTCCCACTTGCAAATGCTCTCATTTACAGGCACTCATGGTAGCCAGATGTTAGTAATGCTACACCAGTGTGACACTTCCTTATGAGGACATATGGTGCCAGGCACAAGTAAAACAACTGCAATTATGTCTGAGCTTGCTGCAGTCCCAGAGTGTTGTATGGGAATCCAGACACAGTTCCCACCAGCTATTTCGGCTATTATCAAATAACAGATTTTGTTCACAACAAAGATATTGTCTCATTAAATAGTTTGTAAGAACAAGTGTCCCAATGCTCATAGATATTTGCCATATGATTTTGATACTTATGATTTAATTAGAAAAAAAAAGGGGGCCCAAGAAATAATTACCATCATACAGTGGTTTTATGGCAGCCATTTAGGAGACTTTTTTTTTGATACTCCACTGTTTTATGGGTTTTATTCGGAAAAAAAATCTAATCATTACATGCTGTACTGTTTATTTTTAAACATTTAAAGGGGTACTCCGGTGGAAATTTGTTTTTTGTTTTTTTAAATCAACTGGTGCCAGAAAGTTTAACAGATTTGTAAATTAATCAAATGCAAAAGAAGTGCATGTGCACTCACCGCTCAGCGGAGGTCGATGCGTCCAGGGGTCCGAATCACGGGGCACTGGATCGAAGCATCGACGTGTGTTGGTAGCGTTCAGAGCCAACGCCGGCAGTTTCGCACATGAGTGCGTGTTTCTTCCGGCCTCAAGATTACGTTGTCACACCCAGGGTTTTTAACAGAGTGAGATCTGAGAGAAGTTACCATAGCAACTGATAAACAAAATGAACGGGAAGTGATGCAAGTCAAAAACCAACACCCAGTGAATAGGAGTAAAGGTAATAGAGAGAAAGCCCGAGTAGAACAATGAGACAATAAAAGAATAAGAGGACCAATAAATAAAACCACAAAAATGTGAAAGAAGGAGCAAAAGGAAAATGAAAATATCTATCATTAGAAAATATTATGAAGTAGATAACCATAGAAAATATTAATAAATGCGTGTACCAAGAAAGAGAAATCATGTAGCCCATACTGAAAAATGATAGAACATCATAAAAGAAACAGGGAAATATCAACCCGGTCATTGAATCCTGCAGGACCTTGGGCATTGCACCTCAAGATCCAATGAGCCTCACACTGTAAAAGTGGTTTGGCATGTCTCCTCCCATGTCAGGCATGACAATTTTTTAGAGACCGCAAAAATTTAACACTTCTACATTATTGTCATGGCATGACAGTAAGTGCTCGGCCAATCAAGGAATCCCTAGACCTTTTTTTAAAGTTTAATGGTGTTCTCTGAAACGTGTACATAGCTGACGTTTGGTCTTGCCTATGTAGAAACGCAAACAGGGGCAAACTAAATAATAGACTAAGTAAGTGGTCTTGCATGTAATGAGTTGGGAAATGGTGTGCAAAATTTACAATTGCCACATTTAAAGTTGCCTGCCATTTTTTTGTCACTAAGTCAGTTGGTAGAAACATCTATTTTTTTCTGATTCTTATTGGTGAGGTATTTAAGACCTTCTCTTCTTTCTGTATGTTATCATCGGAGGTTGCTTAGCAATCTCATGTAGATCCTTATCATTATCCAGGTAATGGCAAAATTTCCTTACGGTGCTATTGATGATAGAATTGACCAGAGAATTCTTGAAAAAGAGGGTAAAGCGTTTTGTGTCCTGTTTTTTATTCTTCCTTTTGTTGCGGTACGAGAGTAGATCCTTCCTGTCCATATTTGCTACTTTCTCTTGTGCACTGTCCAAAAAAGGCAAAGGCTACTTTTCAGCTCCTCTGCTTGATGTAGATATGTGGCTGGATCACTGTTTAGGCGTTTAAGCCTAATAAATAATGGATGGGATGTGAACTGGAAAAATGTAAAATGCTGTAATAAATAAATTACTTCTATTTAAAAATCTTAATCCTTCCATTACTTATAAGCTGCTGTATGCTCCATAGGACTTTCTTTTTTAATGTATTTTCTGTCTAACCACAGTGCTCTCTGCTGACACCTTTGTCCATGTCAGGAACTGTCCAGAGTATAAACAAATCACCGTAGCATATCTCTCCTGCTCTGGACAGTTCCTGATGTGGACAAAGGTGTCAGCAGAGAGAATCTGTGGTCAGACAGAAAAGAAAAAAATGTAAGTAATTTACAAATCTGTTTAACTTTCTGGCACTAGTTGATTAAAAAAAAAAAAAAACTTTTCTCCACCAGAGTACCCCTTAAATAACACCTTAGATGCTGTTGTCAGCAACAACCACAACATCTAAGGTGTTTTTCAGCGAGAGAAAGCTCCTTCTGTCAGCCCATCAATTCACAGCAGCACAATCATGGGGGTCCAATAATTAACTATGGCAGTCAGGGACTTAACAAATGCCCCTAGGTCTGCCATTAGCATCTGCCTGTTGCCTGTCTGTGTAACACTGACAGGCAACTTAAATGGAATAAAGTGTTATTAATTTTAATTTTACAGTTAATACAGTTAAATACAGTATTTTTTTTTTTTACTTTTAAAGTCCTATGCCAAGATATAAGCCTTTTTAGTATGCAAGTAAGGCTCAAAAGCACAGGGGCGTTCTCCAGCACGGCAAGAACACAGGTAAGCCCAACCCATGTCCTCCTTATTATCACCCACTGGCCCACTTGCAACTGCCCACCTCATTTGACTGCCTGCCACTACCTAAAGAGGGCATGTACTGGACTTACCTGGGCTTTGAGATATTTGGGGAGATTTATCAAAAGCTGTGCAAAGGAAAAGTTGTCCAGTTGCCCATAACAACCAATCAGATTGCTTCTTTCATTTTGCAGAGGCCTTATTAAAAATTAAAGGAGCAGCTGATTGGTTGTTATGGGCAACTGGGCAACTTTCCCCTGCACAGGTTTTGATAAATCTAGCCAAATATGTCTGGAGTTCTAAGGACTAGCTCCATCTATTCATATGCATTTGACACTCCTGTTTACTGCTGACAGGTCTGCTTTAACTTCTTAATTTTGTCACATGATAACAGCAAAAGAAAAAGTGCAAAAAAATTTAATAAAAATAAAACATTTAATGTGGCTACACAAAATTCACTTTTTGCATAAAACACAGGGGTGGATTTTCTGGTTTTAGCAATCTAAAAACAAGGAAAGAAAAAATGAATCAATAAAACGATCCCCAAATAATCCTCAAAATGGTGCTATAAAGCTACGTTGATGATACAACAGAAAAGAAAAATGTTGTTGATCCTGAAATGTGACAAAAATATATTAGTTCTTAAAGGAATTATTCACCCTCCAAAAATGTATGGTCTGGCCCAAAAACAGCACTTTAAAATTGAAAAAGAGGGAGGTCCAACTCCAGACAGCTGTTTATAGTGGCCGTGGTACTTGTGAGAGTACTAAAGCCTCTTCTACTATTTGTAGTGGTGATGCAAGGTATTTCAGCATAATTTTGAATGTGACCGCTCTGCTGTCATAAAATGTCACGTAGGGCAGGAAAGAGTACGCCCTGAGCTAGCCCAGGAACCCTTTCCCTACCTACTTGCATAGCCACCTTAAACAGAGCTGCCAACAACAGGGTGCCAGTCCCTCCACTGACTAAAATGCCTATTTAAAAATAGTAACAATCACCCCTAACACTCCCTCTTGAGATTCACAGGATGCTGCCAGTAAAACGGTCAATAGACCAATCTTTAAAAATAAAATCACATTTATTGCATGTGATGTGTACAATCCTTTTCAAAGCCGGTCTTGTTTCATCCTCAGGTAATAAAGAAAACATACAATAAAAAAATGACTTAAAATGCCGGCAAAACTAAATTACATGACAGGAAGTGAGGTAACCATCATTAGAATACAGTACCCTCATATATAAAAATAAATAACACATAATATCATCACAGAACTATTACATCCACTGAAAAACTATTATAAAAATAGGATTATATAAATGAACATATAAATTATATAAACCTCATATTAAAATCCGTTCGCTAACCTTATTTAACCTCTCAACTGGTTAAACAGATTTGTACATTACTTCTATTAAAAAATCCTAATCCTTTCAATAATTATCAGCTGCTGAAGTTGAGTTGTTCTTCTCTGTCTGGCAATGAGCGGCAGGGGCCATATTCGAATTTGCGATATTTCGCAAATATATGGACAAATATTTGGCCTATGTTTACGAAATTTGCATATTCGCTATGTTTGTTCTCTCTCCATTTCTTTTTCATGCAAAAATTCTTAATGAAATTCGCATAATGCGCATGCGCAATTATATCTTGCACCAAAAAAGCTAAATAATGGCCACGAGAGGTGGTGGAAACGTCGTTGTACATTTCTGGTAATAAATAAAGTCACTATTTTTCACTACCCCGGAGTGCTGCTGCGTCTACCTATTTTCCACCAAAAAGAAGGGAGGGATCAGTGCCCTGTCTGGAAGTGCCAATATTCACATAAATATTCAAATAAATTCACCCAAAAAAAAAAAAAAAGAATATTCGTCATTACAAATATATATCACTATATTCTAAATATTCGCAAAATCGCGAAATAACGATATTCACAGTAAAAATTTGCATTTGGAATATTTGCACTCAACACTGTCTGAAGTGTTTGTTATGGGGATTTGCTTCTACTTTGGACAGTTTCCAAGACAGGTGTCATCAGAGAGCACTTTGAAAAGAACAACTCAACTTCAGCAGCTCATAAGTACTGAAAGGATTAAGATTTTTTAATAAAAGTAATTAAAAAATCTGTTTAACTTTCTGGAGCCAGTTGATATATAAAAAAAAGTTTTTCCCTGGATAACCCCTTTAAAATTTGAAAATCCAAATTTAAACTTGAATTAATCAATCACTCAAATCTATTGGAACAATGTGCAGGAGTGAACAACAAGACGCAGGAGTTCCCTGTGCACAATGCTAAGGAGCACTTGATAGCGTGGAGCTGTGAAGGGCGTGCGCTTGGCCTCCGGCTCCATCGATAAGATGTGTATTTAATGAAGAAAGACCGCCTGATAAAAGAGACCAATTATCATGGTCATGGGGACCAAATGACGTCAAAGTGGGGGACTTATGTAGGTCCCCTATGGGGGACGTGTGTAGGTGAGGTTTTTTTTTTTTTTTCATGCTGCCCCCTGCCAACTAAAAAGCGCAAGTCAGCACAGTACAAAATGGCTTACTCTGAAGTCAATTCCGAAACAGCAGCTTTCACATGAAAAAGCAGCCTACAAAGGAAAATCCCAAGGACAATGTTTTAGGATATTAGCTGCTAGGGTGTTTTGAGTGCTTTATCTATATTTATAGATTGACACCATTTCTCTAATGTCCTACTCCTTTAACAAGAGGCTGCACTATAATAACAAAGCCTTTTCCCTTTGTTAAATGATCAAGAACAAGGGAAGTTTTTCCATATCGTATCATTGATTTTGTTTTTGCTTATTGAAGGTTGAAATTATAGACAGGACTTCATTTACACTTAGTACTTTGAGCTATATTAAATCAATATAAATCCCAGAAGTCACACTGTATATCTAAAATTGATATATTAAATCAGCAATGGCTATCTGATTGCTCAAGGTCTTTTGCTTTATCCTGAAGCCTGCTTTATTTTTTTTTCCTTGGCACAGTTTGATTTTCTAAAGCTCAGTCAATAGAAAGCTCCAATATATTATTTGCAGAGCTGCAAGTCATTCATGAACGCCTGTCAGCATAATCCACAGTGCACGTGTGGGGAAAAGGATAGTACTAATTAATCATTGTGTGACAGTGCCAGGCTTCTGATGAAGTGTCTGATACAGACCCTGAGAATGAGATTACATAGAGGTCTGTAGATTACATGTGCTGTTACCTGATCACTTCTGTTTATGGCCTATATGCTAGCACTTAGCAGCTCTACACATTGAGCCTCAGTGACTTTTACTGCCCTGGAAGCCATACAGTGATATAAATTGCTGTCAACAGTAAAGGCCAGCTCTTCTAAAGCAAAATATTTATTCAATAATCTATTTCTGGTTATGAGACTTGGCAACAAACATATTGGACGTGAAATGTTTGATGCGTGTGCACCCCCCAGTGGATTAGATCATAAACCGAGCCATCACTGCACATGGGAACATACGTGCAACTCTATAAATGGGATTAATCTCAGGTCAACCAAGAGTGCCGAAGAAAAAAAACATATTAATATACAGCAGATATGACATTATAAAAGCATCAAAGATAATATAACACAAGTCTTCAGATTTCGTCCTTCCTATAAAGAATTACGGTCTAGAGAAATCTATTTCAGGTTGACTGAGCCACTACAACAGGAATGTTCTCAGTGACATTACATGCCTTGTAGGCAGCTAATGTTTGCATGAGAGTGGTTAGCGCATGAATATCCTGACCTGTATTTCTGACAGCAGTTCATGGCTAAACATTGGAAAAACCACCGATAAATATCCAGGTCACACAGTATATTTAATACAGGGGATGATTTAGATCATAAATTACAATGAGTACTAAGATTTCTTTTTCCTGCTACCATGCTTACCCTATTTTTGATCTTTGGATGGATTATTACAGCAGTGCAGAATTATTTTACTGTGATCTTAAAAAAAAAATAATAATCATAATTTTTTTTTAAATAGAAAAAAAAATTGTACCCGCATTGACCTCAGATAAAGTTATGGGATTGATATTTAGAAAAACAGTCAAGTAGATACAATCAAAGGAATACACTAGATGAGACACATAGGTACTATGCATCCATCATCTGCATTGACTCCGCTATGATTAATCAATCTTCTGGATCAACTACTTTTAAAGGTCAACTTGGACCCAAACTCAATAACAAAAGTAAATCATCACACTTTAAAATTATGTCGTGTTAAGGTCCAAAACATTTTTCTTAATATAGTTATCTTTACCATGATGGAAACTCCATTTTTCTGATACAGTGTTCCAAATCCCATTCATTGACAAATGCTAAAGAGATCATCATTAAGTATAACATTTATAGCAAGCTCCCAAAAGTCACCGCTGAAGATAGCCAGCATGTTAAGTATGAAATCTGTACAGGGAGGTTTAGCCCTGTATGAAAAAACAATGTGCCAAAATCTGTAAAAAGTAGTAAATGGGGGTTTCCAGTGAAATATAAAACTTTAGCATATGCCTTCCATTTACTAAACCAATAAAAGCCAGCATACTTACCTCCATTGCTCCCCCACAGCCGCGATTGACAGAGCTTTCTGTCCCTCAAACAATCAAGTTTGTTCTCCTTTCTGACATCCTGCTGAACACTGGCTTTTTTCCCTTTATTGTTTTAACCCCTTAATGACCAAGCCCATTTTCACCTCAAGGACCAGGCCAATTTTATTTTTGCGTTTTCGTTTTTTCCTTCTAAAATCCATAACTCCTTTATATTTCGATGTACAGACCAATTTAAGGGCTTGTTTTTTGCATGACCAATTTTACTTTGTAATGAAACCTCTCATTTTACCATAAAATGTACGGCAAACCCCCCCAAAATTTTTTTTTAGGGAGGACATTTAAATGAAAACCAAAATGTTGCACATTTTGGAGGGTTTTGTTTTCACACTGTACACTTTACAGTAAAAATGATAGGTGTTCTTTATTCTGTGGGTCAATATGATTAAAATGATACCCATGGCTAGATACTTTTATATTTTTGTACCGCTTAAAAAAAATCTAAAACTTTTTGTACAAAATCAGTAATCTAAAATCGCCCTATTTTGACCACCTATAACTTTTCCATTTTTCCGTATATAGGGCGGTATGAGGGCTAATTTTTTGCGCCGTCATCTTTACTTTTTTAAATACCACATTTGCTTCTATAAAACTTTTAGATCATTTTTAATTCATTTTTTTTATGTAAAATGTGACAAAAAAGCATTTGTGGACTTTTAACATTTTTTACGTTTACGCCAGTCACCGTACGGGATCATTAACATTATATTTTGATAGTTCGGACATTTACACATGCGGCGATACCAAATATGTTTATAAAAAAATGTTTACGCTTTTTGGAGGTAAAATGGGAAGAACGGACAATATTCATTTTTATTGGGGGAGGGGATTTTTCACTTTTTTTTTTACTTTTTAGTTTTACATTTTTCAACTTTTTTTTAAACACTTTTTATGTCCCCATAGGGGACTATCTATAGCAATCCTTTGATTGCTAATACTGTGCAGTGCTATGCATAGGACACAGCACTGCTCAGTATTATCGGTGATCTTCTGCTCTGGTCTGCTCGATCACAGACCAAAGCAGAAGGCCTCCAGGAGATGGCCGGAGCCAGGTGAGGGGACCTCCGGCTGTCATGCTGGATAATCGGATCCCCGCGGCAGCGCTGCGGGCGATCCGATCATCCAATCAAAGTGCCGCAATGCCGCAGATGCCGTGATCTGTATTGATCACGGCATCGGAGGGGTTAATGGCGGACATCCGCGCGATCGTGGATGTCGGCCATTACCGGCGGGTCCCCGGCTGCTGCTAGCAGCCGGAACCTGCCGTGTATGACGCCAGCACCCTTCCGATGCTCGCGGTCATACACAGGACGTAAATGTACGTCCTGGTGAGGGAAGTCCATGGTCGTTAAGGGGTTAATGTATGGGGAGGCAAATGTTACATTTTTTTATTTTCCTAGAAAACCACTTTAAATTTATGGGGACAGAACGTTGATCCAGAGACTAAATCTGATTGCCACATTGGAGTCGGGAAGGAATTTTTCCTCTGTTAGGAAGCAATTGGCATCAACCTCATGGGAGAGGGTTGTGCTCCTCTGGATCAGCACAGTAGGGTTCAGGTTGTACTTGATGGCCTTTTTTAACCGTATAATAAACTGTGCAAGAAAAATTATGCAGCAGAGATATTTACACCTATTTAAAGTATATCATAACATCCAAAAGAGACAGCGTTTGGCACAGCAATGACAGAGACCAGACGTGCAGGTGACGGGAGGAGAAAACATACCAAGACCTGATCTGCTCACTCTGGGGTGCTTAATCATGGAAGCTGGTCCATCAATACAGTAGAATAAAAAAAGAACTGATGGCACTCACCAGATAATTGATGCAGGAACAGTAGAATTTATTTACGGTGAAAACGGCATACAACAAACAGGGGAGTACAGGGCGCCCCTCCCCACTATTGTCACTGCCAGTTTGCAATACCTGCTGCCAACATCAGGGCGCGTATCCTTTAACAAAGAACAGTGCTCAATAAAAACAAGTTAGTTAGAAACTTACAAATACAACAATGGAAACTGCACAAATAAATATACACTACTCAAAAAAATTAAGGGAACACTTAAACAACACAATGTAACTCCAAGTCAATCACACTTCTGTGAAATCACACTGTCCACTCAGGAAGCAACACTGATTGACAATCAATTTCACATGCTGTTGTGCAAATGGAAAA
This sequence comes from Hyla sarda, assembly GCF_029499605.1. Taxonomy (NCBI): domain Eukaryota; kingdom Metazoa; phylum Chordata; class Amphibia; order Anura; family Hylidae; genus Hyla; species Hyla sarda. The sequence continues at coordinate 274,576,978 of NC_079191.1, read as the reverse complement.
TACAACAGGTGGAAATTATAGGCAATAAGCAAGGCACCCTTAATAAAGGAGTGGTTCTGCAGGTGGTGACCACAGACCACTTCTCAGTTCAGAAACAGACTAGATGAGGGTGGTATGAGGGCCCGATGTCCACAGGTGGGGGTTGTACTTACACCCCAACACCATGCAGGATGTTTGGTATTTGCCAGAGAACACAAAGATTGCCAAATTCGCCACTGCTGCCCTGTGCTCTTCACAGAGGAAAGCAGGTTCACACTAAGCACATGAGACAGACATGACAGAGTCTGGAGACGCCGTGGAGAACGTTCTGCTGCCTGCAACATCCTCCAGCATGACCGGTTTGGCAGTTGGTCAGTATTGGTGTGGGGTGGCATTTCTTTGAGGGGCCGCACAGCCCTCCATGTGCTTGCCAGAGGTAGCCTGATTGCCATTAGGTACCAAGATGAGATCCTCAGACCCCTTGTGAGACCATTTGCTGGTGCGGTTGGACGTGGGTTCCTCCTAATGCAAGACAATGCTAGACCTCATGTGGCTGGAGTGAGTCAGCAGTTCCTGCAAGAGGAGGGCATTGATGCTATGGATTGGCCCGCCCATTCCCAAGACCTGAATCCGACTGAGCACATCTGGGACATCATGTCTTGCTCCATCCACCAACGCCATGTTGAACCCTGACTGTCCAGAGTTGTCAGATGCTTTAGTCCAGGTCTGGGAGGACATCCCTCAGGAGACCATCCACCACCTCATCAGGAGCATGCCCAGGTGTTGTAGGGAGGTCATATGGGTCTGTAAAGGCCACACACACTACTGTGCCTCATTTTGACTTGTTTTAAGGACATTACATCAAAGTTGGATCAGCCTGTTGTGTGGTTTTCCACTTTGATTTTGAGTATGACTTCATATCCAGACCTCCATGGGTTGATAAATTTGATTTCCATTGATCATTTTTGTGTTATTTTGTTGTCAGCACATTCAACTATGTAAAGACGAAAGTATTTCATACGATTAGTTCATTCATTCAGATCTAGGGTCAGATCTCCTGTCACCGCCAGCTATTTTTTGTACCTTATCAATACCAAAAAACTCCAGAACATTAGTTTAGCCTCCATGATCTTCTAACATATGCTGTATTACTGTGGGACAACAACCCTTTTGTGTTTTGAGTAGATGTGTTCACAGAACCGCGTGTGCATGGAACGTACACTACTATCTATATAAAATTTTTCACATTCACACGCAATTCCGTACACCCCAAAATCAATATGGCAGCAAATTAAATTCCCTCGGCATCAGGAGCGGTGGTCATGTGCTTAAGTGGTCGCTGTAGTAAGCTTAGGTGACCGTCAGCAGCGGGAATAGGTATGGAGGATTTTGCTATCTGAGTGTGGCTGGTTTATACCATATATCGCTTAATCTTTATCAATGACAGTTCTGATCTATAGCTCCGCTCTCTAGTTGGATGGCTGTATCTTTATGTGTCTACACGACTGTAGTGGCATCCCTGGAGGATATGTGTTGAGTACACTCTATATATCTTTGAGGTCAGCTATAGAAAGAAACATACTTTGACTACTGTGACTATATTGAGACAATAATGAAGGTCTGAGGATGCATCACTGCAATCTGTAGCTCCAAAACCCGAACAGACCATTTGATTATCTCAGAGTCTAGTAATGTGTTTCTATGTACTTGCTTTATTTGTTGCTTATATGTTTTATATGCTGCTCATATACATTTTTTTGCTCTAAAGCGACCACAACCGTCTTTTTACCCCCTGATGAACCGCATGCTACTGTAAATTACCCAGTTACGGGGAAACGCGTCGGGTTAGGATGTAATATTGGGGATTGTCCCTACAAATATCGCGCCTTGTGTATTGATTGTGAATCACTGTTTTTATGGGGATTTATATATACTTTATTCTGTAATATGCTATTTGTAATAAAGGAAGATATTTTTAGCTATTTGAGATTTTGATTTGTCAGCAAATGAAATCCCTCACTTGAAATGACATACCTCCTAAAACAAAGTTTTTCCCCTTTTATAATTAGAGGCACCAGTTACATGTGCCACATTTTTGATTACCTTTTGGGCTAGAAGTACTCTGGGCTTTTGACCTAAATCTACTACAAGTAAGTCCCCCAAATTCTGTACTTTCTTAAAGGCCACTACTGTTTTTTCTTTTGCCAGCTCTGCAAGGACAGCATCCCTTTGAATCAGGTGCCAGTTATTGTTTACACCCTGTTCCAAATTATTATGCAAATTATATTTTTCTCGTTTACCTTAATAATTGATGTAAATACCAATCAGCATAACACTCATGTTATCAACTATTAACTCCTTAAGGACGCAGGACGTAAATGTACGTCCTGGTGCGGTGGTACTTAACGCACCAGGACGTACATTTACGTCCTGTGCATAACCGCAGGCATCGGAGCGATGCCCGTGTCATGCGCGGCTGATCCCGGCTGCTGATCGCAGCCAGGGACCCGCCGACAATGGCTGACGCCCGCGATCTCGCGGGCGTCCGCCATTAACCCCTCAGGTGCCGGGATCAATACAGATCCCGGCATCTGCGGCAGTGCGCGATTTGAATGAATGATCGGATCGCCCACAGCGCTGCTGCGGGGATCCGATCATTTAGAACGCTGCACGGAGGTCCCCTCACCTGCCTCTGTACGGCTTCTGGCGTCTCCTGCTCTGGTCTGAGATCGAGCAGACCAGAGCAGAAGATCGCCGATAACACTGATCTGTTCTATGTCCTATACATAGAACAGATCAGTATTAGCAATCATGGTATTGCTATGAATAGTCCTCTATGGGGACTATTCAACTGTAAAAAAAAAATGGAAAAAAAATGTAAAAGTAAAAGTAAAAAAAAAGTGAAAAATCCCCTCCCCCAATAAAAAAGTAAAACGTCCGTTTTTTCCTATTTTACCCCCAAAAAGCGTAAAAAATAAATTTTAAAGACATATTTGGTATCACCGCGTGTGTAAATGTCCGAACTATTAAAATAAAATGTTAATGATCCCGTACGGTGAACGGCGTGAACGAAAAAAAAAAAGTCCAAAATTGCTACTTTTTAAATACATTTTATTTAAAAAAATAATAAAAAATGTATAAAAAGTTTTTTATATGTGGTATCAAAAAAAAGTACAGATCATGGCGCAAAAAATGAGCCCTCATACCGCCGCTTATGCGGAAAAATAAAAAAATTTGAGGTCATCAAAATAAAGGGATAATAAACGTACTAATTTGGTTAAAAAGTTTGTGATTTTTTTTAAGCACAACAATAATAGAAAAGTATGTAATAATGGGTATCATTTTAATCGTATTGACCCTCAGAATAAAGAACACATGTCATTTTTACCATAAATTGTACGGCGTGAAAACAAAACCTTTCCAAAATCAGCAAAATTGCGTTTTTCTTTTTAATTTCCCCACAAAAATAGTGTTTTTTGGTTGCGCCATACATTTTATGATATAATGAGTTATTTCATTACAAAGGACAACTGGTCGCGCAAAAAATAAGCCCTCATACTAGTCTGTGGATGAAAATATAAAAGAGCTATGATTTTTAGAAGGCGAGGAGAAAAAAATGAAAACGTAAAAATTTAATTGTCTGAGTCCTTAAGGCCAAAATGGGCTGAGTCCTTAAGGGGTTAAAGGGGTGCTCTGGCCCTAACACATCTTATCCCCTATCCAAAGGATAGGGGATAAGATGTCTGATTGCGGGGGTCTCGCCCCTGGGAACCCCCGCAATCTGTCATTGCGCACCCACCTTTGTGAGCTCTCCACACCTTTTGTGCGATTTTGGTGTCAGTACATTCAACTATGTAAAGATGAAAGTATTTAATATGATTAGTTGATTAACAATTCTAATTACGTAAGTAGTAGGGCCTCACGTCTGCCTTAGCGACTTCACCTTGTTTAGTTAATTAATTCAGATCTTGGATGTGTTATCTTAGTGTTCCCTTTATTTATTTATTTATTATTATTTTTTTGAGCAGTGTATATCTGCGGCAACAAATTGGCACAATTTGGTGCTGATTTTTAGCTGTAGATTTACATGCAGGTAAAATTCCACAGAAAATCTACAGACCTTTCCTGTGTATGGGGTTTGTTCACACATGCATATTTTGCTGCATATTTTTTTTCATTGGGCAGCAATATCTGCTGCAGAAAATCTGCAGCACAATAAAAGTATGAATGTACCCTAAAATGACCAACATCACAGTTATTCCAGAAAATTAAAGAAAAACATTCTTATCAGAGACAGCTTTTTCTTTCTACTATATCCTACAGTCTTCTGATTGATGCATTGTTTTACATTAAATACTAACATGAAGTTAATGTATAGAGAGTGTCATCATTTTTCTACTTAACGTTACCAAATGTTCCCAAAAAATGCCTTATATAGTATGTCAGAAAACAAAGCATTTACTGGGTTAATCAGGTTCATTCACTCTTGACTCACTCTTGCAAACTTGCAGAATTGAAGATATTCATTTTCTTCTCCACTTCCAAGTGACACCGTAATTAGCATATGAGCAGCAACATGTAGGGCGGGAAATCCCATGTGAAGCCAGAGACGTCATTTAAAAATGCATAAAGCAAAATGAAATTTTTTGGAAAAGTGTTTACTGAATACATGAAGAAAACTTATCATGTGAGAGGTTATTTCTGTATGGTGAGTGATTTACTGTGCATTAGTATATTTAATAATGTAGGTTAACTAGCTACAACACATGTCTTCATTACACACATTGCATGCTTTACGCCATTGATTCCCAATCAGTTGCTCTGGAATCACCATTAGTTTGTCAAAATTCCACAAGTATGTGACACAATTCAATGCAGATATATGAGAGGTTTTGTTACCGAGGGAAAAGGTCTTTTAGAGGTCATCAGGAAATAGAGGGGGAGAAAGCAACTGAAATTCACATTACATTAGCACAAAGGATACAATTACCTTTGCTTTACTATTATAGTTTTCTATAAAAAATATATATATATAATGGTTAGGTTTAGTACACCAACTTTTTATCGCATTATAAATAAATTGCTAAGCCACTGCAAGAGTAGCACATCTTATAAAAAGGTATTAGTATAGATCAATAGCAGTTCAGTATTGCCAAAAAAGACACTTCACTTTAAGTCTGCCTAAAAGGTGTCATCTAGCACTGTGGAGAGTCATTGTCTGAACATACATTTTGGCCAGATTTATCCATCAGCCTGAATCCCTAATTGTCAGTTTTTTCCCAGAACAACCAATCACAGCTCAACTTTCATATCTTAACGAGCTCTTGTTAAGTGAAAGTTGAGCTGTGATTGGTTGCTATGGGAAAAAACAGACAATAATGGTTTCAAGCTGATAAATCAGGGCCATCATGTGTGTCAAGATGAAAGCAGGAAGTGCTAGACAGAAGGAATCAGGCATCATCGGGTCTGCAACAGCAGGGGATCGGCAGATGAGTATTGTTGTTTTTATTTTTTTATTTGTTGCGACAGTCAGAGCTCTTAAAAATATATTACCTTTTAACATCTAAGTTTCTAAGCCATGAGTTGCTGTTTGCACTATTCTTTTTTTTTTTAACACTGATGTGACATTATGGCTGGGTACTGTAATAAATTATAGTCATAATTGACAGTAAGGATGTTGCTGGGGCCATTGGGTCAAGGCCTAACACCAAGAGCACTACAGATAAAATGCTAAACTAGTAAAGTTGGAGATGGTGCTATTTCACTCTTGCAATTTGAATACATATTTAACAGCTGTTGGCCAAACACTTGTAGGGCTAACAGCAACTCTTTACTTCACTTCACAATGGCAAACATGATCAGATCAGTCAAATGTGCTTGTGTTTTCAATGGGGAGAGGAGAATAAGGGTCCTATTATAAGATATTGCCTATGTTATAGGGCCAGCAATAAACGCTTGTTCATCTGCTGATCACATCCTATTAGCATGCTTAAAAATCCTAGGTCATCGGCTGCACATCTTCCTTTGGGGGATATGCGGTTGATGAATGATGAAGAGAAACAGCCACAAAAACGATCCACTGATGGTTGCTTGTACAATGGTTGAGCCATATAAAGGTTTATTAATCAAGCTCCGATCTAAGAGATTCTGCTTGGCAGGTCTAGTACAGCCAAAAACCTCAGCCAAACACTTCTGGTGGCAGCTTATTACTAGGGTAAATAAAAGGATCAGGCATTTCATTTAACATACTTAGACCCTATTTTCCCTGTCATTATTAGAATAGTGAGGATCCCATACACAAAAGATTACTATGTATTGGGGCCTTTAGGAGAAGATGCACAAAACATGCATTATTAAAGTGTACAACAAAAACTTTTTATATAATGTAGATAATGCTACTATATGTATATTTGCAATATACATTGGTTAAAAAATGTGTATATTTTTGGGTGAAAAAGTTCTATCCCTGCAGCTATTGCCAGTGTGTCTCTATGAGGAGTCCAAATACAGGAAGTGAGGGTAGAACAAGCAGCGTTCTGTGCAGGCTCCTGGCTTGTCACTTATCCTAATGTGTGAGTCCGTAGCATGTCACAGAGCCTCACTGCATAGAGCCCTGTTTGTCCTCAGTGTACAGAGCCCTGTTTGTCCACCCTCACTTCCTGTATTGGGACTCCTCATAGAGACACACAGTCAATAGCTGCAGGGACAAAAATATACACATTTTTTAACCATTGTATATTACAAATATACATATAATGGTATTACCTACATTATATAAAAAATTTGGGTGATGACAGGTACACTTTAAGATGGGTTTCAAAGCTGAGATGGTTGTGGTATACAAAAGAGTAGATTTACCCCAGTCTATACTGGTTATCATGATATCAATGAGTAATTCCAAGATACACTTGTGAAAAATAAATAAATGATTTATTTGATTTGATTTCTAAGTTGCAGGACAAAACTAAGTTGAAAGAAGCTTGATAACAATAGAAAAAATAATACAAAAGTCAGGTCACCCACTCCCACTTGATTGTCATCCCACTAACTCTAATTTCCCCTTCAAATTATCTGCTAACCCTAAAGGTTCACATGCATTTAGCCAAAGCATAGGCGATAAGATGTCTGATTGCAGGGGTCTGGGTCGGCAGCAGTGGCATCCAAAACACAGAAGCTTCTGTTTTGTGATGTCATGTCACGCTCCCTCCCATAGACATGAAGGGGGGGCGTGGTGGCTGTAGTCACCGGTCATACGGAAATTCAGAAGTGCGAATGGGAGTACAGAATCCCATAGAAGTCTATGGACTTTAATTTGAGGTGCAATTGCGCAAGCAGAAATTCTACCATGTGAATAGACCCTAAGTTTTGGTATGTGGAAAGCTTATTGGATGTCAGGACCATTGAAAGGTGGGACCATTTTTTTTTTTTTTGATGATGATCATGTTATTGGCAAGACATACCTCACCATGTTATGAGGCCAGTTAATGCCCCATATTGAAGGGCTAGGTGAAGGACTGCCTGACTAGTTCCAACAGGACAGAGCCCCCGCTTATTATGCCATGGTGGTAAGGGATTGGCTGAGTGACATTTTCTCTAAATGGATTGGAATGGTTTCCTTACTCACCAGACCTTAGTCCCCTTGACTGCTTTTTTCAGGTTGTACTAAAAGAAAAGGTTTCCTAAATTGACAGAAATGCATTGGGTTATTGCATCAGGTTCATGGTAGAAATCACATTGAAAGATAAAAATAAAGTGGAATTTTTTTTTTAAAACATGCATTTTGACTATGTGTCCAGCCTTATGGATAACCTGTATATTTGGCAATAAGATTCAAACAATATTCGCTATTACCTTTTTTTGGCGATATATGCATATGTTTGCAATTAATGGTTATATAGTAACTGTTTACGCCTAACTTTGCTATTCAACAATAAGCATAAACAACCTAAAAAAGTCCTGTATACTGTGGTATAAGTAAAATTGGGGTATCCCAAAACAACAACTACATAACTTACAAATACGCCACTACAGCGTATAGGGTAAACCCACTAAGAATTAAAATATATGTAATAAAATGAATAAATAAAAAATCGAATAAAACCGATAAACATCAAATTAATAAAATGTATAATTTTTATTAAGATTACAAAAAAGGAGTACATATATCATATACAAATGAAGAGATAGTATATACGGTAGCTATATAGCATACATAAAAATAATAATAATCAATAGCGCAATTTGATAATGTGTATAATTAATTGTAAATAAAATGTAATATATAAGCATAAAAAATGCAAAAGATGACAGAGACGGGAAAAAAAGATAAAAACAAGAAAGTGTAAATGCGGGGGTCAATTGATCACCAATGGATCATAAAAAACACCTATTGCTATAAAATATGTGCGGATAGTAACAATAAATATAACATAAAAAGTATATAACAGTGTGAAATGTATATCAAACACAAGTGTATATAAGGTGTAATATGCAACAAAAAAATGTATATATTAATACAAAATAGTGATACACGGCAGCAAATGTGTAATATAAATACAACAAGTCAGTGCAAAAAGAACAAGACAAATAAAGTGCTGAGAGTAAAGGTGTCAGAATATATATACTTGACCCCACATGTAAAAGGAAGGTAAGTTCCATGTCCCTGCGATCACCTCCAACGCGTTTCACCGTGACCGACTTTATCAAAGAGTAAGCATGCTTTATCAACAATAAGCATGCTAAACATGAAACATTTTATCTAATCCCAGCTACGCATCCTATGTGTCCTGTGACCTGACACAAGGTTGAACTGAAAATATTATTATATAAATAAAAAAATCAAGTGCTATAAAAGCTTAAGAATGTGACTTCCACTTGCCTAATGATTGTTCATTTTAGGTTCAGTAAATCCTATCATACCAATGTCAATTAGCCTGCAACGCTTCATATGATTCCTGATGGTAATGATAGGTAATGATTTCTGCTGATGGGTAAAAATTACTTTCTACTTTTCTCTCCTATAGCAGAGAAAAATAAGGACTCTGCTCCTCACACACATCTGTAAATGTTTGTAATAATTAAATAACATTTTAGTGAAAAAGGATTTTACTGAATAATACTATGATTTTTCTGGTTAACAAAAAATAACACATGAAAAACAATACATTAGACAGTCACTGGTAGTAAACCAAATCTAAAAAAAACACCTAGGAATGTTTTCAACATGTATCACTTTTTACCATTAAAATGTCATAGATCTAGTTGATATAGATCTAAAGCAATTTAAAGAAATCACAATTTATTGTTAAAGCATGTATATATACTTAAAGTATACTGAATTTGTTAATTTGCATTTTGTTGTATATTTGACAAATTCTAGATATAACATGTGATCTCTGTATGAATATTCATATATTTTGCCAAGTTAGTATGTTGTCCCCAATTTCCAAATTGACCAATAATTAAAACAGTCAAACACTAGATGGCGATAAGCAACTATAATTTATATAGTGTCTAATGATTATCTTTAAATATTAGCTTTCATTTGGGCATTATACATGGTAAAGACATCAATTAACATGTTAATTAATGTATTTATTTATTTATTTATTATTAGAGATTGTAAGCAAACTTCTTTATCCCCTTAAAGGGGCAGTCCGGTGGAAAACTTTTTTTTTTTATCAACTGGTGCCAAAAAGTTAAACAGATTTGTAAATTACTTCTATTAAAAATTCTTAACCCTTCCAGTACTTATTAGCGGCTGTATACTACAGAGGAAATTTGCTTCTTTTTGGATTTCTTTTCTGTCACGACCACAGTGCTCTCTGCTGACACCTCTGTTCATTTACTGTCCAGAGCAGCATATGTTTCTCCTGCTCTGGATAGTTCCTGACATGGACAGAGGTGTCAGCAGAGAGCACTGTGGCCCTGACAGAAAAGAAATCCAAACAGAAAATAATATCTTCTGTATTATACAGCCACTAATAAGAACTGGAAGGATTTTTTCCCCCAAATATTATTAAATTAATAAAATTAAAATAAAATTTAAAAAATGTCCATCTCTTTTCATCTCATTCCAACTTCCCTTCTCACAATATCTACCTTCCTATTATTGACCTCTTAAGGACGTAGGGCATACCTGTACGCCCTACGCCCGGTCCCGGTGTTTAAGACGGGGTCACACCGTCAGTTGGTCCCGGGTGCTATTCATAGCTGGGACCCTGGGTTAACAGGCTAACGCTATTAACCCTTCAGACGCGGCGATCACAGTTGACCGCCACGTCTGAAAGTGAAAGTAGACGCTTCCCGGCAGCTCAGTCGGGCTGATCGGAACATCGCGATAAAATCGTGATGTTCCGATCAGCTAGGACACGAGCGGAGGTCCCTTTACCTGTCTCCGCGGCATCCGATTGGGGTTTGATTGCTCCAAGCCTAAGCTACAGGCTTGAGCAATCGAGACCCTATCTTTCTGATCCATGCAAAGCTATGGTTTTGCAGGGATCAGCATAAGAGATCAGTGTGTGCAGTGCTATAGCTCCCTATGAGCTATAGCACTGCAAAAAAAAAGTGAAAAAAAAAAAGTTAACAAAGGTCATTTAACCCCTTCCCATAAAAAACAAACTGTGTAACAAAAAAAAATTAACATATGTGGTATTGCCACGTGCGGAAATGTCCGAACTGTAAAAATATATCGTTAATTAAACCGCACGGTCAATGGCGTACACGCAAAAAATTCCAAAGTCCAAAATAGCGTATTTTTGGTCACTTTTTATATCATGAAAAAATGAATAAAAAGCAATCAAAATGTCCGATCAATACAAAAATGGTACCGATAAAAACTTCAGAATACGGCGCAAATAATGAGTCCTCAAACTGCCACGTATGCGGAAAAATAAAAAAGTTATAGGGGTTAGAAGATGAGAATTTTTAACATGTAAATTTTCCTGCATGTAGTTATGATTTTTTTCCGAAGTACGACAATATCCAACCAATATAAGTAGGGTATCATTTTAACCGCATGGACCTAAAGAATAAATATAAGGTGTTATTTTTACCGATAAATGCACTGCGTAGAAACGGAAGCCCCCAAAATGTACAAAATGAAAAATTTTCTTCAATTTTGGTGCACAATGAATTTTTTTCCCATTTCACCATAGATTTTTGGGTAAAATGACTAATATCACTGCAAAGTAGAATTGGTGGCGCAAAAAATAAGCCATCATATGGAATTTTATGTGCAAAAGTGTTATATTTAAAGTGTTATGATTTTTAGAAGGTGATGAGGAAAAAATTAAAATGCAAAAACGGAAAAACCCTGCGTCCTTAAGGGGTTAAGGTCTCTTTTGGTCTGACAGAGCACCTCCCCTTACAAAACAATATTTGCCTACCTACCCCTCCCTCTACCCTTTTCCAAAAAACCCCACCCACTAGCAGAAGGGGAAAAAAAACATCAGAAGAGGAAACTCTCTTACCTAAGATTTTCAAACATAATCTCTCTCTCCGTCATGCCTTTAATCTATTTTTTTTCTTAATTAACTTTTTATTAATTTCTTTACTGAAGCAAGTTACATCATATGAGAACAATGTTAACAGTCAGCATGTGGCATACAGATCAGAAAATAAAACATGCGATACAGTTCATTTCACCATTCGCGATAAACAGTGGCTACTAAAACAGACAGAGGCCAGAAAATATGTAGTATAGAAAGACGGGAGAGAAAGAAGAGGAGGGAAAGTGATAGAAATAGAAAGCAGGGGGTCAGGGGATGGGGGGAGTGGCATGGGAAAGAGGTGATAGTGATAATGGACATCAGGACTGAGAGTTCATGGACAGTTCACTAGACAGCTTGTTTCCTATATTCCAACCAGGGGGACCAGGTGCGTTGAAAATTATCATGTGCTCGGGCAACTGTCGATGAAAGCTCCTCAAATCTGCAGATCTGGTGGACCTTTGTCTCCCACTCCTCCAAAGTTGTCAAGCCACTTCAGAGGTATAAGCGACTTGGCTGCTGCCAGGAGGTGCGTTAGCAGATGATCTCTGTGGGGGAGGTATGTGCTAGAGGGCTTCCCCAAGAGGACCATATCAGGTTCTAGAGCAACTGGAACCGTTAATATGGAGTTTATTCTGTGTTCTATGCTAGACCAAAAGGGACTAATGGAGGGGCACGTCCACCAGATGTGCGAATGATTTCCAACTTGTGTTCCACATCTCCAACAAAAGCTGGAGGTTGAAAGACCATGTGTATATAGGAATTCAGGTGTCCTGTGCCAACGGGAAAGTAACTTGTAATGTGTTTCCCTGAGTCTAATACATCTGGAAAAACCCTGTGAGTGAGTGAGAATATACCTCATCTCAGAGTCAGTTAGGGAGATATTATGCTCTTTTTCCCAGGATAATAAGTATCCAGGTTTAGATGTGGAAATAAAAGTGGAGACAAAAAAAGACAACCGGGAGGCAGCGCCTCGTGTATTACCCTTGGCAGGTGAGGAATCCACTACACTTACTGGGTGAATAGTAGTGTTGCTCGCGAATATTCGCAATGCAAATTTTATTCGCGAATATCGCATATTTGCGAATTCGCGAATATTCGCGAATATAGCACTATATATTCGTAATTGCGAATATTCGGTTTTTTTTGTTTTTTTTTCACAGTACACATCACAGTGATCACCCCTCTCTGCTTCCAGCTATAATACTACTGTGTGAGACAGGTGAGCGAATTTTCGCATATGCTAATTTCCGCACATGCAAATTTTCACTTATGCTAATTTTTGTATATGTTAATTTTCGCATATGTTAATTTTCGCATACGCGAATTTTCACATATGCGAAAATAAAACGAGAATATTACGAATATGCGAATATTCGCGAATATATGACGAATATTCGTCCATATATTCGCGAATATCCGCGAATTCGAATATGGCCTATGCCGCTCAACACTGGTGAATAGACCCAGGATTTTAGTGAAGATGGCCGCTCACCTTATAAATGGAGAAATTGCGCATATCACCCCTCATCCGGGGTATCAAGAGATAGGGATCAGCTGCCAAGCCTGATGGTCACAGGAAGACGGGTATCTTCCTGTAGAAACTGAAGCAATTTTCGTAGAAAAGGACCACTATAATCCAGGCGCTGCTTAATCCAAAGATGCAAGGATGCAGGGAGGTATTGTGAACCAGAAGCTTTTATTTGTATTACAGCATACAAGTTAAAAGAATCATGTCGCGTTTCGGGGTCTATTGCCCCTTCCTCAGATGATCTAAAGGACTACTGACACCAGCAGACCTTATATAGGGACATAATGGAGGTGATCCAGGTCAAAGGGGTGGGCTGAATGTGATGTCACATCCAGTTCATTTACAATTAACATAGTGAAAAATACAAAGAGAAATACACTTTACATACCCAGATGGTATCGCTATATTCATGCAGAATAGAGCCTTATATTAACAGGGAAAAATACAGAAAAGTATAAGCATAGTTTATATCTATCACCAAATCAGTAGGAAATGTGTCCCGGTAGTGTTACATCAGAGCAAGGCTCCATTAGAGGAGCCGTCATGATAATACAGCTTCTTTTCTTTCCCTTCTTCCTTTAGAGTTGTAAGATCGGAGATACAATATGTGCCCGTACCTCTCGCTCTCCTGACAGCTTTCCGGCGCAGGCCGCGCCTCCGGCAATCCGATTGGCTGCCTCTGTGTCCACAGAGTTGTCAGCCTAGCAACGCGTCCATAGAGACGCATGTTGGTGAAACGCTGGCGCGCGCTGCGATCGGGCAACCTGCCAGCGCTCTGTGTACATCGGGACTGTTATGTTTACAACTGGCCCCACATGTTACACTGTTTACTATCATGACGGCTCCCCTAATGGAGCCTTGCTCTGATGTAACACTACCGGGACACATTTCCTACTGATTTGGTGATAGATATAAACTATTCTTATACTTTTCTGTATTTTTCCCTGTTAATATAAGGCTCTATTCTGCATGAATATAGCGATACCATCTGGGTATGTAAAGTGTATTTCTCTTTGTATTTTTCACTATGTTAATTGTAAATGAACTGGATGTGACATCACATTCAGCCCACCCCTTTGACCTGGATCACCTCCATTATGTCCCTATATAAGGTCTGCTGGTGTCAGTAGTCCTTTAGATCATCTGAGGAAGGGGCAATAGACCCCGAAACGCGTCATGATTCTTTTAACTTGTATGCTGTAATACAAATAAAAGCTTCTGGTTCACAATACCTCCCTGCATCCTTGCATCTTTGGATTAAGCAGCGCCTGGATTATAGTGTTCCTTTTCTATGAAAATTGCTTTAGATGTGGGAATAGCGTTCACATATGAGGTCTTAACATAAGACAGTTTATGCAATCGTGAGGATGTGGATGTCAAGGACTTCTCAAAATCAGTGCATTCTCTGATATTACCGATCTCTAAAAGAAATCGGGTACAACAATGTTTCAAGTGTGCTAAGTGTAGAAACGAGAGACTCGAAGGAGGAAGCAGTGAGCGAAAAGTAGCTTCAGTAGGAACCCCTCAGTCAGTGAACAACTGGTTGATGGGGTAGCAATTCAATTTCTCCCAAAGAGGAGCATATGTCGGGGACTCACATTGCACGATCACCGGTATCAGACCAGCTGGGAGGATAGGGGAGACAGGAGGAGATAGAGCAGGAGCTAGAGAATGCCAGACAGTGATGATGCCAGAGAGAAGGACTGATTTATCCGATAAAGAGTAACGTCTTTTCTTAGGAAACCATAGGGACTTTAAGAAATCATCTCACCCCATCCAACGGGCCCACTTCCATTCAGACACAAGGTGTAAGTCAGGGGATGTGTGAATGTGAGGTTGGGATAGTATCCATCCCCTGAGTTGTATGGATCGGTAGAGTATCTGCCTCTCAGGAATTCCTATACCTCCCTTATTTGGGGGTCTAGATAAGAGGGAGTGTGCTATCCTAGGTTTTTTATGTTTCCATAGGTATGTAGAGAATAATCTCCTAACAGAAAGAAAGAAGGAGGGGGGAAGTGCAATTGGTAACATTTGAAATTTATATGTTATTTTAGGGACTACATATGTCTGAAGTACATTCCTCCTCCCAATCCAAGATATTAGGGGGTTGTCATATTCCTTCAAAAGGGAATGAATGTCTGTTAGTAGAGGTTTGTAATTTGCATCGAACAGTGTAGATGGAGAGGCCGTTATATAGACACCTAGGTACTTGAGAGAAGAAGAGGCCCAGGGGAATGGAGATAGCCATTTGAGAAGGACAACGCTATCTTGTGGGAGCATAATATTTAGGAGTTCCGACTTCGATATATTAACTTTAAAATTGGAGAGCCGTCCAAATTCAGAGAACAGTGACACCAGGCAGGGGAGGCCCTCCTCAGGCTGTGAGAGGAGAAAGAGCAGATCATCTGCGATTCCTAATGTCTTAAGTTCACCATCAGGTGTGGGTATACCCCTCATCTCTTCTAGTTGACATATTTTTTGGAGGAGGGACTCCATGACTAGCACAAAAAGAGTAGGGGACAGGGGGCACCCCTGCCTGGTGCCATTTGTGATGTGAAAAGCAGGAGATATCATGTCATTAATTAACAAAGAAGCTTAGAGACTGGCGTATAATGAGAAAATAGCAGTGATAAATGAGGATGGAAAGCCACCATCATAAACGACCAGCTCACTCTATCGAAGGCTTTCTTGGCGTCAACGCTGAGAAGGACCAATGGGAGTCCTTTTGAACGAGCATGATGTATGAAAGCCAGAAGTTTAAATGTGTTATTAAGAAGAGATATGGGCCTATAGCTCCCACAGTCTGCTAGATCCTTTCCTTCCTTGGCAATAAGGGTGATGTGGGCTTCCTGTGCCTGTTTCGGAAGAGCTACCCCCTGCAGCAGGGAATTACAGGAGGCAGTAAGGTGTGGGAGTAGTGTGTCCAGACATTTGATGTAATAGATTAAAGGGATCCCATCTGGGCCTGGGCTCTTGCCCGGTGGAAAGGACATAATTACTCTCTTGACCTCTTCAGGGGTAATTGGCTCTAATAAAGAGGCGGTCATAGAGGGGTCTAGGGTAGGTAGGGCCAGGTCATGTAAGAATCGTTCCTGAGCCGCCATAAGGACAGGTGCCCAGATTTCATTATGATTAGGTTGTATATTATATAGAGTATTATAAAAGCGTTGGAAAGCCTTGGCTATATCTGGGGTAGAATTGTAAGTGAGGCCATCCCTCTCTTTGATTTCATGTATGTGCTGCTTGACTCTAGCTTTTTTAATGAGGGAGGACATGAGACGACCTCGCTTGTCACCATGGGCATATAGTTTATGCCTGTGATGGAGGTAAGCTTTGGATGATTGATCTTGTAAGTGGTTAAGTAATTGTTCTCTGAGATCTTTGAGATCTGATAAAGTAGCCTCGAGTTGCGAACGTTTGTGAGCCCTTTCTAAAATGTCTATATCCTGCAACAGCTGATCAGTTTTCCTCCTGTAGTCCTTCTTAAGTTTAGATCCCCAAGAAATGAGAATTCCCCTAATATATGCCTTGTGGGCCTCCCACACCATAGGCGGGGAGGGGCCAGAAGGAACATTGATTGCAAAATACGACTGAAGGTGTTGTAGTATGTCGGGGTAAGCCTGAGGGTGTTCAGGAATTCTTTTGTTTAGTCTTCATTTAGGTGGGAGGGGATATGTTTCAGAAAAAGAGAGAAGCAAAGAAACAGGAGCTTGGTCTGATATCGTGATCGTGTCTATACCTGAGTCCGTAATAGACGGAAGGAGAGATTGATGGATTAGCAGGTAATCCAAACGTTGATAGGTTCGGTGAGTCGCCGAGTAGAACGTATAATCTTTGACGGAATGGTTCCGGATTCTCCATCAGTCTAGAAGAGATAAGTCAGTCAGTTTAGTGTGCAATCTAGCTAGCAATTTCTGCGAGATGTGAGAGGCACCAGAAGAAGAATCTAAACAAGGATGTAGTACTACATTGAGATCTGATCCCATGATAATCGGTCCCTCCGCAAACGACTTGAGGTCTGTCAGAACCTGGAGTAACCATGGAACCTGGATGTGGTTGGGCGCATATATATTAGCTAGGGTGTACTTGGACTGATGAAGCTGGATGCGTAAAAACAACACCCTGCCCTCTGAGTCCTCATACTCGTGTAAGATTTTAACTGGAAGGGAGTGGTGTAGAGCTATAGACACACCCTTTGACGCCGAAGTCCCATGGCAGGAGTGGTACCACTGATTAAAATATTTTGTGGGAAACTTGGGGATTTTATCCTTTTTTAGATGGGTTTCCTGCAAAAAGGCTATTGATGTCCTCAGTCTCCTGAGTTGATCAACAATATGGTGTCTTTTTTCAGGGGTATTCAACCCTCTAACATTATAAGACACCAATTTGATGTCTGTCATTTTGGGTCAATGGGTCAGGAAGATGGGAGGGTGGGAAGGGTGGTGGAATAGGTTATAGGGCAGAAAGAAGAGAAAAGAGAAAAGGAAAGAGAAAGTAAAGAGAGGAGGTAAAGTGAGAGCTAAGGAGAGTTAAGGGGAGAGATAAAAGGAAAAGCAATCACTTTAGAGTACAAGAGATACTAATATCTCAGGGGTTGGTAAACGGAGATAAATCCTAGTCTGTGGATAACCAGAGAGCAGCTCCTAGCTAAAACTAGTAGGTCAATCAGAACTAACAGATCATAAACAAACATGAACAAGATTTGTCCTGGGGAGAAACCTACATTGCATAATACTAAAGGTAAGAATCAGATATCAGATGTCCCGGGCTAAGCAACTGGAGAGTGATGGGGTTGTAGGGGGGGGGGGGCAGGGGGTTGGGTGAGGAAGAGAAGGATAGCAATGTGGTGAATACATTCATCTTAGGTAGTCCAGAGCAAATACAGTATTAAACATTCAAGTGAAGGACATAGAATCTGGTAAGAACTGGACATTAGCAGTTCCACTAGTTCCAAGTAAAGGGTGGGGGGGGGGAGGAGAGGGGGAAGGATAACAATGTAATGAATGCATTCAACTTAGTTAGTCCAGAGCAGATACAGTATTAAACATTCAAGCTAAGGTCATAAGATCTGGTAAGAACTGAACATTAGTACTTTCATAAGTTTCAAGTAAAGGGGGAGGGGGGGAGGCTTTTTTTTGAGGGAAGGATAGTTCTGCAAGCTCCAATCTCAGCATAACATTCTGCTCCCAAAGCAATGGAATAGTCACAGTGGGGAAAGGAAAAAAAGGGGGGGGGGGGAGAGCACAATAGAACGCCAAGAGTGTCACTTGATGCACGGGACGAGGTTCACATCAGCGTCCTGATAGGTAGGTATGGATAAGGGACAGTCTCAATCCGCGTACATATAAAATTCGGGAGATAGGCATCTTGATGAAGGGAAAAAACTGCAAAACTTCCTTCCATACGTAAGGCTATATAAGGGGTACGTATGGTACAGGTGAAATAGGGAGCAATAGACCATGCTCAGATGTGCCAATGTCCAGGAGGCCTAAAAGGGAGGGGGGAGAGGAGGAGAGGGGTGGGATAGTGGAAAATCTGGTGGTGGGGAAGTTTAAGGCAGTCCCGGTTATGGATCTAGGAAAATGCAACAAGGCCAAATAACTAAGCTGGCAACCAGAAGTCAAGAACGTCAAACCTGAACGGCTTCAGCCGTCAGTATTCCGGTCATGAGGAGGCAGCAGTCAGGAGTCCCGGTCTTGATGGACAAGGTAAGTAGTGGACAGAGAGCCGGGAGTCAGATCTCAGCGCGGTGGAGGTCCATCTTTCACTGGGGTCTTCTTTTGTTTTCCAGCTTTAGTACGCGAAACCACTTTCCACTCCTCGGGTCTCGGCAGCTCAGGTAGAGCGTTGAGCTCCGGCACCGGGAGCCATGAGGGAACTTCAACAGGTGAGATTTTCAGGGTGGACCAAACAGTAGCTAAATCAGATGGCGTGCACACAGTCAGCCTGCGGCCATTGTGATTAATAGAGAGGCCGAATGGGAATAGCCAGGCATATTGTAGGCCCTGTTCTCTCAGTTTTTCAAGTAGAGGTTTCATAAGGCGCCTCTTGGCTAGTGTGGACGGAGAAATATCCTGATACAAAGCAATTTCAGCTCCCCCATAGGCGACTGACTGCTTCTCGCGGGCAGCTTGAAGAATAGCAGCAGTGTCCACATATGAAAGTAAGCCGCAGATTACATCTCTTGGGGGATCGGTGGGTTTCTGTTTAGGTCGCAGGGCTCTATGTATCCTCTCTATTATAACTCCGGCAGCTCTTTCAGGGTCAATGAGGGATTCAAAGATTTCAGCAGCAACCTTCTGTAGCACCTCGTTTGCCCACGATTCAGGCAGACCTTTGAGCCTAATGTTTTTCGGCTCCTATTCTCTTGATCCTCTATGAGGGTGTACGTAGAGTTTAAGTGCGCCTCCAGCAGTTCAGTTCGGTCCGTGAGGGCCACTGAGTATGTGGTAAGAGCTGAGCACGCTGATTCCAGTGCCTCCGTTCTGTGGCCTATGGCCATTACTTCTGTCTTAATGTCAGTCAATTCAGTGAGAACCAGTTTAACAGCTTGAGAGAGGGCTTTTCTCATAAAGGATTTCAGAAACTGTTGTGTGACAACAGCTGGAGAGACGTCAGTATCGCTATCTTGCTCATCTTCCTCCATGGAGTCTCTCTGTGAGGCTGCATCCGGCGCCATCTTGGGCTGACGAGCAGCAGAAAAGTCGCCTTTCTTCTTGAAGAATTTGGACATTTCAGCCTGTCCTTTCTGCGATCTAGGTGACTCGCCCGGGTCACCGGGTGCTTGTTTGCCATATTTGACCATCATTAGCGAAGAATAGTTGGAGTTATAGGCGCTTTTCTCTGGTTAGACGAGAGAGCTGCAGGCTCACATGTCCATTCCGGTCTACGGCTAGGCTCCGCCCCTGCCTTTAATCTATTTGTCCCAAATTGCATGAAATTTTGACAGACAACCAGCCTTGAACGGGACAGACAGTAGTGGACATGCTTAGGAAGGATCTGCGCTTGTCTTGGGGCTAAATGGCTATGTTGGGAGGTTACCATAATACTGTGGCTAGCTTTTTTGGTATTTCCTGCTTGAGTTTTCTTTTTTTGACTACAAATCCCATAATTCCATTTTCCTCCCTCCCACACATCAGCCACCCCACCCATTGAAACATAAATGAGCTGCATCCATTCAAAAGACCTGTGTTTTCAATGAGGGTGTCTACAGCTGTTGCATTAGTTGCAGATTTATCTCTCTCCCACTAAGCAATCGCTCCACTCATTGAAGCAGACAGGTTCCCTGTCATCAGCTGTCTAGTGAGTCAGGTCTCGGCCGCATTGAAGCCTGGGAAAAATCTGAGACAACAGTCCTTTTGTATGCTGTTAAAAATAAATATTGGGGTGAAAGTCACATAAGAATTGTGAGTAAACCGTCACACACAGGTACAGACACTATATTATGAACTACACAAACTTTACAGCCCCTGTAGCATAGTCAAATGAAAAAAATCCCGGAATTCCCCTTTAACTGCCCACCCGAACTCAAAACTTATTATTTTACGTTTGTAGCATTAAATTCAACAATATTTGGAACTTCTTTAGACATCCATTTTCTCGCCATTAACAGTCTGGATACAAATTGTACTTTACCTCTCAACACCTTATCCAACCTTCTTCCTTCCGATCTTCCTCCTCCTATTAACCAGGTTATTAGTTTATCTCCTTCTTCTAACTCTAGCCTTTCCTCCAACATCCTTATTATCTTGGACCAGAATTCCTTAATTTTTGGGCAATCAAAATACATATGAAAAAACCCCACTCCTTCCCCTTCACATTTTGGGCACATATCTTTTTGATTTATCTATTATTCCCATAATTTGCACTGTATAATATAACCTGTGTGTTATAAAAAAAAAAATGTGTGATCCTATGGGATCCTTTTTTTTAATAATATTAGAACTCTCTTCCCAAATCTCCCTCCATTCCTTCTCTGTTACTTGTCTGATATCCTTGTCCCATTCCTTCATACTTAAGTGCCTCAACTCTTGATTTTTAGCTTCTAACATCATTTTATACATCTTAGAAATTATTTTTTTATTTGTGCCTTCCCTTAAAAGCCTCATTATCTCACACTCTTGCTTATCTATTTGTTTTTTACTGCTTCTCTTAATTGTGCATATCTAAATAATGACAACATATTTTTTGGAATTTTATATTGTGCACTCAGATCCTCAAAAGATCAGATTTTTTCCACCCTCAAAAATGTGTACAACATATTTTAAATTATACTTATCCCAAAACCTCCACTCTTGTGTCTCCAATTCCTTAAATTTCATATTGTTAAATAATCTTGTCCATTCTAATGAACCTCCCACCTTCATAACTTTTTTTTAATTTGTGCCCAAACTCTGCCCATCATCTCTGCTATGGGCTCCTTATCATTCAACTTTGATTCCAATAGTTCTCCTATGTTATTGCACCTATGCTTTTTTCCTTTATCATATTCACAAAGGAGTCCGTTTCCTTCCATTTCTTTACATATCTTAATTGTGCTGCTATCTAGTACAATCCAAATTCTGGAATAGCTAGTCTTCCTTTCTTCAATTCCTTACAGAGATAACCTAATTTCATTCTTGTTTTTTTTTACTTTCACGACCAATTCTCTTTCCAAGGCTTCAATTTCTTTAATGGTTCGTTCTCCCATTTATTCCAGTTTATACTCAATCATGATTTTCCTCCGAACTCCTCTATTTCCTCTATAATACCCCCCAATGCCTGATGCGTGTTTCAAATATATAACAAGATGTCATCTGCAAATAATGATATTCTGTCCCCTGTCCTCCAACATCCAAACCCCTCCATCGCTACCATATTTCTTATTCTCAACGCCAATGGTTCAACATAAAGTGCAAAGATGTGGGGGGACAGGGGGCAACCCTGTCAAGCTCCCCTTGTCAAATGAAATCCTTCTGATTGCACCCCATTCACCAAAACCGCTGCCCTTGGGGAGCCATATAAGATTCCCAATCACTTCATACACCCTTCTCCAAACCCATATCCCCCTCATAACAGTCCAGAGAAAGGACCATTCCACCCTGTCAAAGGCCTTAATTGGGTCCAATGACAGGATGGAGTGGTCCCCCCCCTTCCGCCTGCAGACTCCCGAACAGTCTCCTCACATTATCCGCTGTTGTTGTATCACTCATAAATCCACATTGATCCTTAGAAAAAGGCAGATTCATTTACGTGGAACAAGAATGGTACCATATTTTTTGTATAATTTGTATGGCAACCCATCTGGGCTTAGGGCTCTTAATCTAGGTGCTTCTTTAACCACCTTCCACACATCACTTTCTAGAATTTCACTAGTATTTCTGTATCTTCCTTTATAAATTTTGATAATTCACATTTATCCACATATCTTTATATTTCATCCTGTTCTATTGACAATTATGAAGCATATAGTTTTCTGTAGAAGTCGGAGAAGACCTTAATTATTTGCTCCTGTTCACTTACCATCCGTCCTCAATAGCTGCTATCAACATTTTATCTTTCACTTCTTTTGTCAGCTTGGCTAGCCATCTTCCCAGCTTTCCTTCTTCTAGGTACCTTCCCTGTTCAGACTGAGATATTACTTTTTTTGCCTTTACTGCCAATAGCTCTTTATATCTCCCTATTGCCTCCTCCCACTCTCTCTTATCTTTTTCTAATTTTGTTTCTATAAAGTTCTGTTCTGCTTTCTCTTCTTCCCTTCTAACCTCCTCTTCTTCTGTCTTTGCTTTCCTTTTCACCCTCACAACTTTTTCTTTAAAAATATCCCACAATACCGCCTTAAAGGTGTCTCAAACAATCCCCTCTGAGGCTGATCCATCATTGGTCTCAAAATATACCTCTATCTTATCAATTATTTCACTATCTTCTCCCCATACCTCTACCCAGAAGGGGTCTATTTTCATATTTTTCTGCCTTGTCTTTTTAGTTATCATTTGTAACATCAGTGGGGCATGGTCAGATATACTCCGGGGTTCATATTTTATATATTTTATCCATGGCATAACCTCCTTATCTCCTATGAACATATCTATACAGGATAATGTTTTCTTAGATTTATTATAACATGTGTATACCTTGGGTTCTGGGTTTCTCTCCCTCCAATAATCAACCGATCCTAATTCCTCCTTTTTTCTTTAAACCTGTTGTTCCCACATTAAGACTCTGTTTCCCCAGTCTTAACCTATCATTTTCTTCATTCATTACTGCATTGATATTACCCATCATCACAATTGGAATACCACCGTTATCCTTAGCATACCCACATAATTCCTGAAATACTCCAAATGAAAAGGGGGGGGGGGGG
The DNA here is from genome assembly GCF_029499605.1 of Hyla sarda. Taxonomy (NCBI): domain Eukaryota; kingdom Metazoa; phylum Chordata; class Amphibia; order Anura; family Hylidae; genus Hyla; species Hyla sarda. Next base: position 274,553,637 of record NC_079191.1, on the reverse strand, counting down.
GGCGGCACATAGACAAAAGCGAACAGCAGTCTTCTTCCCTCCTAATTTAGTACCAGAAACACACATCTGGTTTCTTTATCTACTTTTGAATTCAATACCTCTAGCCCTCTATGTATTTAAGCACTTACCCCTCTTGAGTTAAAAGTATGTGTTGAATGAAATTGCTTTGCAATCCATTTTCTTTGTAAGGTTTGAATTTTATAACCCGATAAATGTGTCTCCAATAAACAGACAATACCTGTTAGATGTTTATCACGTTATAGACCGCCGTTGGCCTCACCCTATCTGCTAACCTCCTCACATTCCATATTAATATCCTCATTCAAGTATTGGAAGAGAGAGAGAGAGAGAGAGAGAGAGAGAGAAAGAAGAAGAACAAAACGAACCCCCTACTGCCAACCCCCCAGCCCCTTTGAAATTGTCAAAACCATTTTCCATGTCAGCATTTATCTATAAGAGAAAAATAAAAATTTATTACATTCATCTGATCCTTTCTTTTTCCAACCGTTTACCTCCTCGATCGAGATTAAAAAAAACATGACTTATTTTTGACCCCTTAAGGACCGGGGTTTTTTCCGTTTTTGCATTTTCGTTTTTTGCTCCTTGCCTTTAAAAAATCATAACTCTTTCAATTTTGCACCTAAAAATCCATATGATTGCTTATTTTTTGCACCACCAATTCTACTTTGCAATGACGTCAGTCATTTTTCCTAAAAATCTACGGTGAAACGGAAAAAAAAATCATTGTGAAACAATTGAAAAAAAAACGCTGTTTTGTAAATTTGGGGGCTTCCGTTTCTACGTAGTACATTTTTTGGTAAAAATTACACCTTTTCTTTATTCTGTAGGTTCATACAATTAAAATGATACCCTACTTATATAGGTTTGATTTTGTCGTACTTCTGGAAAAAATCATAACTTCATGTAGGAAAATTAATAAGTTTAAAATTGTCATTTCTGACCCCTATAACTTTTTTATTTTTCCACGTATGGGGTGGTATGAGGGTTCATTTTTTGCCCCGTGATCTGAAGTTTTTAATGGTACCATTTTTACATTGATAGGACTTATCGCTTTTTATTCGTTTTTTCATTATATAAAAAGTGACCAAAAATGCACTATTTTGGAGTTTGGAATTTTTTTGCGTGTATGCCATTGACCGTGCGGTTTAATTAATGATATATTTTTATAATTCGGAAATTTCCGCATGCGGAGATACCATATATGTTTATTTTTATATACACAGTGTTTTTTTTATGGGAAAAGGGGGGTGATTCAAATTTTTAATAGGGGAGGGGTTAAATGATCTTTATTCACTTTTTTTTCACACTTTTTTTGCAGTGTTATAGCTCCAATAGGGACCTATAACACTGCACACACTGATCTTTTTCATTGATCACTGGTTTCTCATAAGAAACCAGTGATCGATGATTCTGCCACTTGACTGCTCATGCCTGGATCTCAGGCACTGAGCAGTCATTCGGCGATCGGACAGCGAAGAGGCAGGTAGGGATTTCACCGCGGCTATCCCGAACAGCTCCTTAAGCTAACCGGCATGCTTTCACATTAGACGCGGCGTTCAACTTTGAACACCGCGTCTAAAGGGTTAATAGCGCACGGCACCGGGATCAATGCCGCGCGCTATTAGCCACGGGTGTCCTTAAGGGGTAAAATATCACTCTTAATTTGGCCAGAAATAATAATGAATACCTAATATTTGCTTCTCTTAACCTTTTTTTTTTCTTGGGTAAGCATCTGGTAGAGGAGACTTTGAAGGGACCCTATGTGTACTCTCTACTTCAAATAAAGAGGAGAAGCATTGTTTGTCAAAATTTTCCAATATCCATTTTTTAACAAATTCCCGACAGTCATTAAATTCCGTTTTTTCCAGAATCCCAACCATTCCCATGCTGGATCCTCTCCCTCCACCTTTCAAATCCCCAACTTTAACACACAGTTCCCAGCACATCCCTGTAAGCCTTCCCACCTCCCTCTTCATCTCGCCCACCCCCTGTTCCATCCCTCCAGCCCCCTTCTCCACCTCAATCAGCCCCTCCCTAACTTTCTGGAAATCCTGTCTCAATATTACAGTATCCTGTCTTACCTCCCCTATCCGACCCTGTACCTCCCCCATTGCTTTACCCGATCTTTCTACGCCCTCCAGTACTATATTCAACATTACTCCTGTCCCCTTCTCTTCTTCCTGGTCCTCCTCATCCATCTCATCCTCCGAGCCATCCACCACCACTTTCCTCCTCCTTTCTAACTCCTGTTGGCTCCCTTTTCCACCTTTAACCCCCGGGGATCTAAAAAAAAATTTCTATTGAGATTTCTCCCACCGCTCCATCTCTCTTCTCCTTCTGACGAGTTAATGTCCAACCCCCCCGACATACGGTTGGGCCCTGAATCATCTTTCCCTGTCAAGCAATAAATCTTGGAACATAAAAATCTAATGTTATATATTAGAGCACAGAAGATGAAGCAAGTTATTGAGAATTAGAGCACAGCAGTTACAGGATTAATAGGTGGTTAAAGCACTTAAGTGAATGTTAAATATTATAGCCAAGCGGTAGAAGGTGAATGTTAGGGCACAAAAGTGTAATATTAGATGTAAGAGCACAAAAGCACAAAAGTTCAGCAGTTGGTTTGAGGCCCTTAGATACTATAGCCTAGCAATAGAAAATGGGTGTTAGCGCCCCATAACGTGATATTATCAGCAGTAATTAAGCGCAGCAGTTTCAAGGATGGCAACAGAAGCAGCAGAATAAATTATCAGATATTAATGAGAAAATTCTTGGAGTCCCACAGTCTTTTAAACAGAACAGCCCCCTGAATCATAAATTCAAAGCAGGTCCCTCACAACTTCAAGCATTCCTCTCCAGAAAGAGTCCTATATCACCATTCTTCTATCAATGGGAACCGAGGTGGCAGGGTAGTTTATACATTATAGGTAAACAGGTCCTTAAGTTGTACAAATTTCCATCCCCCTTAACGCAATTAGGGTCTAAAAAGGAAAAATCCAGGCAGAGTTCACCTAAATTATGATTATTCAGCCTCAGCAAGTCTAATCATATCACATATCAGTCTCCACTTCTCAGCTACTTTTGGAACTCCGCTCCTCTCACCAACCCCGACTCTCGGTCCAGAATGCCCAGCATCCCACTTGTTCACAGCCTCCTCCACAGTCTCCTCCGCTTCTTTCCTCACCACCTCCCACCACTGTGTCACCGCTGCGATCAGCCACCACCTCACTGCTCCACTCTGTATCGTCTCCCCCACTCAGCCTCCTGCTCTCTGGTCTCAGCGCCGACTTGCACCAGGATCCTCACCTCCACTGCAGCAATCTCCTCACAAGTGCAGCAGCCGCACACAAGCTCAGGTACCTGAGATCACTTTATTGAAACTCGCTGGCTAAGCTGGGTGGTCAGAGCGGCGCCTCACACGCCCGCCACTCACATGCTCCACCCCCCAAGCACTGGAAGGATTAAGATTTTTTAATAGAAGTAATTTACAAATCTGTTTAAAAAAAAGTTTTCCACCGGAGTACCCCTTTAAAAACACAGGGAGTTAAAAAATTTTTTTGCATTTTTATATGTGTACCTAGTGGAGGGCATCCTACTTTTATCCTGGTCCTCAGTGTGCCCCCCAGAATTTGAATGCTAGGGTAGCCACTGGATTTGATGTTACCAAACGCAGTTCTAAGGTTTGATATTCTGTTTCATTTACACCATTCACCGTACATATTCAGCAATGTTTTATACTAATTGTTCCGACAATTATCAAATGTGTACCAAATGTGTTTTGTTTTACATATTTTATTTGAAAAATGGGAAAAGCTGTTCAGAATTTTTATTATGGGAGGGTTTCTTTATAATTTTAACCCCTTAACGACAATGGATGTATATTTCCGTCCATTGCCAGCTCCCGTTATGCTATCAACAACCAGGACCCATGGCTAATATCGGACATCGCCGATCGGGCTGATGTCCGATATTAACTCTTTAGATGCCGCAATTAAAGTTGAGAGGACGGAGGGAGGGCCCTTACCTGCCTCATCGCCTTCCAATCTGTCCCTCGATGCTCCAGCCAGGCTCTGCAGGCTGGAGCAATTGAGCACAGATAACACTTATCAATGCTATGCTATGGCATAGCATTGTTCAGTGTATGCATTCTAAAGATTGTATGTAATAGTCTCCTATGGTTAAATAAAGTTAATAAATGTGATTTAACCCCTTCCCTATTAAAAATTTGAATCACCTCCTTTTCCCATAAAAAAATATATGTAAACAAAAATAAACATATGTGTTACCATCGCATGTGTAAATGTCCGAACTATATAAATGTAAAGTTAATTAAACTGCACGGTCAATGACGTACACTTGAAAAAATTCCATTTCCAAAAGTGTGTATTTTTGGTCACTTTGTATACCCTAAAAAAAATTTCTAAAAAGCAATCAAAAAGTCCCATCAAAACAAAAATGGTACCGATAAAAACTTTAGATCACAGTGCAAAAAATTTGCCCTCATTAATCCCTGGGTATGAAAAAAATAAAAAAGTTGTAGGGGTCAGAAGATGACAATTTTAAACATACTAATTTTGGTGCATGTAGAAGCCCAGCGCGACTCTGGTAATCACTTTTCATTTTCACTTACTTTTAGAGTATATAAACCAGCAGAGTATATAAACCAGCATCTGTTCTGTTATAGCTCGAAACACGTCAGCGTGTTATTTTTTTAAACACACTCTATTAGATTTCGTGTTTTTATCTGAATGAAGTAAAAGTCAAGTTTTAACTGTTATCTCAAGTCTGTGAGTTGGACAACACTCTCTGTCTAAGTTAAAAGGGCTATCCACCATAAGATGATTTTAGTACATACTTGGCAGGCAGTAATGGACATACTTAAGAAGGATATGCGCTTGTCTTGGGGCTAAATGGCTATGTTGTGAGATTACCATGATACTGTGGCTAGCTTTTTGTGAACTGGTATTTCCTTTTTGAGTTTTCTTTTTTGCCTACAAATCCCATAATTCCATTTTCCTCCCTCCCACACATCTGCCACCCCGCCCATTGAAACACAAATGAGCTGCATTCCACGCAAAAGACCTTTCAATCAGGGTTCCTACAGCTGTTGCATTAGTTGCAGATTGATCTCTCTCCCACGAAGCGATCCCTCCACCCACTGAAGCAGACAGGCTCCCTGTCATCAGCTGACTAGTGAGTCAGGTCTCGGCCGCATTGCAACCTGGGAAAAATCTGAGACAACAGTAATTTTGTATGCTGTTAAAGAGAAGTATTGGGGTGAAAAATCACAGAAGAATTGGGAGAAAACCGTCACACACAGGTACAGACACTATATTATGAACTACACCAACTTTACAGCCCCTGTAGCATAGTCAAATAAAAAGAAAACCTGGAATACCCCTTTAAAGAAAATGGGCATAAATGTATGTTCTTGTGACTAGGTACTCAAAGGAAAACTGTCAGCCTGTACAACCACACTAAACCCAATACACTGAGTTATAGTGTGGGTAAAAAGAAGTCCAACAAAGGGTCACTTACTTAAATATGTCCAGTCCTGAGATATGTCCCCCAGAAGATCCTGTGCTAAATTCAGTGAATCCTGCACAGGGCGCGGCTCCGCCACTCAATTTACATATTCATAGTCTGTGACTCTACTTCACAGACAATGAATATGTACATTGAGTGGGCAGAGCCCATCCCCTGTGCACAATTCCCTGAATACAGATGTACATATATGTCTTGAGCTGCATTCTGTCTATGTAGAGCTTGCAGGAGCTGCACTTGATTCATAGGCTGTGACAACTGCTATCAATAGTCTTCACTCACAGTCAGTTTGGACATCGGCGATCCCACTAATGTCTTGCATTTACTCCTAAAGTTCAGTGATCAATAGTGAGCCTTAATGTTATCTCTTGTAATCGATTGGCCCGCCGCAACATATTTAGGGGGGTTCTATGGATTTACATGCCAGCTAAAGGTCCCCTCACCTGCTTCATGTTAGCTTTGGTGCGATCTGCATATTAGGTCTGCCAAGGCAAATGCTATTAGCAGAACGCTGATCGCACTGAGCAATCCTATGCTATTGCATTGCATTGTTCAGTATTAGCAATCTAATGATTGTTAACAATAGTCCCCTCTCCTAATACAAATTTAAATAACCCCACATTTTCCAAAATGAATAAATTAATAAATAAACATATTTCATATCGCCGCTAGTGGAAATGTCCAAACTATTAAAATATAGTTAAAATGATCCTGTAGATATGCGGAAAATAAACATATATGGGGGTCAATAAAGGGCAATTTTAAGGTTGCTTATTAAGTTTGACTTTACAGTACAGCAATAAGAAAACTATGTAAACATGGGTATTGTTTTAATCGTTCTGACCCACAAATTACACTGTTCTCTTTACCATAAAGCGCACTGTGTAAAATCAACCCCCCCCCCCCCCCCCCCCAAGTTTAAACAATGTATTTATTTATTTATTTAAACTTCCCATCTAGACTAGGTGGTTTATTCATCAATTGATGACCATTTTATATATGTTTTTTAGAGAGTAATTTGTCTTATTATATATTATTATAATTTTGATGTGTTTTCTCTTCTATTCTCTCTTCTAGATTTCTACGGATGCTATGTGTTCCTCTTCCCTTATCCACATGTAATGATACATGTCATTATTAGTTCTTTAGTTCTTGCTGCCTAAGCTGCCATTTCAGGTTTATGTCAATAGGTGGTTGGGCCCATTTCATTTAGCTATGGTGCCCTATGAATTTATTTTTAAGGGCTAAAAAAGAGATGATTCCAAGTTCATTTACTATATGTACTACATGGGGAAATATGGATGCTCATGGCCACTTTGATGGATTAGGCAATGCCTTTTGGGGGGCAGACATACTGTAAATGGTGCCCTGCAGAAGCATTTGCTACATTTTCTGACAATTGTAATTGCAATGTGTTAAAAATATTTTAGTAATTTCCCTTAAAGTGATGGATATAAAACATTTGGCTTCTTGAGCAGAATTCAGTCAAGGCAGATGCTAACAGTCACAGTTCCTGATGTAGAGCATTGTAGTTCACAGAGAAATGTTACCTTAAGGAAACTTTCACATGGAAGTTTCTGTAAGCCAAAACCAAGAGTGGAACAAACACAGAGAAGAAGTATTATGGAAACATGTGAAATTTGGTGGCACCCCAATAGAGTGAAAACTGATTGGTTAAACATTATTTCAGTATGAAACTTTCACTTGAAGTATGGAACAGTTGCAAAACTTTAATAGTCACTTGCTGGGACCAGGATTGCTGTGCGCCATAATACAAATGCTCCAGTCTCTGCTCTTTTGGCACCTCCAGGGGTCAGAGATAGGCCACTATCTTTCTCAGGAATTCCTCCTGTACACCCACAGCTGGATACATACAGAGCATAAGCCACTTACATTTCTTTGAAAGAATGATCCCTACAAACAAGCTCAAGCCTAATAAAAGATTTTTGGGCAAACAACATTGGAATCAACATTGCCTGCACTATTACCCTCAGGGTCGGCCTTAGGTGTTCAGGCACCCTGTGCGAGCTAACCTTGTGACGCCCCCCATTACCCCATAAACATGCACAAAGAGGAAAAAAATCTTTGTAATAACAAACACTGGGAGTTGTAGTTCATACACCAGTGTTTCCCAACCAGGGTGGCTACAGATGTTGCAAAACTACTACTACCAGCATTCCCTGGTTGGGAAATACTGGCATACACACACATAACAGGGACTAAAACTCCCAGTATGTGTCATTCAGGAGTCCCCACCCCTTACACATAGAAATGATCCCCAGTATGATATTTATTCCCCTACAGTCTATACATCTCCAGCCAGTGTAATATGTCTACTTCACACACAGAAATCATCCCCAGCTTTCATTCTGCCTTTCTGAATTAAAAGTTTAAATCACCCGGCATTTCCTAGTAACAAAATAAAACAGTGTAAATAAAAATAAACATATGTGGTATCAACACGTGGGGAAATGTCTGAATTATAAAAATATACCGCTTTTATAACCGCACGTTCAATGGCATACGCGCAATAAAATTCCAAAGTCCAAAATAGCGCATTTTAAATAAAATAAATGAATAAAAAGTGATCAAAAGGTCTGATCAGAACAAAAATGGTACAGCTAAAAACTTCAGATCACGGCCCAAAAAATGAGCCCTCATAGCGCCCTGAACACAGAAAAATAAAAAAGTTATAGGGCTCAGAAAATGAAAATTTTAAACGTATACATTTTCCTGCATGTATTTATGATTTTTTTCTGAAGTAATACAAAATCAAATCTAGTAATTCATAAAGAAAAAGGCGTCAAACAGGACATAATTAACATTGTTTGACGCCTTTTTCTTTATGAATTACTCTATGTCTTGTGGCGTAGGACCTACTGTGTGGGAATTTTTTTCTTTGGGTATCTCAAAATCAAATCTATACAAGTAGCATATCATTTTAACCATATGGACCTACAGAATAAAGATAAGGTGTCATTTTTACCGAAAAATGTACTGCGTAGAAACGGAAGCCCCCAAAATTTACAAAATGCCCTTTTTTCTTCAAGTTTGTCGCACAATGAATTTTTTTTCCATTTTGCCGTGGATTTTTCGGTAAAATGACTAATGTCACTGTAAAGTAGAATTGGTGGCGCAAAAAATAAGCCATAATACAGATTTTTAGCTGCAAAATTGAAAGGGTTATGATTTTTTAAAGGCAAGGAGGAAAAAACGAAAATGCAAAAACGTGAGATCGCTCAGTCCTTAAGGGGTTAATTGACCTTAGGGTACATCAGGTATTCATTAAACAGGCACTGTCATTTGAACAAATTTTGCATTGATCAATAGTACATGCGTAGATAAGAAACTTTGTATCTTATTAGACAAAAATGCTTCTTTCTTCTGTTATCAAAGTTCTTTTCTCCCCTATTCCAACCTACTGCTCAAATCTTCTCTAAAAAAAATCACCTCAGATTTGTCCTGTATCTGCACGTCTATGGGGTGGGTGGGGGGGGTGTGTTTAGAAGGTAGCTACATCCACCAGCTCTGGGAGAACTTCTATTTTGAGATGAAGCCTACAGAGCTGAAATCTGCTGAAAATACCATATACAAGTTATATATTGGTCAGAAATACGGTAGTTCTGCTTCTCATGTTTACACAGGGCAGCTTATCCTGAAAAGTCACATAAAATGTCATGTACACCTTTCAGCTTTCCATAGGCTTTTCTAGAAAACTTCAAAATGCATATAAAAACACATTAACACATATTACAAAATAATAAACGCAACCAAATTCCCTGTAATAAACACCATTATAAACACCTAGAGTACATAGCATTTCCTTCAGTGAATCTGAAGGAGGCCTTATGAAGACTGTTCTTTTCTATTTGAATTGCAGTGTTTTTCTCCAGGAAAGACAATCATTTTGGGATTAGTTTAGGATATGAGGTTCTTAAAACTCACGGTATACAGCCAGTTTGTCATTGTTTAAAGGAGTAGTCTGGCGCGCACTTTTATTTTATCCGGTCCAGGCTGCAAAAAAAAAGAAAACAAACTTTCTCTTGCCTGCCAACGCGCCCCCGGAGCTCCGGTACAGGTGTTCGGTCCCAGGCTGTTTGCTTCTTGCTTCCTGTTAGCCCGGCACATCACACGGAGCTTCAGTCTATCACCGGCCGAGGTGCGACATCGCTGCGGCCGGTGATAGGCTGAAGCTCCATGTGACGTGCCGGGCTAACAGGAAGTAAGAAGCAAACAGCCCGGCGACCGAACACCTGTACCGTAGGCAGGCAAGAGAAAGTTTGTTTTCTTTTTTTTGCAGCCCAGACCGGATAAAATAAGAAAAGTGCGCGCCGGACTACTCCTTTAACATGCTGACAAAAAGACAGCTGCTAACATGTTACATGGCTAGATCTCTAGATGGGACATCCATTATACTTCTCAGCACTGGAGCATTAGCTTGTGTGTGCACAACTACTACTCTACTCTACTCTACTACTCTAGGCCAGAAACACAGTTTTTATAATATAACCAATTGTTTACGCTTCAATAAATTTTATGTTAGAAGATCTGGACTGCTATACTATATTATACCATATTACAATATTATACTATATTATACTCCTATGCTATACCAATTTTTTGCCATTGGGCCTACCAACCCGACCAGGATCATCTACATTCAGGAGGATTATGGCTGCAGTACCATGGAGTATATATTCTACATGCCGACTGAGTGTGAAATCACCTCAACATTGTGTCACCATGCATTGCGTTCTTTACAAGGGCTGTTGCTCTTTTTTCTTTTTTCTGCAGTGCTGGAACAATGACTTTTAGGGCAGCAATTGTTTATTTTTATACAGTCATGGCCGTAAATGTTGGCACCCCTGAAATTTTTCTAGAAAATGAAATATTTCTCACAGAAAAGGATTGCAGTTACACATGTTTTGCTATACACATGTTTATTCCCTTTGTGTGTATTGAAACTAAACCAAAAAAGGGAGGAAACAAAGCAAATTGGACATAATGTCACACCAAACTCCAAAAATGGGCTGGACAAAATTATTGACACCCTTAACTTAAAGGGGTATTCCAGGGAAAAAAACTTTTATATATATATATCAACTGGCTCCAGAAAGTTAAACTTCTATTAAAAAAATCTTAATCCTTCCAATAATTATCAGCTGCTGAAGTTGAGTTGTTCTTTTCTGTCTGGCAACAGTGCTCTCTGCTGACCTCTCTGCTTGTCTTGGGAACTGCACAGAGTAGAAGAGGTTTGCTATGGGGATTTGCTTCTACTCTGGACAGTTCCCAAGACACGTGTCATTAGAGAGCACAATACACACAAAGGGAATAAACATGTGTATAGCAAAACATGTGTTACTGAAATCCTTTTCTGTGAGAAAAACTTCATGTGCCAACATGTATATGTACTGATAAATAAATTTTTATTATACTTTTTGCGCAATTATTTAACTGCCTAATACATCTTATCCCCTATCCAAAGAGCTACCGGCAGGTTTCATTTTCAATTTAGACGCCGTGATCGGCATTCATCACAGCATCTAAAGGGTTAAATGCCAGGCAGTGGCGGCATCTCTGCTGCCCAGCATAAACAGTGTGGATGTGTGGCTACTGATAGTTACCGACACTCACTGCTCGGAAGCGAGTGCAGCTCCTGTGCTCGCTTCAAAGCCACTTAAGGCATCAAGGCAATGGGTTAAAGGGGTAATGATAAAAATCCCATCAAAAGGATATGGGGGAGATTCATCAAAACCTGTGCAGAGGAAGAATGGTGCAGTTGCCCATAGCATTCTGATAGAAGCAACTGCACCACTCTTCCTCTACACAGGTTTTAATCCCTCCATAGTGTCTTGATTTTAATTGCCATCTATATCATATTTTATTATTCGGTAAGTATATGTAGCAAAAGACAACCTTTGTGGTGCTGCATTTCAGGTCCAGTTGATTATTCAGGACACAATGGTCTCAAGTAAAGCATACATACAATTTATTCCAAAATATTTGCAGATGCAATGACGCGTTTTGGAGGTACAACCTCCTTCTTGAGATTGAGTGTATACAGTACAGATCTCGTCTGGTCTTATGTAACAAAGCAAGTGGCACCCATAACTATGTGGGTGGATCAGAGCAAAAAAAAGAAAGCATTACTATCACAGATAAAAATAATATACATAGTATTACATGGAAGACCATTTGAGCAATAACCCCACTGATAACATAGGACAAAAATAGTTATTGCTAGTGAGCAAGTGATAATGTCTACAATATAAAATAAATAGAAACCATAATGAGATTTAAAGCACATGTCCGCTTCGGGAGCGTGAAGAATGGTTGGCGGGACATTTGAAAAGGAGGCTTGGTTCGTAAAACCCAGGACATGTGTCACATCAGAACTGCAGATCTTGTAAGCGTCTTTAGTATCCAGGAGACACCTCTATTAAAAGAGTACTATGGCGCTTTTTTTTTATTAAACCTCCATGCCCGGGCTGCAAAATGAAACAAAACAAACTTTAACTCACCTGCCTACATTCCCCCATGGCTCGGATGTCTGTGTCCCATTCTCCGGTCCCTGTCTTCTTCCACTTCCTGCGAGTCGGGGAGTCACAAGAAGCGGAAGAAGACAGCGACTAGAGAACGGGACACTGACATCGGCGCAACGGGGGGATGTAGGCAGGTGAGTTAAAGTTTGTTTTGTTTCATTTTGCAGCCTGAGCATGGAGGGTTAATAAAAAAAAAGCGCAATAGTACTCCTTTAATAAACACAGCAAGCTACGTCTGAGTGCTTCTCTTAGATGATGGCAAATACTCATTGGTCATAATAATAATATGGATTGACTACAACTAAAAGACATAAAGAAGTAAAAAATCTGAGGAACTGCTCTACTCAAAGGGGTTTTCCCACAAACAACATTTATCGCCTAAACACTCTATTCAAACAGAGCACATGGCACCCCTGCTCTCATGATCTGTGGGGGTCTTGTGCATAGAAGATGTGTTGTAACAACAGCAGTACAGTTGTAAAATACACAATGTGTGATGGTTCCAGAATAAACTCAGTTCCATACTGTATTAAACTTTGTCTTGTTATGCAGGAAAAGGATAACTGAAAGAATGTAAGCCCTTACGCATATTGCTTAAATTGTTGCTTTTTTGTAAATTATAAATAAAGATATATAAATAAAGATGATGAATATTAAGTATCATTATTAATATTATTATTATATTCACACTTGCAATTTCAAGTGGCACACTTGGCCTGTCGCTGTTTTTCATAGTCCCACTAATTCACTCACTTGGATGGATGGACCCCACGCCAGGCATCAGGGCACTCAGAATGTCACTATCTGAAGGTCTATCACATTTAAGGCAAGCTTCAAGCTCATCCATATATCCTATATCTACTTAACAATGGCTACCAAAGTCTTTTTGCCTCTCACCAGTTGACTGGCCTATCTTCCTGCACTTTACTCAGCCTTTGCTGCACAACTCCACTAAGACTTTCCACATTTTCCCCCTGCCTCCAGCACAGTGGTGGATCTCTTAGTTCATAGCTTTACTCAGGTTTCTTGCTAAATGT